>NC_050454.1:73114951-73414951 GCF_903995425.1 Onychomys torridus
TGTTAGGAGTCTGCCACTCCAACTATATGACTGCACATGTGCAGTCCAGTAGCTAAGCAAGGGGTCGTATGTCTTACGTCATCAATGAGCTGCGTGATTGTGCAAATGCACACAGCACAGTCACACAATCAGCGCATGCATGGAGTAGCTCGGTAAGCCCGCCTGCGCTTGTGCAGGGGAATCCTTAAAAAGCTGAACACAGACTCCTCCCTCCTCTTATGCTCTCTCCTCCTCCCCCCCCTCTCTCCCCCCCTCTCTCCCTCTCTCTCCCCCCCCTCTCTTCCCCTCTCTCCTCTTCCCCTCTCTCCCCCCCTTCTCTCCCCCCCCCTCTCCCCACCTGTCTCTTCCCAGGCCTGGCCATGCTTTCTTCTGTCCCCCCACCTCCCTCCTAAGAAAGCTCAGATACTGGGCTTTGTTGTGCCTCTGACCTTTCAGCACGGTAACCAGTGCCGCTTTTTTCTTTTCTTTTTTTCCCCCAGAGGTGTCGAAGGCAGCATTTACTCCTCAGCTTTATAGTGAAAGTTGAGTTTGGAAGGGTGGTTTGCTAGCATCACTGAGAGGAGGAAGATAAGACTGGGGGTGTTGGCCTCTGTCCACAGAAGACTGACTTAAGATCCTCTCCTTCCCTGTAGGTCAACGTCGATGGAGGAGCCATTGCCTTGGGCCATCCTCTGGGAGCACCTGGCTGTAGGATTCTCGTGACCTTGTTACACAGCCTTGAGAGAAGGGGCGGGACACATGGTATGGCAGCCCCGTGCATTGGGGTGGGATGAGACCAGTGCCACTTACCATTATTTAAAACCAACAGAAAGGACCCTGACCTACCCAGGAACCCACTCCATAGAAAAGCGTGTTGGTCCTGCTAGGCGGGAGGTTAGCTTTAATAAGGACTTCCATCATTTTTATCAGTGCCCCACCCCGTGATGTAGGCTTAATTTGATAACATCTGCAAAGACCCTATTTCCAAACACAGCCCAGGCCCCAGGGGATAGAACTTGACCTTGTCTTTTGGGGGACACAATTCTACACTGAACAGAGTACTAATACCTATGTCCAAAGACAGAAAACTCCATAGCACAAAAGTGTTTATAATATATACATTATTACTCAAAAAATACACAGAAACAACCTGAAAGCACACTGTGTGAAAATTTTCCCTTAGACTATTCAAGTCATAAGAATTTACTGTGAAGTCTGGCG
This sequence comes from Onychomys torridus, assembly GCF_903995425.1. Taxonomy (NCBI): domain Eukaryota; kingdom Metazoa; phylum Chordata; class Mammalia; order Rodentia; family Cricetidae; genus Onychomys; species Onychomys torridus. The sequence continues at coordinate 73,116,152 of NC_050454.1, forward strand.
ATAGAGCCCCGCTGGTGAAGCACTTCCCTGGCTTGCAGGGGCCCTGAGTCTGAACCCTGTTCTGACCAATCCTGTAGTAATCCCAGCACTTGGGAGGTGGAGGCCAGAGGACCAGAAGCTCAAGGTCGCCCTTGGTTATATAGCAAATTTGAGGCCAGCCTGGGCTCTATGAGATGCTATAGAGAAAAAACAAAACAAACAAAAACAAAAAACAAAAACAAAAAACACCACAGAGAAACTATTGACAAGATGACAAATTCTTCTAACAATGCTAAATGACCTAATAGCAACAACCGTGTAACGATGTATTACCACAGAGCAGACAGGACACGGCAGAGGGGAGACTGTCTTGGAATCTCATTTTTAAAATACTTGTAAATTAAAATGAATAAAGGAATGAAGATCTTTTCTCCCTTCTGTACCGCTCACCCACTCGAGACGTGGGGTCACTGAGCCCCCACAAACCTCAGGATGAGGGAAGGTGGGGCCTTCAACGTCAGTGGGTCACTGGGGGTCTGTGAGACGTCAGGAATGAGCCTCTGCCGTCCTCGTCATTAGAAGACAAAGCTGTTTGCCGTAGTCTTTTCAAACATCTAGGGAAGATGGAGAGTGACCTTAAAAAGTCGATGTGAGTTCAGGAACAGACATGGGGATCATGGGAAGAAACTTCCAGAAGTTGTATTCAGCATGAACCGGAAGTGGCTCAACTTCAGTGTCTCCAAGAACTCAGAGAGCTGTGTGTCACTGGAGAGTGTGGAACCAGAGTGTCACGCACACACAGTCCCTTCATCAAGGGGACTCATTCCTTCACTTGGACAGAGCCTTAGGGGCTGTGAGGACAGAGACAACCAAGTCCTGGTAGATGAGAGAGACTATCAGCCACCATATGCAGTCAGCAGCATGTGTGTGTGTGTGTAGTATCTGTGGTGTGCATGTGGTATGTGTGTGTGTGTGGGGGGTGTATGTGTGCCTGTGCATGCATATGTATGTGTGTAGCGTGTATGTGTACATGGTGTGTATAGTGTATATATATATATGTGTGTGGTGTGGTATGTGTGTATGCATATGTGCATGTGCATGTGTGTATAATATCAACAGGGTGATCTCCCACATGGAAAGACAAGGTACATCAAGGCAAAGTGCGGGGCTAGACCATCTCTCTGGTGAGTCAGACCCAGAAGCAGACAGGCGGCACCAGGTTCTCTGTCCACACCAGTCAGGCCACTCTGTCCTGAGAGAGGATTTTGTTTCTGACTCTCCACGCCATTTAGCACACGGTCCTGCACAGTTTTCCCAACAGGACGCAGACAGACGTTCCCCTGAGGAGACCTTCTTGGCAGAAGCGGCCATGCCTGCTCATTTCCTGGCTGGGCCCATTGTCAGGCTGCTCTGAGGTCAAAGGCCACAACCCACAGAGCAAAGTTACATTCACACCCCATCCGGTGCGTGCAGGACACTCGCCTCTCAGACATCATTTATGGCCCATTCTTGTTCCAAAGAAAGTATGCACAGAGGGCCAGGGCATGTCAGGTGGAGGCACCAGGGATGGGGACATCCGACAGAGTTCACACACAATGACCATCACGCAGCTCCTAGAATCATCCTCAGCAGTGACCCAGAAAGACCCACAGCAAGGAAGGATACATACACCACACACACACACACACACACACACACACACACACACACACACACATACACGTTATATACACACACACTATATACACATCACACATACACACCATACATACACACACATCACACATACACTCCACACTCACACACACTGTACACACCACACACACATATAACACACACACACATACCATACACACATCACACACACACACACACACACACACACACATTATACACACACACATTATACACACACACATATACATTATACACACACACCATACACACATCACATATACACACACATACACAAACACACTGTACACCACACACACATGCACACACACACTGTACACCACACACACATACACACACACACCATACACACATCACACATACACACCATACATACACACACATCACACATACGCTCCACACTCACACACACTGTACACACCATACACACATACACCACACACATACCCACATATACACCACACACATGCACACATACACACCACACATACACACATACACACCACACACACACACTGTACACACCACACACACATTATACACACACACATACACACATATATACCACACACATGCACACACACACACACATCATACACACACACATCATACACACACACATATACACCACACACATGCACACACACCACACACACCACACACACACATCACACATATACACCACACACATGCACACACACATCACACACACACACCACACAAACACATCACACACCACACATACACATATCACATACCACACACACACATTACACACACACACCACAAACACATCACACATCACACACACACACACACACACACACACACATCACACACCACACACACACATCACACACACACACACACCACACACACACACACACACACACACACACACACACCCCTAACTGGCTGCTCTCTTACCTCTGCCATTAATCTTTAAAAGTCTTCACCGCTTTGCCCCTGGGACTCTGCCTGGCAGCCCCCTTTCTGGTCACTGCTGTTGGTGCTGTCCGCACGGGGCTTAGAGGCTCTCTTGACAAGGTGTGGTCATCTTACTACTTACTACTTGACACAAAAAGAATGATGTAGGACACAGGTACAAGTACTTGAACAAAACAAGCCAGGCACAAAGCCTAGATGTGGTACGACCCGGTTTATATGAAACATACATCATAGGCAGCCACAGAGACCCATCTGGCAAATGCCTTTCATCTGAACTTTCTGAAAGACAGAGTCACATTGGGACATTATTCAGCTCAAAGTCTGTCAGTGCCAGGCTCTTCCCTCATTCCCAAGCCACACTGTTCCCTGCAAAGCCTTGCCAGGGCACCCGACTCCCAGCCACCACCTGTGGCTGAGGCTTTCCAGCCACACTGACCTCCTTCCAACACTGCTGCAGGACCTTGCCATGTGCCAGTGACTTTGTGGGACATGTCTTCCCTGGGGCTTCCCGTGGTTCCTGCTCTCCATTCAGTCCCATCTCAGACACCACCTCCTTTCCCTTCTCCACACTCACTCTCGCAGATGTTAGTGCACACCTCTCCGGCAGCCCAGCTCCACGGGAGCCACTGCAGAGATGGCAGGTGAGAAGGATGCCCTCCTGCCAGCACGGCCCCTCCCAGCCTGAGATCCATATTCAAGCATTTGTCCCCCTCGTCCAGAACCACAGTAATGGATCCTACAGGCCACACAGGGTCACTTCACAACCGCACACCTCAGGGGAAGAAAGCCACTCATGAGTGACAGATCACCACAGAAGCAGATTGGGTCTCCTGGTGCTCAGCCCTAGAGCAGAAGACAGCACACCAACCCTCATCCTGGGAAACCACAGACCCTGCACCATCAGACCTATGGGGACCAGCCTTCCTTTTCCTTCCGGTAGAACGTTGGCTTGGAGTTAGGCTTGTGACAGGGTCAACTTTGGAAGGGGCTTGAGTCCAAGCTGCAGTGCCAGGCGTCCTTCAGCTCACGTTCACTAGATGACATGGGAACTTCTTAGAAAATGGACATTCATATAGTGGGAGGGTAGGTCCTTCTTGGTATGTAGGCATACCAAGAATGGACACCCAGACACCTATGGAGACAGTTATTCTCTTGTTATTGTGACAAATGCCTAAAACAGGTAATTCCAGGAAGGGAGGGTTTAGTGTGCCCCACCATCTGAGTGCGTTAGGGAGGGGAGAGCATGGTGGCGGAGCATAAGGCGGCCTCTATTCAGAGAGAGATGAATGCTGGTGCTCAGCTCACTTTCTCCTTTTTCGATGGCAGGGGCCCAGCCATGGAACAGTGCCACCTATATGTGCAACTTTCCTAGCTCATCTGGTAAATCCCTCCCGGGCACACCTAGAGGTTAGTTTCTCCAATGGTTCTAGATTATGTGGAGATGACAGTCAAACTACACAGCTCCCTGGCAGTGGCCTAAGCATCTGTGGGCAGACCCAACGCTGATCAAAGGTGATGGGTGGGTTTTGTTGGTGGAAAATGCCCTCCCATGTTGTCTGTGAGGGGCTTCCTTTGGCCCTGTGCATGTGCTGTTGCTGGGTGTTACTGTTTCAGCTTGAGCAGAAGGCGTGTTTGCAGGAAGGTGCAAAGCAGCTTCGGCCTGCAGCTAGAGGAGGAGGAGGGAGGGCAGGTGACTGAGCAACACCTCTAGCTGTCAGGGCAGGATGTCACCAGGCAATGGTGATGTCTTTGATGTCGGGGCTCCCCCTTCTCTCTCCCTGGCTCCCAGATAGCCAGGTAGGTTAAGAGGGAGGCACTTGGCACACAACACATATGTCACACAGGACATGCATCCCACACAGGGTACACACTACATACAATGAGATCCTCAGCAGGATCTACAATGCAAAATTTCCATCCCACCCAGGACGTGGGGAGCCACTGGGGACCTACTTCCCTCTGGATCCCTTTGACTTCTCCAGCCACAGCCACACCACCCTGTGAGTCAGGTCCTACACCATTCCCCATGACCTCAGCCTGCACCAGGAGCTGCCCCTAGGTCATCTCAAGAGTTCTCGGCACACTACACCGGATGCATCCTTTTCCCACGGGTTCCCACCACGACAGGGCTACAGTAGCTGTGCACTTATGTTCTTGCACTCTGACTTAGGAGGGCTGGTTCCTGATATTACAGAGGACCACTTCCCTTCCCTGGCAAGGACAGAGTTTTGTAAATTGAAGTTGGCTTTGTCACACTGTTATTACTCTTGTAGGCAAGAGGGTTTCTTAAGTCAGTGTTGGGAAATAATTTCAAACTTACTGAAGAGCTGGCAAATTAACACAGTGATTTTTAGGAAAATAAATTTTTTAGATGCCTGGACCTTGCAAATTTTAAAAATTGTTAGCCAAGCATAATGACACAATTTTAAATTTAATATTTGTTTTTATTTATGTGTATTCACACACACATAAGTGCAGTGCCCATAAAGGCCAGAAGAGGGTCCAAATTCCTGGGAGCTGGAGGTATAGGTGTTTGTGAGCTAAGTGGTGCTGGGAACTGAACTCAGGTCCTCTGCAAGAGAAATGCTCACTCTTAACTGCTGAGCTATCTCACAAGCTAATGCAACACACACACACACACACACACACACACACACACACAATTTTCCTGTGCCGTTTAAGAGCAGGATATAAACATCGTGGTACTTTTACACCTGAATATTTAACCAGTAATTTCCCTTATAGTGTACATAGTCCCTTGCAGAGCCATAGAAAATATACCAAAATTTAGAAAATTTCACAGGACATAACTCTTTTGTCTGACCTCTCTCTGTATGAATGTATATTCCACACACATCTGTGAGCCCCATAAATCCCTCTGGCAGGTTTTTCCTGCTCTCATGAGATCTGGCCCAGGACCAGGGATTGCACCTGGGTGTCCCTCTCTTCAGTCTCTTTCGATCTCCCCTAAAATAGCGCTCTACTTCTCCTGCCTTTGATGGTATTTTGTGGGATACGGGAGATTTCTTTTGAAACATGTCCCTCCATGTGGGCCTGACTGCTGTGTCCTGCATAGAGTTGTTCATGCAGCCCAGCTGGATACTTCATGAGAACATTGTGACCTTCTCAGCCTGACACATCCAGAGACCTCCCAGCCCATCTGTCCTCAGCCCAGACATCCACTCTGATCCCACAGCAGAGGCCTTTCCCGGCTTCTTGCAGGTTTCTCCCTGTCTGAGAGTCACCCATATGAACAAGGTGTTAAAATCCTGGTCTTCACACACACACACACACACACACACACACACACACACACGCACGCACGCACGCACGCACGCATGCACGCACACAATTTAGTGCCCATCTCTTTTTTAAACTAATATCTACCAAAATGACCAAAACATAATGTTGAAACTGTAAAATTCTTCCCTGACGGAGCCTCCCTTGTGTATTAGTTTATTAGTTTGTTGTCCTGTGGGCACAGCCTAGATGCTGAGGACATTGTTTTGGCTGTGTGCTTACAAATAATTCGACACCCTCAGGGGCTGCTTCACTCATAGCTCTGCTTGCACGCCGAGGAAGACACAGATGCCTTTGTCTCTACAAAAATCACTGAAGGAAAAAACATCAGACAATATTTTTAACTATTCCACAGGACTGGGAAGAAGGCTCAGCTGGTAAAGTGCTCACCACACTCATGCACAACACATCCTGAGCTGAACCCCTGGAACACACATAAAAAGACATGCTTGTAATCCCAGCACTGCAGAGGCAGAGACAGGTGGATCCCTGACACTTCTGACCAGTCATTCTGGACAATTGAGTGAGCCCCAGACCCATGAGAAGTGATGCCCCCCAAAATAAGATGGTGGCACCTGTGAAATGGCACCCAAGACTGACCCCAACCTATATATTTACACATGCACATGAACCCCTACATGACCATACACACGTGCATATACAAATTTTGTTCTGTGATGCTTATATTGTAATACAGAGACAGTGAGTTTGTGGACCTATGACCATACACACGTGCATATACAAATTTTGTTCTGTGATGCTTATATTGTAACACAGAGACAGTGAGTTTGTGGACCTAGTACCACTGTTGAAATTTCAACAGAAAGAGACGTTTTGTAACCCTGAAACTACATGAGTAAGATGGATGATGAATATCAGAGTAAAATGGAATGAACTATGTAAAGGTAGAAGCACAGACCCTATCAGTAGAGAGCATGGGCAGATCTCACCGGCTCTGCTTAGGAATCATCAGAGGATAGGCCAGGCCACCTTCCAGGCAGAAGACGGGATGCTGCTTGCCAATACAGATCCCAGGTTAGCTGGAAGACCTGCAGTGATGTCAACCGTCACCAAGCAGAGCCCATGATTTGTGTCCCAATAGCATCCTGTGCTATTTCTCAACCTTTCCAAGACTGAGGGATGTAACATGAATTGCTAAATGGTCTTATTAATAGAAAATCCCAGAGCCAGATATTGGGGTGAAAGCTGAGAGATCAGAGGAATAGAACAAGCCAGCCACAAGTTCTTACCACTGGGTAATCCTCAGCCCAAGAGAGAGCTGCTTCCTGTATACTCACACCTATATACCTTTCTGTGCCCTGCCATCTCACTTCCTCTCTCCACCCAGCTATACCACTTCCTCTTTCTGTCCAGACCTATCACTTCCTGTCTAACTGTACAGACCTCCACACCCCTATGGTTAACTAGCACAGGGATTTAAAGGCATGTGCTACCACACCTGGCTCTGTTCTTCAGTGTGACCTTGAACTCACAGAGATCCAGATGGATCTCTGCCTCCCGAATGCTACCATTAAAGGCGTGTAGTACTATTGCCTGACTTCTATGTTTAATATAGTGGCTGGCTTCATCCTTTGATCCCCAGGCAAGCTTTATGTGCAAGAGCACAAATAAAATATCACCACAGAGGGAAGTCTAAAACAAGAGGCTGGGAAGCACCAATCCCAGTTACAGGGTGGTCACAAAAGCCAAAGGCCAGGCACCATTTGACTGGAAGTCAATGTACATCCTGATGGTGCTCTCTGTGACCACAGGAACAGTGCTGGACCCATGGATGCCTTTACGTGGGTGCTTGGTTGCTTCTTTCCCTTTTAGATGCCCAGACCAGAACATTTTACATGCAATAAGCTCATCCTCAACTTACATTCTCACTGTGATACAACTCCCATCTGATCAAAAATCATATTCTAAACAATATCTAGATGTTGTCTTTCAGAACACCACTAAAAAGGAATACATAAATATAAGCCCAAGTAAGTTTTAAAAAAAAAATCTATAACCAGAAGAACCTACATGTTAAAAAATGTATATACCTGCTTCATTCATATTTGCCAAATTTGGAGATAACTGACATGATCTTCAGTAGGTAAACAGGTAAGCCATGATACATGTAGCAAAGGAATAAAGCACTATCAACCATGAGAAGAGGAGGAGGATGCTTACACACACAGTGTGAGAGGCTGGTCTGAAAAGTCTTCCTAGGGTAAGATTCTAACCATATGACAACCTGGAGCTGTGAAGACGGCCCCCAAAACCTATCAGTGCTCACTACAGGTTGATGGAGAGAGTATAAAGGGAGATGGGATGGCTAGATGAGACAGAAGGCAGCCAGAGTACCTTGGACACTCTTAGAACAGTATATCAAAACCAACAGGACTTTCAGACACAAAAGGCAAACCCCCGTGTAAACAGAGGGTTTCAGTTAACAGGAACACGCTCACCTCATCCACTTTAAGAGAAAACCACACTCACACGAGATGTTCCTAATAGAAAACTGACTGGATGAGGGGGTCAGGTGCAGGAAGGGTCTTAAATTCTATGTTCTGTTCTGTTAATTTTTTTTTGAAATTTTATTTATGTGTATGTGTGTTTGTATCTGTGTATCTATGTATGCCTATAACTGCAAGTACCCGTGTAGGCCAGAAGAGGGCATCAGAGTACCTGAAGCTGGAGTTACCCAACATGGGCCTGGGAATCAAACTCAGGTCCCCTGGATGAGCAGCAAGCGCTCTTAGACACTGAACAATATCTCTGGCCTGGGGAATTCTACTTCCATCACATTTTTTTTGAAACCTTGCTAAAATAAATATATACAAACAGTAAAGCGATTCATTCAAATATATTCGTATAGTACAGTAAACTCTGCCCCAATTATTCAGAGTTCATACAACACTGCTGTGTTTGTTAAAAGAGCAAGATAAACATGGCCCTGCCACCTACTGAATTCAGAGCTCAAGCTGTGCATGGCCATGTGGAGGACAGAGCTTTGGAAAGTTAGACTTCAATGGTCACAGCTGGCACACACAGAGGCTATTCATCTTCAAACACACACTGAGTGGTCCAGCAAAATTATTTCATAAACAAAGCAAAGTAAGCTGAATCTCAAGAGGGAAAAAAAACTGATCAAAAGCTTGAGATAAAACCCAAATCTCCCAGCCAAGTTGTTCCTGACCACCCCCAATTAAGGCCCAAGCCTGAGCCTGAACACTCCTCAGGCCACACCCTCTTCTGTGTCTGGCATATGTCTGCATATCAGACACACTTGAATACTGATGCATCTTCAGCTAAACCCAGGTAATTCTGTGGACAAAGCGCTGTGCTTCCAAAACTGCCAAGGACTTTCAACTGAATGAATGAGCGCTTGCCAGATATGTCCTTTGAAAGTTAAGCCTCTCCAAGAAAAATGGGCTCTCTCCCTAGGAACTCTGCAAAGCATGTTCAGGGGCTTCCCTGCAGACTCAACCATCACACTCACCTACAGTTGCTTATACAAAACCGCAGAACTTGAGCTTGCCAACTGGGTCTCCCTGAGTCCACAGCCAAGAGCTCATTCCAGGAGATAACAAGCCAGTTGTTGGGGGTAATTTATAAAACCACCATCTCAGAGCACAGAGACCACCTTTCTAGAAGACAAGCCACAGAGTGCGTAGGAAATGAGATACCCTTCAAGAGCAGCAGGCTTCTTTGAAAATACCTCCAACTCAAAAGGTTTAACTTAAAAAAAGAAGAAGAAGAAGACATCTTAGTGCAACTCTGGCTGCATCACCATGAATTGAGAGTAGCTACATATTTGGAGGCCTGCTGAAAACTGGAAACACAGCACCCCTTTTCATCAATCAAGACATCAAGTCTATGAAAATACCGTGTCAAGCCATGAGCTGGCCTTGCTGAGGACGGATTCCTTAGATACTGAACTGCTGCAGCATCTGAGGTACAGCCCTGGGTGAGAGCCTTGAACTGGCGCTTTTGTTTTAGCTTTGCTCAGACACCGGATGGATTTGGAGGCAGAGCAGCCATGCTTGAGAAAGCAGAAGTATGTCACAGACTCTTCAAAACCTGTGTCATCTATCAAACTAAGTTTTGTATGTTTTTGCAATAAGGGATCAACTCTTTGTTAACATTTTGAAATGTGCCTCTTACCTTAACCAATTCTATTCTTGCTTTTTATGCATCTCCAAAGTCCATCCTCAAACCTGCTGGATCTGCTACACGTGCTTGTGTGTGTGTGTGTGTGTGTGTGTGTGTGTGTGTGTGTGTGTGTCTGTGTGTGTGTGTAGGGAGTACACATATGTGTGGGTGTCTCCACCTTATTTTTTGAGGCAGGGTCTCTCACCAAGTTTGGAGCTTGCTGATTCACCTAGGCAGGCTGAAATCCTTCTGTCCCTACTTCCCCAGTGTTATCAAGCTGAGCTTTTCACGTGTGTGCTGGCAGGGGATCTGAACTCAGGTCCTCATGTTTATACAAGTACTTTACTGACTGAGCCGGCTCTGTGCCCTTCCTGTATCTGTGTTGCCTCAAAGCCTCCAGCTTCTCCATGCTTTGTGAATGGAGAGCATCTCCAGAGGCTCCCAGCCCACCTCACTGCTCTAAGGAAGCAACCAGGATTTCTGGGGCCAACCTGGTTTTCATCCTCAGCTGGGATGGGAGAGATCCCACGTCATGTCCACCACACAGGAAACCCTTCCAAAGAAAACAGTCAACACCGCACCCTCCATCCAAAGGTTTAAATGCTTGGTTGCTTGTACACCCTTTAAAACCCTTGCCACCGTTGAAACCCTGACCACAACAGTCTGAGCCAAAAGTGGAGGACTTGGGACCCTGCCCCTGTGTTTATCATCACCATGTGGTCATGAAATCTGGCATCTGTCAAAAGTAAGAGGCCATTATTCCAAGAGCAAGGCTGGTATCAGACTAGAAAAATGAAGGGTTCTGCTGGACCGAGCTAGGGCAGCTTTCCATCTGGACTGAAATTTCTTTGTGTCATTTTTAGCCATATTTGATGTTTGAATGGTAATAATCCATGGGGGACCAGAAATCTTATGAACGTCTGTGTGTGAGAAGAACCCTTCCTTCCTGCCCTGCTCACAGCATGTCCACTTCCTGCCCATCAGTTCCCGCTCTAGAAAGGAAAGTTGATATTCCTTGAGTTTTATGTAAATTATGAATACTATTATGCAAATATGAGCAAACTCAGACTCTCACCACCCCTTCTGCACACTATAAACCCCACTGGGAACTTTCCTTAGTAGCCCCACTCCTTGGATATCTGCCCCATTGTACATCAGAAGCACTCCCCACCCCCACTACCCAGGTCTGCTCTACTGCATGATATATGTTTTCTGGAAACAAGGGTCTCACTCTGTAGACCTGACTTTCCAGGCTTCAGACTCAAGACAATCCTCCTGCCTCACTCTCCTGAATGCTGTAGTTACAGGCATGAGCTGTCATACCCAGCTTTGCCAGTCTTCTCTTAAGAAACAAATACGTGTTGCCAACATCTTACAATCACAAGATTACCCATCTCATTTTCATACACTTCATATTTGTTAACACCTCACACAGCATTAGCCCTAGCTATCACCAGCAGGGGCATTGGCACGGGGAAAGAGGCTGGGAAGACGGCTGAGTCAGTAAGGGACCTGAGCACCTGAGTTTGGATACCCATCACCCATGTAGAAACCCAAGTGCAGCCATGTGTATCTGATTCCTGGCCCTAGGGTAGGCAGGGGCAAAGACAAGAGAATCCCAAGGAGCTCTCTGGCCAGTCTACCTCAATCAGAATCACAAGATCCTGTATCAGAACAAGTAAGGTGGATGCTGAGCATGACATATACAATTGGAAGGCAGAAGCAGGTGGATCTCTGTGAGTTCAAGGCCAGCCTGGTCTACATAATGAGTTCTAGGCTTTAGCCATGGCTATATAGACCCTTATCATCATCTGATGATGATAAGAGAGAGAGACTGAGAAGGATACTGTTAAGCTCTGGCCTCAAGTGTGCACATACACATACCTGTGCACTTACACACATACAATCTCACACATATACACCAAAAATATTAACTGGGGGGAAATTGTATACTTGTGAGAAAAGTAGGCAAATAGGAAAAGGTTTTGAAGAGCTACATGACAGGGAGGAAGGAACCTACAGATCAGAATATTCCAAACCCAGAAAGAATAATGCAGTACACTGGTCCATGACCTCCCTCCACTAAGTGACACATAAGATCCCCGCACATTCTTCACTGATTCTCATTATTGGCGCATCTTTCTGCACCCTATTTCCTTCCAAATCTACTATATTTCTCTCTTTTTATTTCATACACAAATACATTTTATCTTTATCAACCCCACCTCCTTACTCCTGTCTCTAACCCCTATTGGGTCCTTCCCCCACATTCTCTTCCCATCTCCATGACTGGTATAGATATACAATAGGTAGGGAGAGAGAGAGAGAGAGAGAGAGAGAGAGAGAGAGAGAGAGAGAGAGAGACCTACTGAGTCCAATTAGTATTGCTCCCATGCATATGAAGGTGGGGCTGTCCACTGTAGCATGGGCAACTTACCAGGGTTCCCACTCCTGAAGAAAAGTGACTTTCTTCCCTATAACAGCCACCAGCTGCTTATAGTTTCTCAGTTAAAATGGGGACTTGTGAGTGGCCCCATGCTGGAATATTGAATAGACTGACCTTGTATGGGCATGATGCAGCAACCACAGCTATTGAACATTCATGAGGACTACTGCCTACCACCACGTCCAGAGGGCATTTCACAGCTGTCTTCTGGGCCTCCAGCTCCTACAGTCTTTTCTCTGTCAGTGGGGTCTTTGTGGTGACAGCGTTCCACCAGCTTGTTTGATATTTGTGTTCACATTCTTGTTCACTCATCTTTCTGGCATTAGTCGCTGCTCCCATTGCCGTAACAAAAATACCCAACAGAAAATGGTGTAGGAAAGAAAAGGTTTATGTTGGTTCCAAGTCTGAGCACACAATCCATCATGGCAGGAAGGGAAGGTGGCAGGAGATGAAGCGTCTGGTCACAGTGCATCTTCAGACAGGAAGCAGAGAGCGATGAGTCCTGGTGCTCAGGTCACTTTCTTCTTTTTTATTTTCAGTCAGTCAGGACCCAAGGTCATGTCATGGGACAGTGTGACCAGTTGGTCTTCCTTCCTTAATTAGTCCTCTCAGGACTGCCCTCACAGACACACCGGAAGTGCATCTCCTCAGTGGTTCCAAACCCAGTCAAGTTGACAGTGAAGATCAGTCAACATTTCCCATCCCTGAAGCCCAGACACCCATCTGTAGAATATGAACGTGTTGCAGGCAGTAACTGGATGGCATTCCTGCCTACCACATTTTACTCATGAAACAGTGTCTCTTGGAAACCACACACCCCTGAACACACACTCCTGGGCCTGCTGTGGATATCGTTCTGTGTAAATAAAGTTCTGATTGGCCAGTGGCCAGGCAGGAAGTATAGGCGGGACAAGAGAGAAGAGAATTCTGGGAAGTAGAAGGCTAGGGAGAGACACTGCCAGCCACCACCATGAAAAGCAACATGTAAAGACACTGGTAAGCCACAAGCCATGTGGCAAAGTATAGACTAATAGAAATGGGTTAATTTAAGATAGAAGAAGTAGATAACAAGAAGCCTGCCACGGTCATACAGTTTCTAAACAATGTAAGTTTCTGTGTGCTTTCTTGGTTGGGTCTGAGCGACTGTGGGACTGGCGGGTGAGAGAGATTTGTCCTGACTGGGCCAGGCAGGAAAACTCTAACTACATGGGCCCCTTTTCTTCTGTGGAGATTGTTATGATCTCACCTTTCATCTTCAACCCTTTGGTCCAGCTTGAGTCAAGGCTGAACACAATGGATCATTGAATTACTAAGATGAGCCACAGAGACCAGGCATTTCCTCAGCAGATGCATACACAGAGGCCTGTGTCGGGCCTGCACCTCTGCTCTGCAGGTGCGCACTAATTTTCAATGTCAAATTGATGAGGCAGTGGTAAGCCTATGAAAGTATTCAAGGATTTTAATTAGCCTTTGAACTGGTAGATTAAGTAAAGCAAATTATCCTCCCAAATGTGAGCCTCATCCAATCAGCCCAAGGTGTGAGTTGATGTAAAAGGCAGATCTTCCAAGGAGAAGGCAGAGCTCTCTGCTAAGATTATCAGACTGAGCTGCCGGCCTCCTCTTGCCTCAGATTTGAACCTGGACATAGCATTCGCTCCCTGACTTTCCAGCTGCCAAATGCAGATCTTAGGCCTTCTCAGTACCCATAACCATGTGAGCCAAGTTCTTAAGATGATTGTCTTTATCTATGGGGGTATTGTACTATATAAGTGAATACGTTACAGTATTTTATATGAAAGTATGTTATGGTATTACAGATGTGAGTATGTTATGGCATTACAGATGTGAGTATGTTACATGCATTCCACATCTCAGACATAACTGGCTATTTCCCTGGGTTCCCCTGACATATAGCAGATGCATTCAGACTCTCGTGGCTGGTGTCACCAGTAAGGATACTTTTAATGGTGCTGTTTGATTCAGACCCCCTGGGAAAACCAGCTCAACCTCATTCACCAAGACAAGTCCCACTAAACACCTGTTAGAAGCACTGGAGTCTTCTGTTTCTAAGAAAAATGACTCAGTGAATCAAATGTAGGAACGTTATCCAGCTCGTATCTGAGATGCACTGATATTCTGATCATGAGGACTACTGCGAGCACTCAGGAAGTTTACTCCACAATCTCTTCAGTTGTGTCTGCTCTCACTGAAGCCCCCATGGAAACCCTCCAGGAAGTGCTGAGATCCAGCTGGCAAAGGCTCATTGGCTGGCTCCTGCTAAGAACACTGAATGACACATTACATCTTTAAAAAACACTCCAATTGGAGGTGGTGGCGCACACCTTTAATCCCAGCGCGTGGGAGGCAGAGGCAGGAGAATCTCTGTGAGCTCAAGGCCAGCCTGGTCTACAAAGAGAATTCCAGGACAGCCAGGACTGTTACAAAGTCACCATCTCAAAGTTATCATTTCACGGCACTCCTCTTGTTTAGACTTTTTGACAGATTTTTGTCATTAATCTGTATCCATGGTGGTTTGAATAAAAATGGCCCCCATAACCCCATAGGGAGTGGCACTATTAGGAGGTGTGGCCTTGCTGGAGGAAGTGTGTCACTGGGGGATGGGCTTTGAGGTTTCAGAAGCTCAAGTCAGACCTAGTGGCTCACTGTCTCTTCCTGCTGCCTGTGGATCCAGATGTAGAACTTTCAGCTACCTCTCCAGCACTGTGTCTACCTATATGCCACCATGCTTCCTGCCATGATGATGGTGGACTAAACCTCCGAACTGTAAGCCAGGACCAGTGAAATGTTTTCCATAAGAGTTGTTGTGGTCATGGTGTCTTTTCACAGCAGTAAAACCCTAACTAAGACAGTAGCGTACAAGGGTGACCTTTCATCCACTGTGGAATCCAAATAGGCAAAATCACTAAAGAAACACTGAACTCTCCCCACGTGTTCCCTTTCTATAGAGTAGATGATGGATACACAGGTATGCAGGACCATGCCCAGAATCTTGGAAAGTAGCAATTCTACCAAGCTTGCCTAAACTCAAGTGCTACCCAGGGCTGTGTGAGAACATGAAGTAACATATGTCAGCAAAGACAAGAGTAGCACTGTCTACGTAGCCCACCTCCTTCCACACTGATGCCCTGCACTGCCTCTATGCCGCTCTTGGCCCCTCCGAGGAAGTCCCTTTAGAATCAGTGTTTAGCATCCAAGGAAATGCTAGTTGTTTGTGTTAAGCAAACACTGCATCTCTTTATAAGCTTTTTTTCTCACAGACAAAATTATGTTTCTCTTGGCTGGGAGCACAGAGGAAAGGCTGGAGCCTCCTGTTCCTCAAAGGCTCCCTGGGAATTTGAGACCAGTAACCAGTAATGACCGCCTGTGCCTCCTCATGAACAAAGTGGGAACTGGCCTTGCCACAAAAAGACTCTAGCCAAAACCTGCATTGTATGCCATCATGCACCTAAAAGAGCTAAAAACACAAAAGTACATCAGATTTGGAAATAGGTCCCCATTCATTCCCTTGTTTGTGTTTCCAGCTCATCTCAGATCTACCTTGAAGTCTAACTGGGTGCAGCTCCCTTTGGGTGTCCCCATGTCACTACCTTGCCCTCCCCATGGACAAAGTCTGCTGTGTCACTCACTGTTCTGCCCACCTGCCACCCCCATGGCACTGAGGGACCTTGGAAGGCATCCTGGCTCTTGTCCCTGTTTGGGGACAGCTCTGTACTTGGCATGGAACCATTAGACAGGCGTCAGACTGCTTCCTGCCTCTCCCACTGTACACTGTACACTGTACCAGGCCTGCCGGAGTCCTGGAGGCTTTCTGCAGGAAAGCACACCCTATGCAAGAGGAAGCACTGATATGTTTCCAGGGATCTGCTAGATCTGCAGTGTTCTGAGGGAGATGAGGTAAAATACAAACAAGATGAACCACTTTTTAGTTGGGAGGGGGAATGCTGGGGTCGACCCAGCGCCACACAAACTAAGCTCGAGCTCCACTACTGAGCCACGTCCCCCAGGCCTCACTGTAATGACTATAATGCCGGGCCATGGTGGCGAACGCCTGTAATGCCAGCACTCGGGAGGCAGAGGCAGGTGGATCTCTGTGAGTTCGAGGCCAGCCTGGTCTACAGAGCTAGTCCAGGACAGGCTCCAAAGCTACAGAGAAACCCTATCTCGAAAAACAAAAAGAAAAAATCCACTCATATATGTGGTCCTCATGCCAACCCTCTGTCTCCAGAACTCTTGCATCGTTCTGAGTTGAAATTCTGTTCCCATGAAGCATCACCACTCTGCTCCTCAGCACCCAGCAACCACTGCCCTTTCTGTTGCTATGGAGAAGACTACCCAGGAATCTCACAGTGAGTCAAGATTCACTCAGGTTGTAGTGTGTGTCAGATTTCCTTCCCTCTTAAGGCTGAGTAATATTCCATTGCATCGGGCACTGAGTTCATTTGTCCATTGAAAGAGGAACTTGGGTCACTCCCATTTTGTGGCTGTTCTGAAGAATACTATGAGAATGGGTCAGGTACCTGCCAGGGTCCCTAATGCAGCTCAGGGAGTCTCCTGACCTTACCTACCCTCAACAGTCCCAAGCACTCCTGTGGGTTCACTAATGACACCAGTTCCCGAACATCTCATCCGTAGGTCTCAGTCACCAGAGGGAAAGTTCCAGAACTCTCTGGAGGATGTTCTAGGGTCCAAGCCACTAGGAAAAGGCAGGATCCACTCCTATAAGCAAGCATATAGCATGATATAGAAGTCTGGACAAGGTCTTTGTCACCGTAACCAATACCTGGTATGAACAAGCTAAGGATGGTCCACAGCTCCAGTCCATCATGGTGGAAGGGCATGGCAAAGTGAAGCTCTCCCTTGATGAAGCCAGGAAGAATACTGAGAGAACACCTGTGAGGACTTGATTTTTTTCTTTCCCATTTTAATGCTGTCCCAGTCCCTAGCCTAGGGGATGGTACTGCCTGTGTACAGAGTGGGGCTTCCCCATAGGTCAGATAACCCTCTCCTGGAAATGTCTGTCTGATACACCCAGCAGCATGCAATACCAACTATCAGTGAATGTCTCAGCCTGATAAAGTTGACAATCAAGATTAGCCCTTACAGAGTCAGGGGACACTGTTTCCACCCACCTCTGATTGTCGAAGAGAAGCCAACACGGTCCTTTCCTGAAAGGCAGTATTTTCAAGATCTGAATAGGGCATAGCAGCTTTTCCTAGAAAGGATAACAAGCTCTGAGTGGTGCAAATACAGATCAGAACTGTGTGTGTGTGTGTGTGTGTGTGTGTGTGTGTGTGTGTACATGGGGAAAGGTATACTAAGGTATCAGTCACCAATGATATTGAGCTATACCTTTCTGGTCCTCACATCATAAGTTCTCCAAGGCAGCCGGGGCCTCCAGCTGTCCCTCCAAGTACCCCACATACCATGCTAGAACTTGATGCTCCCCTATCTAGATGAGTCACCCCCATCTATGGAGCAGAGCTGGTATGGGGGAGCTACATGTTCCTGGAACAGATCTGATTTGAGAATCTGAAAAACAAGGGGTAGAGTCAAGTGTTTAACTGTCCATCCATAGATGCCACTTAAGAATACAGCAACAGCCTCAGTAGCAGCAGAGTACAAAACATCTCAAGATCTTTATCCTAGCCGAGAGTCCATGTAAACAGTCCTAAGGCCCATCCTGGATTGGTCCTGGAAAAGTGAGACCTAAGCATCTCCTTGGTCCTCAGTAGCCCCCTGGATGTGGGTGTGAGGAGGAAAGTAGACAGCAAGTCAAGACAGGAGCCTAGCAGCCATGCACCATTGGGCAAATGCCAGGTCTGCTACAGCTCTGCCCCCGGGAAGCAGAGAAGCTTCTGGGATGGTAAAGTTAATGAGAACACTGATGCCACGGGATATGCTGATGACTGAGCTCAGACTTGGGGACTCCAGTTCCCGGAGAAACTACACCCTGGTGTTGGCAAAGAATGGTGGTAACAGTTGTGTAGCAGGAATCTTAAAGAGTCTTATTAATAAGAACAAACCGGAGCCAGGTACTGGGGTGAACGCTGGAAGATCAGAGAAACAGAACAAGCCACAGCTACTTCACCTTGCCAATTCCTCAGCTGATCCTGTTTCCTCGGACTGGAAACCTCTGAGTCCTCATATCTGAATGGATCTCAGCTGAACTGTGCTGCTCCAAAGCCTGAAAGCTTAACCAGCTAAAAGCTTCTAGTTTCTGGTCTTCATGCCTATATATCTTTCTGCTTTCTGCCATCACTCCCTGAGATTAAAGACTCACTTTCTGGGATTAAAGGTGTGAGTCATCATGCTTGGCTGTATCCTTGAACACACAGAGATCCAGGTAGATCTCTGCCTCTGGAATTCTAGGATTAAAGTCATGTGCTACCACTGCCTATCCTCTATGTTTAATATTGTGGCCATCCTGTTCTCTGGCCTCAGATAAGTTTATTAGTGTGCACAGTATTTTGGGGAACACAATACCACCACACACCACCTGATAGCAGCCACAGCAGGGTAGTACATTTCCTAGCCAGGAACCAGCAAACAAAAGCAACAAACCATTACACCTGACACTCCCCCACCACCTCCTGACACTCCTCCCCACCACCTCCTGACACTCCTCCCCACCACCTCCTGACACTCCTCCCCACCACCTCCTGACACTCCTCCCCACTACCTCCTGACACTCCTCCCCACCACCTCCTGACACTCCTCCCCACCACCTCCTGACACTCCTCCCCATCACCTCCTGACACTCCTCCCCACACCTCCTGACACTCCTCCCCACCACCTCCTGACACTCCTCCACCACCTCCTGATACTCCTCCCCACCACCTCCTGACACTCCTCCCACCACCTCCTGACACTCCTCCACCACCTCCTGACACTCCTCCCCACCACCTCCTGACACTCCCCCACCACCTCCTGACACTCCTCCCCACCACCTCCTGACACTCCTCCCCACCACCTCCTGACACTCCCCCCTCCACCTCCTGTTTGCTCTCTCCAGGAACTCTGAACTCTGCCTGGATGGTGACTTACAAGTCCTTACTCCCAAGCCAACCCAGCCCCTCTCCCTACCAGTTGCTACCCAAGCTTCCAGAAACTCTCCTTTTGCCCACAAGCTGTGGGCTGAATTTCCCAACAGAGTCTACCTGTGGGATCTGAAAGAATGCTTGTTAGGCCATGTTCCTACAAGCTGGTATTGAGGCTAGTCTGCAGAACTGCTGGGTAGCAGGACTGCCCTGTCTGGCACCTAGCCCAAGAGCCACCCAGGTGAACTACGCAAAGACCAGACGTGGCGTGGCTCGTCACTTTCTTCTGAGCCCATGAAATCACTTCCCCAGACCAGCTCTGTCATCTCCATGAGATGACTTATTCATTAGCAAGCGTGAATAATGCCTAAATTTACCACGGAATGTTCTCCTAAAGCCTACCGAGGTGTGGATGACAAGCCATAAGTAGTCTTGTCTGCAGAGGCGGCATTAGGCAAGCACCTACAGTGCCATGGAGTGCCTTGATTCATTGCCAGGAGTCATGGCAAACCCCCTCTGCCCAATGCTGACCCAGCAAACCCTGGGAAGGGACACCAGTACAACCCCTCAACGTATGGATTGACAGAAATCATGTCTCCTAATGACCCCTTGGTCAGAGGCAGAAGACCTTGCTAAAATTAATTCCGTTTCCTCATTCAAGACTGCTTATTCTCTCACGATGGAAAATATACCACCAAGCATTCTTTTTATTAATGAAATTTACCATCCCAACTGGATCTCGGTTTTGCCACAACCACAACCCTGCCAGAGAAACGTAACCTGTTACACACTTACAGATGTTACTACAGTTCATAAACGCATACTTTCACACTTAAACTTATATCAAATGCTCATTCAGTAGAGTTCTACAAATGTCTGTGTAAAGTTTTTATGTTCAGAGGGTGAATGGTGCGCATCAGCGGGCCAACCACTCAGAATCTGCAGGGCAGCCTGGCAGACTGGAGATATCCAGGCAAGCTCCAAACCCTAAAGTACCCACTATGTGGCTTTGCGGAGAAAGCAGGCTATCTGCCCTCCCTGGGTTGCTTGCTAGCAATGGGTCTCCAAGGATCTCCCACAAAAGCAGCCTTCTCCCTGGCTTCCAGAGAAGGTGATAGTACTTTCTAAAGCCTCTAGGCAGTGTCAGCTGAGAGATCATCCTAAAGTCTAAAAGCCTGCACGGGTGTGACTGTGAGTCTGTCGTACCGTGCTCTTGAGCCACAAGAAAACTGGAAGGAGGAAATGCCCTGCGTGGGAGATTTTTCTTGGGGGATTCTGAGACCCGGGGGAACCTGTCACCTGAGCTGGGGTGTGTGACTAAGGTGTAGTGCAGCTACTGGAGGCTGTGGCCGGGACACGGTGGCTCACCCCTGTCCTAGCTACCCTTCTATTCCTGTGATGAGACACTGGGACCAAGGCGATTTAGAGACGGGAGAGTTTGTCTGGGGAATATGGTTTCAGAGGGCTGGAGTCCATAAGCATCACGGGGGGAGCTTGGCAGCCAGCAGGCAGGCATAGCTCTAGAGCAGCAGCTGAGAGCTTACATGAGGCAGACAGAGAGAGCTGAGAGCAGCACGGGTCTTTTGAATCCTTAAAACTCACCCAAAGGAATGTACCTCCTCCAACAAGGCCACACCTCCCAATCCTTCACAAACTGTGCCACCCACTGGAGACCTTATTCAAACATCAGAGCCTGTGAGGGCCGTTCTAATTCAAACCACCACACTCAAGACTGGAACCAACTCACTTTCTCTCATTTTCAGATGCCCCAGTGCCCTTGAGGAACCAGATCCTGGAGTCACTGGGACTTCGTGACCAGAGGCCCCACATGAGCTAGTTATCTTTCCACAAGACACACTGTGAATCCTCAGAGACAGGAGCCAGAATCCAAAGGGCCACTCTGAAGTCACCTCCCCACCCTGGAAGGGGCTCTGCCCTCCAGGCTGACAAATAAGCAGTCAGGGAAAGGCAGAGACAGGAGCCTCATGGAGAACTTCAGAGACGTTCTGATGCAGCTGTGAGTGGATGTCAGTTGCCACCCTGAAGTCCCACTGTGGCACAGAGTCTCACTGACTTGAGGGCAGATCTCAGAAGGAAATGCTGGCCTCTCCAAGGGCTGAAAAACTGTTGGCATTCTGAGTTCACACGTGTCCACATTGGTTGGCATGGAATCTTGGGGGTAGCAAGGAGATCATGTTCAAGTCATTTCTCGGGAAATGAAGTGGCCCCCATCTTCCCGTCTACCCACCAGGAAAACTTTCTGGAATTTCACATACGCAAAGCCACAAGACTATGTATCAATTTGATGCCGTCTATTCCAAAGCTTCCCGCAAGAGAACCTAACAAAGTCACATGCTGTCAAGAATAAAATTATTCCACTTCCCACCTCCCAGAGGAAACCAGACAACTACGGTTTTTCTAAGAAACTCCTACCCCAGGAGTTAAAATGGAGCTAGAGATTTCTCATCAAAGCAATACAAGACAATGACAGTTTCCAGCATGACTGGAATTTCTGTAGAAGAAATGCTGGATCCACTACTAGGGAACATGTTAATTGCCTTGGCTGCTTTCTCCATAGGCTTCCAGTAATTTTTAATTGTTTGGTTGTTTTTTTTTTTTTTGGTTTTTTTTTTTTGTTTTTTTTTAGAAAATATTGCACTGTGTTTTCCAGGGTTGTCATAGGGAGTTGGCATCATAGAAAGTTCCTGGAGAAAAATTACTTCAAAGGCTTGTGTCTGCAAAACACACACACGTACATACACACACACACACACACACACACACACACACACACACACAAACTATACCACACCACACACATGTGCCTGAGGGCTTAGCAGGAAAAACAGAAGAAGAAAAAACTCTGAAGACAGAAATAGTGTGATATGATCTGTAAATCTTTTCTCTGGCACCGATGTGGGCCTTTACCATCTGCCAGCACACAGAAGTGATTGGCTTTTATTAAGACATTGTGATTATATACTACAGAAATACAAACCATAACAAATCCACAGCTAACAAATGGCTGACACGTGATTGAGAGGCCGCTGCAAGTTGAGGCTCCTGATGGACAAGTTGGGGATGGTGCCAGAGAACACGTATACACAGAGGGCCTGGAAGTGTCTTTCCATGGAGATTACTGGTCAGCGCAGAAGCCTGATAGCCAGTACACAGAGACTCCTCATCAATTCTCAGTAGTCTCAACGAGAGTGATGAGTGACTGACCCAACACCATTTAACAAGTATCTGCCAATTCCACTGTGTGTGGCGCTCAGAAACCAGCATGTTCACAAATAGACACACTCATCAAACCTTCAGTGGGCTCTTTCAACTGTAAGGATCGTCTGCCTATTTGGAGAAAGCAAACAAGAGCGCAGTGATGGATAAAGCAGCACAGGATGCCATGCTGTGGGAAAATGCCATCTGCCCTCCGACTCCACAACCTAAATGTTTCCATTTCTTTTCCGGATGCTTCAATAAAGTACCCCCCAAAAAAGGCAACTTAGGGTGCAAAGGGTTTCTTTCAACTCACAGTCCAAGGCTCAGTCCATCATGATGAAGAAAACCAGGCAGCTGCTCCCACTGCAGACAGCATGTTTGGTTTGTTTTTTGTTTTTTTTAAAGATTTACTTATTATGTATACAGCATGTATGACTGCAGGCCAGAAGAGGGCGCCAGATTCATTACAGATGGTTGTGAGCCACCATGTGGATGCTGGGAATTGAACTCAGGACCTCTGGAAGAGCAGCCAGTGCTCTTAACCTCTGAGCCATCTCTCCAGCCCTGCAGACAGCATGTTAATGCCCAGCACACTTCCTCCATTTACACAGTCCAGGATCCCCAGCCCAGGGAAGGTCCTACCTGCTATTAAGATGGATCTTCCCACCTCGTTAATGTCATCAAGATAATCCCCCAAGGCATGCCCAGAGGCCCATCTTCCAGGTGATTCTAGATTCTGTCAGGTTGACAGTTAACCTCACCATTGCCCTAAATTGACAAAAGCATTCAAGGAGTCTGAGGAAGAAAGTGTGTAGCTGCAGACCAGTTTATTCTTCTGTCATGGAGGAGAGGTGGCCCACAGCAGTGTGCTTATGGAGCAGGCATCCCTTCGGAGGCCAGTATTTATGGAGGACCTGAGCCCTTCCCTTGTCAGCCTGGCTTTGGTCCACTACCCCTCTTCAGGCAGCAGGTTACAGGCTCTACTTGAGGGCATTTCTCATCCATCCCTTGACTTCCCAGCTCTGACAATGCCTACTGTCCAATCTCATATTTCACTTTCCCTCCCTTTTTCCTCTTTCCTCCCTCCTGTCCCAACATTTCCCATAGCTCACTTTTGTTGTCTGCAACTCAGTTTCTTTCCATTGAGTCCCAGGCTCCAGTGGACATGAGCAGGAAGGAGAAGAGAAGGTGTGAGAAAGGAGGTGGAGGTGGGGCATGGAGACTCACACCTACGATCCCAGCAGGAAGATCACAAGTTCAAGGCCAGTCTGGGCTGGTATAGAGAGACGGCAGAAAAAGGAAGGAGAGAAGAGGAAATCAAGAGAAAAGAGCTCTTTCAGCCTTGAGCATACAGCCGGGAAAGATGGGTTCATGCAGACTTCCTGGATCTTAACCACACTGATAGGAGGTGATGTGGTTTCACTGATCCCAAAGGCAGGGTTGTGAATAGAATGAGCTAAAAGGGAGGCAGCCACAAGGTGGACCCTCTTCTGGACACTCGAGGCAGAACCCATCTCCAGCTTTCTGGCACCTGCCTGTCTGTGGTGGAGTCTCCTGCAGCTTCATGCAGCATCGACAAAGACACGTCCGTGTGGGTGGGCACGTGAGAAAACTGTTCCCACGTGTGCATGCAGGCAAGAGTGCTTGGTGCTTGTGTGCCTGGCTTTAGAGGTGTTCCCCCTCCCCATCCATCAGCCCTGCATCTTCCTGTACACCTGCCAGGATACATTGCTCTCACAGGCCCCCAGGGCTGAGACCTCTGGAACAGAGTTGATTAAGCCTTTTCCTTGTTAAGTCAGCTGTCTCTGGTGTTTTGTCACAGTGAAAGAAAATGACTCACACACATCTCAAGTCAGAGCAGTCTAGGACTCTACGTGATGCTATGGAGCATCCCTTGTTCCTGGAACTTCCGCCACCACTGGACTGTACATGAGTGAGAAGTAAATTCTTCTGTACTAAGCCCCTGAAACACTTGGTTATTGGATCCAGGGTTTAACCTGTACTGATTAATTTAAAGTGTCTGCATATAGGACTGCCCCCTATTGGTAGAAAATGCACACCCAGGACCCGTTCTCCCCCGCTCTCCCACCCCTCCCCAAGTAGGTTCCTAAAACCTTGGGAAGCACTGTATAGTACACACATTGTATTTATTTTCTGTACACATCTATGACAAAATATAATTCAGAAATTAGGCAGAAGAAGTTAACAGGACCAGGGATGCAAAGATGTCTCAGGAGTTAAGAGCACTGGCTGCTCTTCTAGAGAACCCAGGTTTGATTCCCAGCACCCACATGGCAGCTCACAACTGTCTATAATTCTAGTTCCAGGGGATCTGACTTCCTCTTCTGTCCTCCGTGGGCACCAGCACACATGGTACACATACATACATATGAGAAAAACATTCACATAAATAAGTCTAAACAAAGCAAAATGTTATGGGCTGGAGAGATGGCTCAGGAGTTAAGAATGCTTACTGCTCTTGCCGAGGACCTAGATTCAGTACCCAGCACCCACATGATGTCTCACAGTCTGTAACTCCAGCTCCAGGAGCTTCACAGTCCTCTTCTGGTCTCGGCAGGCGCTGTGCACACATGGCACACACAATTACATGCAGGAAACACTCATACACATAAAATAAACTTTAAAAAAAAGAAGCTAATGCTGAATAATAAAAGGAGTACTGTGCTGTTCTGAGTTGTAGAAATGCTTCTCCCTTCAACACCTGCTTGTACTGTGGGTTCTCATCAACTTCAACATGTTTGTTTCTCTTTCTCTTTCCTTCTAAATCAAGATTCTCCTCTCCACTTAAATGGAATGACGTGCCTGCAGCTTCAGTTTGGCATATGGAATTGCCAGAGTTGCTGCAGCATGGAATAAGGCTTTCCCTAAACACAAGCCCCATGACACACTGTGTATGTCCATCAAGATGGCTGCTAGGTGGCTGCCGGGTAGGTAGCACATACCATGTGGATACCATGTGGCAGACAGAGGGTGATGCAGAACCCTGGTAGACTAAACAGGGTGACCCAAGATTTCATCACCCTGCTCAAAGTAGCAAATGCCTTAAAATGTCCGTCCGGCTTGCTCATTTCTGGAATTTTCCATTTCACATTTTACACTACTGTTGAGTTTGAGTAGCTGATTTTACAGAAAGTGAAACTTGGAATAAGTCAGGACTAGTATGTAGAGAGCAGAGTTGGGGAGAGAAGAGAGGGGAGAGGGGAGGGGAGAAGGGACAAGAGAGGCAAGGAGAAGAGGGGAGGAAGGGGAGGAAGGGAAGGGGGAATAGAGGAGAGGAAGAGAATACACCGAGCTACCTGGAGAGGAGGACACAACAGAGCCTTGTCTATCCCATCCCGTGTCTCCCTTGGAGCCTCACAGGCTCTTCTTAGATGCTGAGAAACAACCAGATCCAAGTTGTGCAATGGCTGCTATTTCCAGGACATTACTGTAGTCCCAGAGCTTCTGAAGCTGTGTGACTGGCCACAGAGGTGGTGGGAAAATACCATCAGGTACTATTTGGTGCAGAAGCAAGCTGGGGTGCTCCACAAGAAAAATCCCAGCAAGCTAGTGCTCCTAGTGGGTCCTGGAAACCTTGTTTGGGGTCCTGTGGTTCAGGAAACCCAAGCATAGTTTTCCAGACGTGATAGAACAGCCTTCTTCTTAGTGGTCCATGAGAACCCAGAGCCGGCAGCTTCCTAGTCCTTTAATTCAAGCTGTTCAGTTGAAATTCTGTGGCCCAAGACAATTTTATAAATTTATATTTATTTATTATTTATTTCATATACATGGGTGTTCTGCCTGCTGTGTACCATATGCATGCTGTGCCTACAAAGGGTAGAAGGGGGCATAGGATCTTCTAGGACTGGAGTTACAGATGGTTGTGAGCTGCCATGTGGGTGCTGGGACTCAAACCTGGGTCCCATGGAAGAGCAGCAGCCAGTGCTCTTAACCCCTGAGACGGAAGAGCAGTCTTCTTAAACAGCTGAGTCATCATGACTCCAGCCCCCCAAGACACTTAATGAGTGGAGAAGGGACCACCAACACATGGTTTTTAACGCCTTTTCTGGCCTGAAGTGATCAAGGGACATTCTAAAACCTGGTTAATAAAATATACTGTGGCCCAAACTGCAGGGTGAAGTTCAGTTCAGTGGTGGAGGCTGGGTCCCATGCCCAGCACTATAGAAAGAGGGGAGTGAGGGAGAGGGAGGGAGAGAGAGAGGGAGAGAGGGAGGGAGAGAGAGAGAGAGAGAGAGAGAGAGAGAGAGAGAGAGAGAGACAAGGGGAGAGGAGAGGAGAGGAGAGGAGAGGAGAGGAGAGGAGAGGGGAGGAGAGGAGAGGAGAGGAGAGGAGAGGGGAGAGGAGAGGAGAGAGGAGAGGGGAGGGGAGGGGAGGGGAGGGGAGGGGAGGGGAGGGGAGGAGAGGGGAGGGGAGGAGAGGGGAGGGGAGGAGAGGGGAGAGGAGAGGAGAGGAGAGGAGAGGGGAGAGGAGAGGAGAGGAGAGGAGAGAAAGAAGAAGCAGCAGCAGGAGGAGGAAGAGGAGGAGGGGGAAAGAAGGGGGAAGAAAGGAGGAGAGGGAGTGAGGGAGAGGGATGGAGGGAAGAGGAGGAAGAGGGGTTACCACCCGTGTTCCTGACCCCTGACCCCAGGAGGCGCACTAAGGTTCGACCATCAGTCACCACACTGACTGAGTTTTGCGGTCCAGGGAGCATTTCTCAGGACTGCCCTTCCTAACCTCACCAGGAGGGGCCGAGAGCTGTTGTCCTGATACACGGATGAAGAAACTGAGGTTTAGAGAGTGCAAGGGACCTGCTGAAGGTTGTGGAGCTCATTGGCATCAGAGCTGAGACCAAATGTCAGGACCCCATTCCTACAACCTTATGCAGACAGGAAACTATTACACCTACGTGTCATGCTCAATTTGAGAAGCAAACTAATCAAAGCTCACCAAAACAATCTTGAATTTTCTAGAGCATTTTCATATCCTCCCCTATCTGTGGCTTCTGTTTACACACCTCTGATATAGAACCAAGTCACAAGTGTTTCCCTTAAGTATGCTCTCTGGGAGCCCCTGGTACCATGTGTAAGTCCATCTACTCCACACTACCCGAGCCCCAGTTTCCAGCCTCCACCAGGAGCCCTTTATCTGAAATCTCTGTCTGACTTCAGAGATAAAAAAAATCACCCCAAACAGCCCCTCCCCACCAAATGGCCTGACTCTAAAATCATGTCAGTGTGGGTTCCCAGTGTGCTTGGCATTGAAGGAAAGAATGCTTGGTATGAAGGAAAACACACAAGGGCACTGAGATCAGCAATCAGCCAGGCTGCAGTAGGCATCCACGGTCAGGCAGTGGTCTCAGCACCAGTTCCCACCTGACAGACCTGGCTGCTCAGAGGGCTGAGTCCAGATCTGAAGAGGAAATCCACGGATAGCCACCATATGCATTCAGTACCTGTGGAGGGCAGAAGAGGGAGTCAGATTCCCTGGAACTGGAGTTACATATGGTTGTGAGCCACTACGTGGGTGCTGGGACTTGAACTGGAGTCCTCTGCAAGAGCAACAAGTGCACTTAACCCCTGAGCCATCTGTCCACCCCCTGGCTTAAATAATTGTCTCTGCTCTGTCTTTACAATAATAACTGCAGGGTGAACAAAGAACTGAGTGGAGAAACTGATTCCAATTAATAAGCAAAGATGAATGACCTGGTGTGACACTTTGGAGCTCATGATGGATTAAGGAAGGAAGCCCCCATGATCACAAGAAAACAGACCATTCCTGTGGAAGGCAGCATCAGTGACATCAACTTGATGTTCCCCAAAACTTGAACCTGAATCTGCCCAAACCTCTAACTACGTTACAAGCACACATGAAAACCAAATGACATCCAAACATGTTAGAGACAATCATGGGGACATCAGCAACAATGTCAGATGCCCACATCTTCTACCCCCTGTACAGAAAACCACAGAGCAACCACATGGGCTTCCTCAATTTAAAAAAATGGGATGGGAATCAATCTAAAAGAATGGATCAAATTTGTTTGGATTCCAATATAAATAAACTATTGAAAAATAAAATTCATATGATAACCTGGGAAATATAAATGCTGGCAAAATACTCTGATATTTGAAGTATTATTTTTACATGAGAAAATGGTTTGTGATTACTTTTAAGTTTTTGCCTTTCTTATCTTTCAGTTCATGCATACTAAAGCATTGAGAGATAAAACTTGATTCCTGTAAACTGCTTAGAAATTCCTGGAAGGAGCAAGGCTTGGAAGGGAAGCGGCAGGCCGAGTGGGTGATGACTGAGCTGGCTGGGTGGTCAGTGTGCGAAGTCCATGATCTTTAACTCGTACGTGTTTTCATGTTTCCATAAGAAAATGCTTTTTAAATCATGCTTTAAAATACTTTTCAATGGCTTGGAAAGTGCTTATGGTAAAAACAATAAATAGAAAGAGACACAGGGAAAATATCAATGACCAGGATGCTCCAGTCAAATGTTCAAAGTTTCAGTGTGACTCCAGGTCAATTCATCCCTTCCTCTACTGGGATTCCCCAACTTTCTGCAATTTGCGTATCTATCTTGGACAACTCAGGGACATTTTATTCTAATCTTTAAGACTAAATGACGTCAGTCAGTAAAGTGCTTGCCATGCTAACATCAGGACCTGAGTTCAGATTCCCAGCACCCACATAAAAGCCAGGCCTAAATAGCACACATTCATAACCCCAGTCTGAAGAGCCAGGCTGGGCTGAGACAGGAGGATCCTTGGAGCTCATCGGCCAGCCACATAGCCAATCGTGAGCGACAGGTTCAATGAGAGCCTGGTCTCAAAGATAAGGTGGTGAGTGAGAAAGGAAGACATCTGACCTCTGACCTCCAGGTGTGTGTCCACACACACACACATACAGAGGGAGAGAGAGGGAGAGAGAGAGAGAGAGAGAGAGAGAGAGAGAGAGAGAGAGAGAGAACACGAACTACAAGCCCATTTGAAATAGTGCTCTTGAGCCTGAGCATGAGGGGTAACTCGCCACTGCACCCTCACACTTCAAACTTGCCTACAGCCTGAGACACGTGTGTCCCCCCCACTGTTATCACAAGGCTCAGTATCAGGCAATGGAAGTTTTCTGCAGCAATGCAAAGGTCCAATGACCCCCAGATGCCCAAAGGAGCAGAAACTGGCGAATGATCAGCAGAAG
Organism: Onychomys torridus; assembly: GCF_903995425.1. Classification (NCBI taxonomy): domain Eukaryota; kingdom Metazoa; phylum Chordata; class Mammalia; order Rodentia; family Cricetidae; genus Onychomys; species Onychomys torridus. The sequence goes on from NC_050454.1 coordinate 73,146,145, forward strand.
GCATTTATTCTAGAAACTTCTGTGCTTGAGATGGCTCATGCATTTCCCTCTTTGGCTTTGGTGAAAAATACCATCTGGAAGTTTCCCCATACTCAAGAATGTAGACATGATCCTTCAGCGAGACGATTATGCCAGGCGCTCAGTGCTGGTTCCTCTGGCAGGTATTTCCTCAGATACCCAGAGTCCCACCGCTGCCTACAAGCAGAGACTTTGAATAATCATGCCACTCAGCACCTATTCATGAGACTTTCTTCTAAATCTCAATCTCACAAACGATAGGCAAGTTTTACATTATGCACCAGCCTAGAACATTCCAGAAGGGTTGGAGATGCAAATACAGCCATCACCCTTTTCTGCTCCTCCTAAAGCATTTATACTCTGGGAATGTCTGGCTGGATCTCTTTCTCCATCTATAAGATTTCTTCTTGGTTTTGTTCTGTTCTATTTTCCTCTTTTGCCTGAGGACGAGTTGATCTTTCAGTAAAATCTTAATTGGGGAATTTCTTGGATTTCCTGTTTGGAGATTTTCACCCCAACATCTCCATATTGCGTCTGCACATGTGCGGCTCCCTGTGGTATCCCATTCCTCCGCTCCCCAGTGGTTCTCAAATGTCTTCACTGGTAGCCGCAAACCACCCTCTGGGCCTGGGAGATCTGGTTTATTGATGTAAATAGAGACCCCAAGGGAACTTGACAAGAAACTGGCTGCCTTGCCTGTACCCCAACTCCAGCCAGGACTGGCTGTTCTTAGCAAGGGAGTGCCCACATTCACAGCCTGCACAGACTGCTCCCGAATCTAAGGAGGTCTCCTGTCAACACCCTCCTCTCCTCTTTCTGCTCCTCCTGTCTCTCCTCCTCCCCACCCGTCTTCTCTCTTACTTGTATTCATTTATCTATTGTTTATTGGGGGGCTGGTTTTGTTTCTTTTACAATTCACATGAGTATATAATGTATTCTGATCATATTTGTATCCCTTATTACCTACTTCCTGTGATTCCATCTCTCCTTAGTCTACTTTAGGGTGTGGGAGCACATGCACTCACATACACACTCGTGTGTGTGTGTGTGTATGTGTGTGTGTGTGTGTGTGTGTGTGTGTAACTAGGATTGCTTACATAAGCATGGCAGAGGTTATTTACCAGATCTCCATTTCTCAACCACGGGTACATCTTCCCAGACCTCAGCTACACCAGGAGCAGCAAGGGAATAAGTCATTTATAATATGTCAACCTGGTTCAAATAACTTTTATAAGACAGTGTTGTGTGATATACTGTTTGTGTTCTGATAAATAAAGCTTGCCTGGAGATCAGAGTGCGGAGCTAGCCACTAGTTGAGCATAGAGGCCAGGCAGTGGTGGCACACACCTGGAATCCCAGTTCTTGGAAGGAGGAAGCAGGAAGACCAGGAATTCAAGGCCACCCTGGGCTACACACAATTGAACCAGTCTAAAAGAGAAACAGCTGGGCAGTGGTGGTGCATGCCTTTAATTCTAGCACTAGAGAGGTAAAGACAGGGTCTCGGCCCCCGTTCAGTCTGAGGATTTGTAGAGGTAAGAACTAGAGGCGGCTGTTCTGCTCCTCTGATCTTTCAGCGTTCACCCTGATATCTGACCCTGGGTTTTTACTGATAAGACTAAATAGATTCATGCTTCATGATGAAGTTTCCATTTGCAGGGAAAAACAAAAATGTGAAACAAGCAGAAAGCCAGGATGGTGTTCTGCAGAAGACAAATACTCTGTTTTCTCATTCGTGAGTCCTAAACTATTTAGGTACATAAGTCACACATGTGCAGATGAAGTGAAAGTACAAACCAAAACTGCCTGGGGAGCAAAGCGGACCAACGGGAGGCAAGGGGGAACCGGGGAAGAGGTGAGGTGTGGGTGGATGTGCACAAAGTACAGCACATACAAGAATGAAACCAGCATCGTCGTTAGCTCTGTATGGAAAAACAGAGACCAGGGAAAGAAAAGAAGAGACACATGTTGAGGTCTGAACACCTCAGAATGTCACCTGATTTGGAGAAAAAGGCCTCTGCAGAGGACATGAAGTAAAATGAGACCCTTGGGGTGGTCCTGGCCTAGCCCATTATGATAGATTTCCCAGACAGGGAAGGGTGCTGAGGGGCTCACAGGGAAAACCCTCAAAGGATGGGGGAGTAAGGTCCTGAGTAGACCTTTCCCCAGCACCTTCTGGGGCTCAGCCTTGAATTCAGACCTATAGCTGCTGGGAGACAACACACTCCCCATTCCTAAAACGTCCAGTTTATAGAACTTCATTACAACAGTCCCAGGACACTTACAGAGACTGAACTGTGACCACTCCTTTGACTGGTCTGTGTCCCACTCCCACATGCCAGCTCAGCTTGGCCTCCCAAATCCTGTCATCGTTTTGGCAGTGACCCTTTAGAGTTACGGCATCTGAAGAGCTTGTTCAACATTGAGTTGGTGACAAACACCTTGGCCACCTAGTGCAGTCTGAATCTCATATGCATAACAGATACTTTGAATGTATCCCAAATATTAATGGGACACACATGTACTAAACATTTAGTCGTCGTGGCTCTGAAATTCTACTTTAATTGGGCATATTCTATGTTACTTGGCAACCTTAGAAAGATGCACACTTAGTGCCAAAAGACAGCCTGGAAGAACTTCCCTGAGTCTTGGCCAAGACCCAGCAACATCGTCTGACATCTAATCACTTCTCACACCTACTGGAGGAGTGGAAACTTCATGGCCCCAGTAGAAAGCTTGAATTGGCACTTCCCAAGTACATACGCCATTTCTGGAGGCTGAGGCGATGACTCCATATAGTTCAGTCCTCAGCGCCCATATAAACAGGCAGGTGTGCATACTTGTGCAATCACAGGGCTAGGGAGATAGAAGAGGCAGGCTGGCCTAGCTACTTGGTGAGCCCCAGGCTGCAGTGAGAGACCCTATCTCAGAGACTTTCACACAGAAGGGCCCAACTGTGATTCAAAATTCTGTCGTGGACATACTGGAATTCTTAGCCATTGCTGAGCAGGAGCCCTGCATTTTCTCTTTTCACAGAGCACTACAACTGATACAGCCATCCCAGGACAGGCATACCTGATACCCATGCGGCTTTAGAAGACACTGTCACCAGCTGTCACTGATAGACCCCTTGCTCTGTCACTCTGTGCTTTGCTGGGCTCACTCCAATCATCTTTAGCCCTGGCACCTCCTCCCAGCACAGGCTGGCATTTCAGGCTTACTTTTGCTTTGACTGAATTAGTGTTGGCTGGTTCGAAAGATCGGTTCTGTTCTGTGTGTGCTGCCCAAGCTGTTGTCTACATCTTCTTCCAACTTGGCCTGGGGAACACCCAGAAAAGAATCTGCTGCCTCTGGCACTGTGGTCTGTGGTTCAGGGAGGAATGATCGGTGCACAGAGCAACTGGAAGGCAGGTGGAGACTTTCCTGAAGGCCCCTTGAGCCAGCAAATTCGAGCCCAGTCACTTTCCCACAGCAGTGACTCCCGCACTGCTTGTGAGGAACCAGCCTCTCTGCCGTCAGCTCATTTATTTGCCAGTCTGTAATTTTTTATCCTTTCTCATGCTTTCCTCCCCCTCTTACTCCCTGATCCTCTCTGTCTGCCTGTCTCTGTTTCTGTCTCTTTCTATGTCCCTCTTTCTGTGTTTCTGTGTGTGTGTGTGTGTGGTGTGTGTGTGTGTGTGTGTGTGTGTGTGTGGTGTGTGTGTGTGGTGTGTGTGTGTGTGTCTCTCTGTTTGTGGTTATGTGTGTGTATTTGTAGAGCCCAGGGATCAACACTGGGTGTCTTCATCTCTCCATCCCCACCTTTTTGAAACAAAATCTCTCATTAAACCTGAAGCAGTGGCCATTTCAGCCAGGCTGGCTGGCCACTAAGCCCCAAGGATCTTTGTGTCTCTGTCCCCAAACACTGAGGTTACAGACACATGTTTTAGGACCACAGCTGCCTGTCAGCAGCCACTTAGGCATGCCCTTCTCATGGTCAGTGCAGGGACATAAGAAGTCAGGACAAACCACAAGCACAGGCCTGTCACAGCTGTCTGTCACATCAGTCACATGCTGGCAGCCTAAGCACTCCTCCAGGGGAGCCATGGCAAGAGCCACAGGGAGAGGAGAGGACACCTACATACTCTGGACTCTCTGAAAACAGGTAGAGTCACCTTCTTACATATGACAAGTTGAACTGTACCCGCTTCAAAGAAAAAAAAAGTATGTGAAAATCCTAATGTGGTCCTGGATGTCATGTAACTGTGTCTGAAGATAGAGTCCTTATAGAGATCAGGGGGACGTGATGAGGTCACTGGAGTATGTTCTGATCACTTATAACAAGGGATATATATACAGAGAAGAAACCATCTATTCACAAGGGGAGGGACCTTGAGTAGACCCTTTCTCCTGGCTGGGGAGACCCACAATGGACTCGGTCATACCCTCTCCAGGACCAAGTTAATGAATTTCTATGCGTAAACTGCCCAGCCCATGCCATTTTATTTCCACAGCCCCAGAAACTTAATACACCATCACAGTAATTTTATCAGGTCCCAAAGAAAGATCTATGGCCCGCCAATGGCAATGGAGTGTTTCCATGAGTTGTGGGTCCTATGGCAGCAGCTAACCCTCTGGCTCCAGGGCAGACCTGGGAGTCAGAAGTCTGACTGGATGCCTCTCTAGCCCAGCCTGCACCATGGAGGTTCCAGGCCCCTGAGAGAAGAGAGCCTTGACTTGTCAGACCAGCCAGACATGCCTGTCTCCTCAGGATTTTCATTAGTCCTTGATCAACAAGGACAACTTGGGAGACACCTAGAATCCCACTTGTCGACATTCAGTGGCCCAGGGCCCAGGTTGTTAACCCAAAATGAAGTCAAGTAATAATAGTTGACCAGATAAAATGCTAAATTGGCTGAATTCATTAGTTCTGATGTTTTACAGAATTTCCTGAGAATTTTTCACAGTAATAGTTCAACAGCATTGACAAGAAGCTTGGCTTTGGATAATCAAACAGAAAGACAACCAGATTTCATTGCAGTCTTAGTAATAGCCTCATGGGTATCCATGCAGAGTTACCCAGGTTCAGTCACCCTGAAACGTGAACTACCTGAAATCCCAAACTGTTTGGGCACTGACACTGTAAGTGGAAAATCCCATACCATGAAATTTTGCTTCATGCATAAAATTATGGGAAAATACTATACAGAGCTATCCTCAGGCTATATGTGTTAGGTTTACATAAACATAGCTTCATGAGTCTTGGGTCGCATCCTACCCTAAGATATTTCATTTGTTTTATGCAAGTATTACAAAACCAAATTCTAACATTCAGAACAGTTTTGGTCCCAAGCACCATGAATAAAAGGGATTCAGCCTGCACACACATGCATGTGTGGGCACCAGAACACTTATGTGGACTAGAAATAGATGTCATGTGCATACTATGCATTAAAAATATTGCTTAAACCTTTTGTAGGTAGCTAGATTAGACAGGTTGATGGATGGATAGATAGATAGGTAGATAGATAGATAGATAGATAGATAGATAGATAGATAGATAAATGGACATTGTGTTAGCTTCCATTATTGGGGAAAGTCCTATATATGCCCCACTCACCGAGGAAAGGTTTCCTTTGACTCACTTTCGGCAGCTTCAGTTGGTTGTCTGTGATGTGTTGGGACCCACAGCAGCATAAACGAGGTGGCCGTGTGTGGCGGAGGAGGCCTTGACTCACAGCCCTGCCCTCCAAGCCCCACGGCCGCCATCTTCCTAAGACCAGCTGCGTCTGCTCGCACATGATCATCAGAGCTGTGCTCGTTGACTGCTGATATTCCTCATAGGGCGATGGGGTGGGGAGGGTCATTGGACCCTCACCTGAGTATCTGGCAACTCCTTCCGACCAGTTGTATGCAGTTTTGCCCTAATTTCACATGGTCTGGAGTGGGGGCAGCCTGAGGGGAACTAGAGTACACGGGCTATGGGAGACTAGAGGAGGGGGCTCCATTTGTGGGGCTATGGGAAAGAAGCCATCCACGCTGGCTGCAGGCTTTAAGGCCACCCACATTCCTGTAAGCAACCCTCACCCATGCTCTGGAAGTACAGCCCAACCAACTCACTGTTTTCCCAGCAGGGACGCTGGTAGATTTGTACTTTAAAAGGGGGAATGGTATTGCCTTGCCACCCCCACCCTAAGGAGAAAGTTCTCCCAACAGGACTGTCCACATCACACCAGCTGGGACACAGAGAGGGATGCCCCAAGGTTTCAAACTCCACTCAAGGGCAATGTCCTAAGTCGCCTAACGTTACCTTCTGCCAAAGGTTCTGCCCTCCCCTCCCCCAGTAACACCACAGGCTGAGGAGTCAACACAGGGGCCTCTAGAGCACACTTCAGACCCAAACTGCAACATAGACAGGTGATAGGTTACTGACCGATAGCTAACAGGCATTTGTTCCCCGAGTCTCAGAACATGTCCTCCTACCACTCATTGAAATTAAACCAACTGTGAGAAATGATAGGCCCAAGCTGGACATGCACCTGAAATCCTAGTACTCTAGAGGCTGAGGTAGGAGAATCCTAAGTTCCAGGATAGCCTGAGCTACATTGAAAACCCTGTCCGAACACACACATACACTTCACGCTTTTTTTTTTTTTTTTAAGTTTTTGGGATTTATTTATTTTATTTGTAGAAGTGTTCAGCCTGGATGTAGGTATGTGTACCACAGCACGACTAGTGCCCACAGAGTCTAGCGCCCTGGAACTGGAGTTACAGCCTGTTGTGAGCCACCATGTCGGTCTGGAAGTTGAACCCAGGTCCTCTGCAAGAGCAACCAGTGCTCTAACCACTGAACCACCTCTCCAGCCCAACACATTTCACACTTTTAATACATAGATTAGATAACTCTACCAATGAAATAGATTTTCTTTGTAAACCAGAGTATTTCATTTGACACACTTGAAAACATCCTAGAGGTCTGACACCCAGAAAAAGGGGAAAGCCTCCTCAGTCGCCACCAGAAGCCCTGCTCTCAGTCACACAGGAGGCACCCACACCCAGGCAAGTAAGATCAGACACCGGAGGAGGGGGAGGGGTGATGAGCTGGCTGCTCCTGTCCTCCACATTCGCACTTTATTACAACTGCACCGACTCCACGCCTGCCTTCCAGCAGAGGAGGCTGGTTATAAATGTCTTCTTCCCACGTTGCAGTTTACAGACAGCATGCAGACCCTAGCTGCAGAGCGGACAAGCTGGAGTGTCCTCCTTAGTAAAATGCAGAAACTCGTGAAAATGAATGCCTTGGGCAGAGTGGCCCAGTCTGAATGCCGGTGGGAGGCCCCGGGAGGACCTTTAGGACAGTGTGTATGTGACTGCTGATTGGCTGTGACCCCATTTGCTGTAGTGCCATCGCCAAGGAATCCACGGTGAGGTCCCCTGAGGAACCACAGTGATGGCAATGGGCCACGACTGCATCCAGAATCGTCAGTCCTGACCCACCCACCGCTGGTATAAAAGTCCTGCCTCACCTGGGTCCCTGCCTGGGGAGACAGGATTTGGTTGTCCTGAGATGGCAATCCTCCTGGAGGCAGCTTTAGATGTCCCCCAGGGGTGGCTAGGAAAATGTCCTATGGATCCAGAAATAGAAAGTGAGGCCACAAGTGACAGTGGAGTGGTGGGTGCCGCCACACTTGGTTGTGTCAGGGACAAGGACACACAGCCTCCGCTGACTCAGGATGGCCCCCTGTGTCCTACAGGCATGAGTGTATCTAAAGGGACCTTACAGTAAAAACTCCTATACCCTCTCCCCCTACCCTCTGACCTCTTAGTTCTCCCCCTAGTTCCCTGGGAGTGGCTGTCACAGTGTTGCAGGGCTGGGGGCTGGGGGTTTTCCTTAAGATGCTACCTCTGTCTACACTGCACACTGTTTTGCAAGCTCCCTCTGTTCCCTTCGATCTTCTGAGCGTGTGAAGCCTGTGGAGGTGGCAGGACTGAGTCACAACTTGCATAAGCCTGTTTCTGTTCATGCTAGATAAGGAAGAACCAAGAAAGCTACATGTCATCAGGCCTCCGCTACCATCTCCGATCTCTTGGGAGATGAGAGGTAAGGACTGGAAATGCTGCAGACAGGCCTGCATGCCCAGCAAGGAGTTGAGTGCAGCTAAACTTGCCCTCTTAGCTAGGGCTACTACGGCTGTGATGAAACACCATGACCAAAGCCTTGGCTTACGTATCCAGTCATAGTTTGCCGAGGGAAGCCACGGCAGGAACTCAAACAGCGCAGGAACCTGGAGGCAGGAGCTGATGCAGAGGCCATGCAGGGGAGCTGGTTACTGACTTGCTCTTCATGGCGTGCTCAGCCTGCTTTCTTATAGAACCCAAGACCACCAGCCCCAGGGCTGGAGCTACTCACACAGCACTGGGCTCTCCCCATCAATCACTAATTAAGAAAATGTCAGGCAGGCTTACCTACAGCCTGATCTTATGGAGGCATTTTTTTTTTTAATTTAGGTTCCCTCCTCTCAGATGACTATAGCTTAGGCCTAGTTGACATAAAACTGTCCAGCAAAATCAGGTGCAAGGCTCACTGTGAGATCCAGGACCCAGCTCTGTTAAACCTGAGAAAAATCATTGATTATATATCACATGGTTCCATTCCCTCCCTGCACACCTCCCTTAAATCCTCTTTGTTCCCTCTCTGTGTCCACATTTTGATTTCCTGGTCATGATAGCTTGAAAGAAAATGGCCCCCATAGGGAATGGGACTATTTGGTGTGACTTTGTTGAAGTGGGCACAGCCTTGTTGGAGAAAGTGTGTCACTGTGGGGTGAGCCTTGAGATCCCCTATGCTCAAGCTATACACAGCATAGACATAGACTCCTTCCTGTTGCCTGCAAGTCAAGATGAAGAACTCTAAGCTCCTTCTCTAGTACCATGTCTGCTGGCGTCTTGCTTCCTGACAGGATAACAATAGACTAAACCTCTGAACTGTAAGCAAACCTCAATTAAATGTCTCTTTATAAGAGTTACATGGTCATAGTGTCTCTTCACAGCAATAAAAACCCTAACTAAGACAGAAGTTGGTACCAAGGACTGGAGTATTTCTGTGATAGGCCTGACTATGTTTTGTTTTTTGTTTTTTGTTTTTTGGGGGTTTTTTTTTGGTTTGGTTGTTTTTTTTGTTGTTTTGTTTGTTTGTTTGTTTGTGTTTTTTTTTTTTTTTTTTGAGGAATCTAGACTTTGGTACTTTGGGTTAGGAAAGCAGTGAAATGCTCTAAGTGCTGCTTAAAGGGACATTCTAGTAGGAGCATAGAAGACAGTGGTGCTAAGTTTGATTTGAGCCTGGTCTACAAAGCAAGTTCCAGGACAGCCAGAACTGTTATACAGAGACACTCTGTCTCAAAAAACCGAAAATTTAAAAAAAAAAAAAAAAAAAAAAAAAGTGATTTGAACTGTGAGAGCCTGGCTCCAGAGGTTTCAGAGGAGAAAAACATTAATCTGTGACCTAGAAATCATTCTTGTGATATTTTGGTGAAGAATGTGGCTAAAGTAAAAGAGTTTTAGATTAATTACATTGGCAGAGGAAATCTCAAAACAGCCTAGAATTGACTCTGTCGTATGGTTATTAGTGGTCACTCTTATGCAGATCTATAATGAAAAGCAGCAAGCTGAGAAAGGAAAAATACAACATGTACGATTTGAAGAGAAAGGGGACACCAGGAAGTAGAATAGAGAGAGCTAAGTCACAAGTTTGAGGAGATAAACAGATTAGGAAACTGAATAAAGGAGAGGTGACCTCAGTGTAAGACCCCACCCAGCTAAGCTTCCATCTTGTAAAAAGGAGTTAAAGAACAGCTTAGGTCCAGGAGCAGTGGTGGTGCCCACCTTTAATCCCAGCACCCAGAGACAGAGGCAAGTGGATCTCTGAGTTTGAGGCCACCCTGGTCTACAGAGTGAGTTTCAGGACAGCCAAGCTTAGGCAGTGAAGTAAACCAACGGAAACAGAAAGCTGGTGAAGATGTAATTCCAGCCGCAGCAAGCAGCAGAACTTGGCAGCTTCAGCCATGTGGTTCTGGCTTTAGAGTCAAGGACAGAAGAAATGGGTTATGTAATCTTCCTCCAAAACTGAAGAAAGCTGCTGAAGCCAGGCATGTGCCAGGGGTGTCCCTGAATGGAGGCCTCGTGAGGCCATTGTGTGAAGCTGTAAAGGTGAAGCCTGGATCTCCTTGGAGAATCCTCAATGTTGGAGATGCCAGAGCCGTGGGATGCCTGCTGAGGAGAGCTGCTAACAGGCAGTGGAACCAGCCCAAGAGAATGAAGTATGTTGCAGTCAACAAAGCTGAAAGGAGATGGCGATCTGAAGAGCATTTTGACATCAGACATGGAGGTGCAGAGTTTGGAGTTTGCCCAGCTGGTTTTTGGACTTGCTTTGGTCCAGTGTTTCCTCACTGTGCAACATGTCCTCCATTTTGGAATGGTAATGTGTACCCTGTGCCATTATATGTTAAGAGTACATGATCTGTTTTTTTATTTTGATTTTATAGGGGATTATAGTTCAGATATCATATGAATCTCAGAAGAGACTTTGAACTTTATTTAGACTTCTAAATAAGTTTGAGACTGTTATAGACTATGGAAACTTTTGAAGTTGGACTGAATGCATTTTTGCATTATGATATGGCTACAAGCCTATGGGGGGCAAAGAGTGAAATGTGGTGGTTTGAAAGAAGATGGCACCCAAAGGGAGTGGCACTATTAGGAGGTGTGGCCTTGTTGGAGGAAATTGTCACTGTGGGGTAGGGTGGGCTGTGGGGTGGGGTGGGCTGTGGGGTGGGCTTTGAGGTCTCCTATGCTCAAGCTACGTCCAGTGTGAACACAGACTTCTTACTGCTGCCTACAGATCAAGATGTAAGAACTCTCAGTGCCTTCTACAGAACCATGTCTGCCTGCATGCTATTTTGCTTCCTTCCATAACAACAATGGACTAAACCTCTGAACTGTAAGCAAGTCTCCATTAAATATTTTCGTTATAAGAGTTGCCATGGTCATGGTGTCTCTTCATAGCAATAGAAACCCTAACTAAGACACCTGGTCTCTACCCACATAAATACTCACTCACACATAAATACCCAAATATAATCATTCAAGCTAGGATCTGCATGTGAAAGCTAATGTGTGGTGTATGTTTTTCCAAGACTAGTTTACCGAACTTAATATAATAATGTCCAGTTCCATCCATTTTCCTGCAAATTTCATAGTTTTATTTTTTTTCCTTACAGCTGAATAAAACTCCATTGTGTATACCTGTCACAATTTTATTATCCATTCTTCAGTGGGGAGGGTTTTCTCCTGAGGAGCTGTGAAGCCAGTTTTGTGGACACTGCCTGTGGGCTGAAGAGTCTCTTAAGGAGAAGAAGAGAGAGTCGCAGCTGTGGCCAGAGGGAACCCTTGTAAAGCAGTTCTGGAGAAGAAAGCAACAAGAGAGAAGAAAAAGAGAAAGGAGGCTCTTGTCTACAGCCTTAGCCCCTGGGAGGAAGAGACAGCGGACTAAGAAAGTTCAAAGCCAACCTGGGCTACATAGCATACCTTTCTCAAAGAAAAAGAAAAGAAAAGGAAAGGAAAGAAAAGAAAAGAAAAGAAAAGAAAAGAAAAGAAAAGAAAAGAAAAGAAAAGTTGGTTTTGTTTGTTTATTTGTTTTGTTTTTGTTTGATTGATTGATTTTTCGAGACAGGGTTCCTCTGTGTAGCCCTGGCTGTCCTAGATCTCACTCTGTAGACCAGGTTGGCCTCAAACTCTCAGAGATCTGCCTGCCTCTGCCTCCCAAGTGCTGAGATTAAAGGTGTGCGCCACTGTGCCCAGCTCAAAAAAAAAAAAAAAAAAAAAAAAAGTTTAAAAGGGAGAAATGAGAAGGGTTACTTTAATATCTTTCCAGAAATGCAAATAAAGAATTGAATTGCCAATCCTATGCAGGGCTTCAGTCTGGTCCCCATCTACCCCTTTGCCCCAAAAGTAAACCAGAGCCCAAAATGTGGCCAAGGGAACTCAGTTCCAAGGGGACACCCACCTGAAGCTCACTTTTTTTTTTTTTTTCAAATTCTGTTCAACAGCAAAGGAGCCTGAGCCAGGGTCACAAAGTGGGTCTGTCACTGGGAATCTCCGCCAGGAGGAGCCATTGCTAGGGGTCCAGCCTTCAGCAGAGTGGAAACAGAGAGGGGCCCGCTGGCCCAGGGCTGCTATCTACAGTCTGCAATTCATTAAGACTAAAGGGGGCCGCTGAATGAGCCCTTTGTGGATCAAAAGCTCTCCATTGGAAACCCTGCCAACCAACCCCACAAAACTGGCTTCACAACTCCTCAGGAGAAAACCATCACCACCCCAAAGACTGAAGACTTTTGTTCCAGACCTGTGAACCCCAGAGACTCAGGTTACCAAGGGGTGACAAGCATGGCCTGTTGAGCTCACAGTTGTCCAGGTGTGGAGAAGCCCGAAATAACACACCAGCCTTGAAGACAGAGCAGTGGGGAGCCCAAACAGCTCCCTCCTACGTTTTATTTACTGAAAAAGACACACAACCCACCACACCCAGAAAGCTGAACATGGACCACGGACACCTCCCTCTGATGGAAGTGAGCCTTCTTGGCTTTCCTTGTGTAGTCACATGAAGACAAGGGACACACTGGTGTCACAAGCAGAGCATAAATTAGAAACACCCAGAACTTTGCAAGCTCATCACACCAGGACCTGGACCTCACAGATTCTCACCTGGGTGCAGTTTTTAAGGCCTTTCTGGGCAGAATAAGTTAAATGTTGTCCGTAACTCAAAATGTATCTGCCCTGGACCCTAGAACATTACTTGTTTGGACCAAAGATTAAGGTTAGGAGCACTAGCTGTCACTCCCACGCAGCTAGGCTCTAAGGCCAGCGTCTTGATGAGAGACAGGAAGAAGAAGATCAGAGCAGAGGCAGTGGATGAGGAGTTGAGACTGGATGATGCTGGCTCAGAATGTGGCAGCCCAGGGCCGCAAGCGCCAGATCCTCCCACACATTTATGGGTCCTGCACCACCTGGTCCTGTCTTTGGGAGGTGAGCCTGAAGAAAAGCACACCTCAGTGACTCTAGGTCACTGCCCAAAATTCTAGGTTCATGGAGCCTCCAAAGGTGAGGTCCATATGGAAGCCAGGGTGGCTGGAGCAGAGAAGATTCTAGAACTCTGCATACATACCTCAGCAATCAGCGACCTGGCTGTGCTCCAGGATCTACCTCATAAAATTCTAGTCTGGGCCCTGCAGACTCTGACGTGGTGATCTGAGTGGTACACTCTGCCGGGGAATGTTTGTAAGAGATCCCCATGTGCTTCTGATGTGCTGTCAGGAGTGTGAGCAGCATCCAGAATATGAGACACTGGAGACTAGCACTTGACCGGTTCCACATGGAATGGCCAGGGTGGGCTGCTGGGCCCCAGGCCTGTATCACCAGCTTTTCTGTAATCTGATGCGGCTAAGTGTGTTGAGTGGAGAGGTGACTGTGTAGACGCGTCCTCTGTCTGGTTACCTGAGAATGCCTTGGGTATGTTTTATACTCGGTTGAATGGTGTTTCGACCTGTGTCTGTCTCCTGGTGTGATGGTCAATGCTGTCTAGTTGACACGATCTAGGATCACCCAGGAAGCACTTCTGGACATGCCTGTGAGCAGTTTCTAGGTTAAGTTAATTGAGGTGGGAAGACCCCCCCCCCTAAATTTAGGCAGCAACATCCCATGGGCTCAGGTCTCAGACAAAATGAAAAGGAGAAGCCACGCTGAGCGCCAGCGTGCCTCCCCCTCGGCTTCCTGACTGTGGGTGCAGCATGACCAGCAGCCCCAGTTCCAGCAGCCATGGCTTTCCTGCCGTGATGGACTGGACCTGCAAAATGCATGGGGAAAAATTCCTTCCTCCCTTAAACTGCTTTGGTCACAGGACTGAGAAAAATAACCAACACAGAGATGAGGCCACTTCCTGTGTTCCCCTTGGAGAAGAAAGCAAATACCAGCGTTGGTGCCAGACAGGCAGGGAGGGGGTACTGGGTCTGAGCTGGTGCAAATCTGAGGAGGTCTGGGTGGAGGAGGAAGGTCACTGGGGTGGGCTTTGACATTACACCTGGTCCCAGGTCCTTCCCCTCCGTCTGCTTCCTGCGCACCATGAGATAAGTGACCTTCCCCACGTAGTCCCACCACCAGGGTCCTGCCTGACCAAGACCCAGCCAAGTGACCACGGACTGAATCACAAGCCCAGCAGTCTTGCTACATTGTTTTCAAGTTGTAACCAAGGTATTTGGTTATAGCAACACAAAAAGTAGCTAAAATGCTCAGTGCCTAGGGCTGGAGCTGTGAATCAGTGGGAAGAGTGCTCGCCCTAACACCCACAGGCCCCAAGTTTGATCTCGAGCATCACATAAGCCAGGTGTAATGACACAGACCTGTAATCCCTACACTTGAGAGGTGGAGGCACAAAGTCCAGGAGTTCAACGTTGTCCTTGGATATGTAACAAGTACAAGGCCAATCTGAAAATCATGAGACCTTGTCTCAAAGGAGAGAAGGAATTCAGTCAACAGGAGCCACGATGCTCGCCTCTGACTCTGACGCTGTACTGTATGGCATAGGCTGGATGGTCCCTGAAATTCATACGTGGTCATCTTAAACCTGGCACCTCAGAAAGTGAAGTTGTCTGGAGTTAAGGTGGAGTGATAGGTTGGAGAGATCCCCTAACCAATGGGATTATAGGAAATGGGAAGAGGGCACCAGAGGTGACCCCATGAGGAGAAGGCAGCCCTGCAGGCAAGCAGAGGGCCCTCAAAACCCAGCCCTGCCTCACCTGGACCTTGGACTCCGGCATGCAGGGCTATGGATGGTAAGTGTGATGGTTAAGCCCCACGTTTGGGGCTTGTTGACTCAGCCAAGCCAGACTGGAGCACTGAGCACCCTCACAAGGGGCAGTACCTGGTCCTTGTGACAATTTTATACATTATTATTATTATTCCATTTTGCAATGAAAAGAATAAAGTCTACTAAAAAGGAGTTTGCTGGCCTGGCCAATGCACACATTCAGCTAATATTCAAGCTAGGATGAAGCTGGAGGCCGGTCTGCCACAAAGGCCGGACAAGGACTCAGTGCTAGGTCAGAGGCTGAGGGATGCTCCCCTCCCACAGGGATCCAAAGTCTTCAGTGCTCACAGTTTCTCACCCTGAGCCCAGAACAGGGGTTCAGAACCCTCTTACCATTACCTTACCGAACGGGTCTTTGTTTGACAGTTAAGGGCAAGAGAGAAGGTTGCCGTGGTGATATCAGAGTCTCAGTGAGTGAACAGGCAAGGAGACAGCCAGATGCTGGGGAAGAAGCTCCATGGGAAAAGTGCTGAACTAGCATGAGTGCCTCGGTTCAGATCCCTGGCACGCATGCAAAAACACCAACTACAGCATGTGGCATGCACCTGTGACATACAGCTGTGACTCCAGAGTGGACTCAGGGGACAGAGACAAGAGGACACTTAGAGCTTCCTGGCCAGCCAGTCTACCCAAATCAGAGAGCTCCAGGGCCAGTGAGAGACGTGGTCTCAAAAAATATGTGGCAAGTGATTGAGGAAAGATACTTGATGTTGACCTCTGACCTCCACACATGTGCACACACAGGAACATGTGTACACATATACAGCACACACATACATGTGTATACACACATAAATGAGGAAAGAAATAAGGGATGGTAGGCTGGTATCTTATTTGGGGTTTCTATTGCTGTGAAGAGACTCAGTGACCACAGCAACTCTTATAAAGGAAAATATTTAATTGGGGTTGGCTTACAGTTTTAGAGGTTCAGTCCATTATCATCATGGCAGGCACATGGCAGCATGTAGGCAGCCATGGTGGGGGCACAGTTACTCACTAGTGGAACTGAATTGTTGTTGTTGTTGTTGTTGTTTGGGTTTTTTGTTTTGTTTTGTTTTGTTTTGTTTTGTTTTGTTTTGTTGTTGTTGTTTTTTGAGACAGGGTTTCTCTGTGTAGCTTTGCGCCTTTCCTGGAACTCACTCTGTAGCCCAGGCTGGCCTCGAACTCACAGAGATCCGCCTGGCTCTGCCTTCCGAGTGCTGGGATTAAAGGTGTGCGCCACCACCGCCCGGCCATGGAACTGAATTTGGTGCCTCCTCACATTCTGTTAGAAATGAGAGATTTTAGCATGTTTACCAAAAGTAGCTAATTTGATTTTCTGTGCAGAACAGCCACAGAAGTAAAAACCATCAAGTCAGTAATTCACAGAGAAAAACCCAGGCTCAGGAGGTCTCCACTCTGCTTTGCTTCAGATCTGTAAATCAGGGCTAACAGCTCCAGCCTGGGTGTCACATCCATCATGTCCATTGCAATTTCTTCACAATGAAAGAGCAGGTCATATTGAACTAATAATAGGTAGAAAAATGAACACGAGAAGATGTCCCTCATCTATGGTGACAGGGCAGTACACACGCATCGCCTTCACACACGGAAAGTCCCGACTGCAAGCCCTCAGCAGCACAATTGAGTGACCGGGAGCCTTGTTGATGTTCCTCCTTCAGTTACTCCATATTTTCTATAGTGAGAAACGTGAATCATTTCATTAAAAAGTTACTTTCTTTAAGTAAAATTTAAAAAATATCCCAGGCTGGACAGTGGTGGCACATGCCTTTAATCCTAGCACTTGGGAGACAGAGCCAGGCGGATCTCTGTGAGTTCAAGGCCAGCCTGGTCTACAAAGAGAGTTCCAGGAAAAGTGCAAAGCTACACAGAGAAACCCTGTTTCAAAAAACCAAATATATATATCCCATCACTGAAGGGAGAAATTTTTTTCTGTAGTGTAGCCACTGATAAAGCGCCCATGCTCCTGTCATGAGCCCTCATCTAGGCTCCTGCATGCACCCTGATGACACTCCAGGTCACCAAAACAAACAAGAAAAAGACATGAAAGAAGAGCAACAGGTGGGGGGAGGGGAGAGTCAGAGAAGCAAGGTAATGGGAGTGCATATAAGCAAAATATACACATGTATGAACGTGGCATGCCAAAACCCTGATTATCCATAATTAATAGACTCTAATAAAAACAGTTTAACCCCCTCATTGAACATAATCCCATGGACTCCCTAGAAAATGCAAATTAGAAACCAAACACAGGTCAAAAGTTCAGCCCCAGTGAAAATAACTGTGTTTGAAGGGTGGCCTTTCACCAAAAACAGCAAACAAGGTCTACAGCTTTGCTTCCCTCCAGCCCCAGGTCCCAAGCTGACTAAATCCCTGACCCTGCCTGCTGCAAAATGTAGACATTCAGCCTGGAAAGCATTCTGGTGTGGGGGTGCTCCTTGGAGTAGCTGACACTGGTGCCAGCTCACTCACTCACTCTCTCTCCCTCTCCATCTCTCCCTCCATCCCTCTGTCTCTCACCAGAGCTCCCATGAGAAGACTGAAGTGTGTTGTGGTGGACGCCAAAGGAATCGGGACATCCTTCTACCTCCCTTATCCTCTGTGGCCGCGTAGCAACCCATGGTCCAGCCCAGAAGAATGTCTAAGCGTGTAGAGTGTAAACATGAGGAGTTACAGCAGAAGCCAGGGCCTTGCAGAGAAAGCAAAGCCTGGAAATGTAAGAATGGACATTGATTTGTACGTGGTCCTCGAGGCTTTAAGTCCTGGACAGGTGCTGGCACATGATGGAGGCCTTCTCATAGCATGTCAAGAGATGGCCCTCCCCCAAGACAAGTCTTGGTCTCTAGCACGTGGTGCTCTAGGAGGGGGCTCCTGGTAGAAGGAAGCTAGGTGCTGGAGGTGTGTCTTGAAGAAGACAGGGCACCCTGGCCCATTTTACCTCTCTCTCTTCCCCAGCTGCCCATCATCTCCAACAGGGGACTGAGTGAGTGTTCAGACAATGAGCCTGTAGGGGGACGTGTCTCATTCAGCTCCCCATGCAGGACAGTAAGGGTGTGAGCAAAGGAGCTGATGATCCTAATACTGTTCTGACAGCCCACTATTGAAATAACCCACACACATCCTGGGATGCGCTATTCCATCCATGAGGGTGGAGCCCTCCCAACAGAACCACTTCCTAAAGGCCACGCCCCTCAGTGCTATTGCCATGGCAACTAAATTTCAATCTAAACGTTGGGGCAGTGGAGGGGGAAACCAATGAGAATGGTGGCAGCTGGACAGTCACTCTGGTGAACAGTGCCGTTTGCAAAGATGGCTTGCTCAGACATGAACCAGGGAAGAAACAAAAGATCTGATAGGCCTGCGCTGAGGTGGGGCCCACCACACAGGAGCAGCCAGCCGCTGGTCTCCACACTGGCCCCTTCCCACTAACCACGAGAAAGCGCATGCATTTCCAAGTGATGCAGACTGGCCTGTGTGGAGAAGGAAAGCACCTTCCTTGTTACCCCTCATGCCCCTTGTCACTCACATGCCTTAGTATGACATGGGTGTGGCCTGCCTGCAGCTGAACACAGCTTGAGTGTGGCTCAACACAAAATCCTAAACCTCTTAAAATATGAGGATTTTTTCTGCCATTTATTCTTTTATTCAGTTTCACACTTCTCCAGGATGGACTTTGTAGATGACAATGTTGAGTTACAAAATCAGAAAGCTGAACACACCAGCTGGATCCTGTGTGGAAAATGGCCAGCATCTACCCTGTGTCCCAGAGTGGAAGAGACCTTGACCTAGAGGAGACACCCACAGAAAGGCCCCCAGTTAAAAAGAACTGCATAGCAGAAATGACAAAGGCCAGCCATGGAGGACACCACCCAGCATGGACAGAGGCATGCCAACTACAGACAGCTGGTGGCGATAACATCTGCAGCCACTGAGCCAGTTTCCAATGGTGCCCAGGTGCTAGGGTGGAACATGAGCCTGTCATGGAGTCATCCTGAAACAAAGTGAGGTCAGCTCTGCCCCACAGAGCTCAGGATGGCTCCACGGTTCTTCATTCAGTCTATTAAAAGCCTCAAGCTCCCTGCTGCATCCTGTTTCTCATTCAGAAAATGGGTTGACCTCAGGCACACACTGTTTCCCTAGGTTGTGTCTGCTTTTGTTCTTGAATGGAATTGTTTGGCTGTTTGTTTCAGTTCCTCTTTGGGGATACCAAGAAAGCCATGTTCTCCTTTTCCTGGTATTAAAAGTGCGTCAGTGTGATTATGGCAAATAAAAAGTGAAGACTAAGGAGTGGCCGCTTTTCTTCACAGGCTGGATCGGCAGGCATCTTAGGGTGACACAGCTCATCACTGTTCTTGTTTGTTTGTTTGTTTTGTCTTATTTTTCTATATTTTTCCAACTGTCCCAGAGTGTGTCTCTAAGCAAGTGTGTGTCTGATGGTATATAACAAGAAGAGCAAGGAGACAGAGGCAATGTTATCTTGAAATTCATGAACGTCGCCACTGGGACCCAGAAGTGGGAGGAACACAAAGTCACCATGCGTGGCAGGGTGGGGGGTCCAAGGCCACCCAAAGCCACTGTATCTTATGAGCAACTGCCTGGTAGGAAAAGTCAACTCTTGGTCATAGCATGGCTCTTTCAGGATCCAAAACAGATGAGGACTGGGGACACAGTTCAGTGGTTAGACCATTTGGTGCTTGAGGACCAGAGTTTGAACCCCCAGAACCCACATAAACGCCAGATGGGTATGATGTCCCTCCTGTAACTCCAGCTCTCTAAAGGTCGACAGGAGCTCCCCAGAGCAGGCTGGCTAGCTAAAACAGCCATATTTGTGAGCTCTGGGTTAACGTCTCAATGAGTAACGTAGAGAGCAATGGAGGAAGACTCTTGACATCATCCTCAGGCCTGGACATGCACACACGCACAAATGCAGATGTGTATACACATACATATATATATACATATCATACATGCAGACACATGAAAAAGAATAAAAGAAACGTAGAAACTAGCCACTCACAAAAATAAAAATAATGAAGTGTAATGTCATCAGATGCCAAGAGGGTTTCTCCTCCCCGGTTAGCTAGTTATACAACCAGATGCCATCATCAGGCCTGTGTGTTAGCGACAAAATCCCTCACCATGGAAGAGTTCATTATGGCTTGAAGGTGAAGAGGATAGTCCACCACGGTAGGAAAGACGGCGGCAGGAGTGAGGTGGCTGGTAGCATCGGGTCCACTTAGAGATAAGCATTCTTGTCCCTTGCTTTCTTGTGGAGGCCCACAAAGCTTCCTAGTGAGATCTGAGCTTGCTTTACCCAGCAGAGCTGTACTAGAGGATTGCTTCACCATGTGCGTGGTTTCTAGGTGATTGGAAGGGTCTGCTCTTGGCCGAGCTAGGGGAGGCCTTTGCTCTACTCCTTGGCATTCCTATAAACAGCCCTTTAGAAGAGACAGGAGGGCCAGTGGATAATGATCCAGGCGGTGGTGGATAAGGATCCAGGCCTCTCAAGGCTGTCCTGTGCTTGTTTCTTTCCCCTCTACCCTGCTATCTGAATCTCATTCCTCTCTCCTCAAGAGTTCCCTAGGGTAAAATGTGGAAGCTGGTCTCCCAGCTGCGCTCCCACACTTTCTTCTTTTTATTCAATCAGAGACCCCATCTTCCAGAAGGCTGTTCCTCAAGTCATTCCCCCTCAATTAAAGCCCCCTAAAAACACCCTCACTGACATGCCAAGAGTGTATCCCCCTAAAAACACCCTCACTGACATGCCAAGAGTGTATCTCCTGGGTGATCCTACATCTCTCCAGGACTGGCTATGGCAAGATGGAAGAAGTGGTTTCCAGCCTCTCTCACACCCTTCCTCCCTGCGTGGCAGTCCTGCCCTGAGCTTCCAGCTTCCCTGAGAGCTCTGACTCCTCTTGAAGAACCAGAGATGCTCAGTCCTGCCTCTGCGCTCAGGGCCACTCTGGCATATGCTTCCTCTGCCCATGTCCTCCTGTCACTCATCACCCCCTAGGCCAGCATCTGCAGCCTCTGAAAGCCCAGAACTTGCACCGAGACTCACCTCTGGCAAGACAACCCTTTCCTAGAGCCTAAAACATGGAGGAAATGAGGAAGACTTCCAGGCAGGGAAGTGGTAGTGAGATCAGAGAAGAAACAGACTGCTCAGGTGTAACGTGTGTGTGTGTGTGTGTGTGTGTGTGTGTGTGTGTACATGCTCATGTATATTCCTGCATGGGGGACAGAGATCAACGTCAGATGTCTTCCTCAATCGCTCTACACCTTCTATTTTAAGGCAGGGTCTTTCACCTGGTGGAGCTCACCAATTTGGCCAGACCAGCTGGTCAGAAAGATGTAGGAATGCTTCTGTCTCCACCTGCCCATCACTAGGATTTACAGGTGTACACAGCACTCGCCTGGCCTTACTATGGAAACATGCATCACCAGGGAAAATTCTTCCAAAGCAAGGTAAGTTTCTCCATGAGATTTCTCTTCTCTGGCTACTAAGCAAGGACTTCTCAGCCCCAAAGAATACTGGCAGTGTCCCCAACAAGGAGCTGCAGGCTGACATGAACATGTCCGAGTATTGTTAAAAGAATTACCCTTATTTAGAAAGCAAAACCCAAAGCTAGGCATAGTGCTACATGCCTGCAGTTCCAGCTACTCAGAGAACAGAAGAAAAAGTCACAGGAGTGGAGTGCAGGGGTTCAAGGCCAACCTGAATAACATAGTGAAAAATCCCTGTCTATTGAGACAAAATTTGTTGCACCCCAGGCTAGCCTCAAATTCACTATCTGACCTTGAACTTCTGACCCTCCCTGCCTCTGCCACCAAAGTGCTAGGATAATGAGTTTGCACCACAATGCTCAGTTTATATGGTGCTGGTGATCAAACCCAGAACCTCATACAGGATAGGCAAGCACTCAGTCAGCCAAGCTACATCTCCGACCACCTGCTATCTTTTAAAGGCAATTATTTTAATTTAAGAGTACAAACTTAAAGCAAACCTGGGTGTTTGTTTTCCTGGGGGTTGGGAAGATTTGTTTCTGCTATTGAATTTCTGATATATTCTGATTTTAACACTTTGTCTCCAGGGTAGCTTGCAAATATTTTTCTCCTCTTCTCCTCCCTCGGGGGACTGTTTTCTCCAGTCATTTGCAATAACATGGGCGATGCTACATCAAGCAAAAAAAAAAAAAAAAAAATCCATGCAGCAAAAGACCAACACCCCTGCCAGCACTCACTTGTGGATCTGAAAAAGCTGGCCTCGGAGAACAGAAGGGAAGTTCCCTGGGGCAGGGGAGTAGTCACAGGACACAACGACAGAAAGACAGAGGGATAAATGTCAAGGGATCCATCGAGCAGCAGAGCGACTCACACCACTGATGATGCATCCAGTTTCCAAAAACATGCAGTGTGCACTTTAAATGGTATCATCAGAAAAATGGTAACTGTGAGACACTGCATTCATTAATGAGCTAGTGCTTGCCACTATACAAGCACACTTCAAAATACCATACTGTAGGAAATGTAAAAACATGCATGGTCACCTGACAATTGAAAGAAAGGGATGGAGGGAGGGAGGGAGGGAGGGAGGGGAGGAGGAAATGTTAATGAGGGTTGCAAGAAGACTCTCAGGTAAAAGCTCTTGCTGCACAAGCTTGGGGACTTGAGTTTGACCCCTGAAACTCACATAAAGGTGGAAGGAGAGAACAGACTCTGCAAAACTGACCTCTGATCTCCACACATGAACCACAGCACACACAACCCCCCCACATGTCCTGAATGACACACACAATAATAATTTTAATTTAAAAATCAGGAGATGGGGAGATGATTCAGTGGTTGAAGGGCTTACCCTGGCAATGTTGAGGACTGAGTTCACATCCCAGAACCAATACAAATGCTGGGTGGGTGTATTAGTCAGGGTTCTCTAGAGGAACAGAACTGATAGAATCCAGCGGGTGTTCAGTCCCCAAGGCTGGATGTCTCAGCTGGTCTTCAGTATACACCTGAATCCTGAAGAAGTAGGCTCTAACGCCAGTGAAGGAATGGACTTGCCAGCCAGAGTGAGAGCAAGCAGGCAAAGAGAGCAAGCTTCCTTCTTCCACGTCCTTTATGTAGGCTGCCAGCAGAAGGTGTGGCCCAGATTAAAGGTGGGTCTTCCCACTTCAAATTATGTAATTAAGGAAAATCCCTCACAGGTGTGCCCAGGTGCCTGGTTTTTAGTTCGTTCCAGATGTAGTCAAGCTGACAACCAGGAAGAGCCATCACAGAGGGTGTGCAGCCTTTCTTAATTCTAGCCTCTGAAGGCAGAGATGGAGACCCCAGAGCAAGCTGGCTATGGAGAGTAGCTATATCATCAAGTTCTGGACTTGACTGCAAGACCCTGCCTCACTGAATAGTGTAGAGATCAATGGAGGATGACTCCTGCCATGAACCTTGGGCTTCCACATGCACTGTATTCACAAACTCACACATGAACCTACTACTCCCACACATGCAGACATGAACATACACCCATGCATACCACATACATGCATATGAAAAAGGAAAAAGAAAAAAAGTCGAAACATAACCAAAACAGCCCGACCTTCCCCACAGGAGCGCTAGGAAGGAACCTTCAGCAGCCCCCAGGCTCCTTTTCGTCAGCCTTCTCCTTCAGCCAGATGCTCTTGCCCTGGAGATAGACTGCAGTGAGGCCCCAAATGGGCACTGGTGCTAACTACAGACTCAGCATGCATGTTGGGGGAAGATGTAGCCTGAGCTGGCCCAGGTGGTGTCTCTGACACTCAGCTGCCAGCCAAGCCCCTGCTCCCTAATTTGGGAAGTGAAAATGGCCTTCTGCTCAGAACCTCCTCCACATGAGCCCTGCAGACGATCATAGGCACAGTGCCCAGCGGGCCCACCGTGAACGGACGGCATAAAGTCACAGTTCGCAGTGTCTAGTCACAGAGTTTGTCGCTTTTCATTTGTTTGTCTTTGGTTTCTCATGGGTTTTGTTGTTGTTGTTGTTGTTATTGTTGTTCGTTTATTTATTTCTGAGACAGAGTCTCACATAGCCTAGGCTGACTTCAAACCCTCATGTAGCCAAGAATGACCTTTAACTCCTGATCTTCCTCTTTGGGCTTCCACGTGCTAGGATTAAGGGTGTACACAACCATGGCCAGTATAACACCTCATTCTTCATCCATCTAATATGATGTGACATATGATGGTATGGTATGGTGATATGTAGTATGATAAGGGAAAAGATAGTGATATAGTATGGTATGGTACAGCATGATATGATATGGTATAGATGGTACAGTATAGTATGGTATGACATGATATGGTATGATGGTTATGGTAAATCATGATATGGTATATGTTGGTATAGTTTGGTGACAGGTTTGATGTGGTATGGTATGGTATAGTATGGTATGGTATGGTATGGTATGGTATGGTATGGTATGGGTATGGTATGGTGACAGGTATGGTACAGTATGGTATATTTTGATATTGTAAGCTCTTATATCTGGACATTACCACTTTCACCTCTGGTCTTAGAAATCTTCAAATGCTCATATACAGCAGAGTCCCTGATCCTCAGTGAGAGGCCAGCACCACACCCGTGGGTCCCAGACAGGCCCTGGGTCTGCAGGAAAAGCAGAAGCCACTCCCTGCTGGGTTCTGCCAACAGTCCCAGCTCCCCTCCAGAGGGGTGTGCTGTGCATTGCTCTCCCTACAAGGGCAGGGTCAGAAGTCATCCCAAGAGCCTGAGCCTCTGGTCTCCTATCTCTGTCTTCAGGAAGCCCACACCTCACAAATCAGACTCAGGGTTAGGGTTAGGGCCATGAACCCTGAGTGCCAAGAACTCTACTTGTGGACTAACACCAGCAAACGCTTGGAGCCACTTACTTCAGGGTCAACCCCGACCCGGGGCAGCAGCAACAAGAGAAGGAATCTTTTGCTGGGGTCTGGGTGGACACTTTATAAGCCTATTTACTCCCTGCTGGCATCTTTACAGCTTTTCCCAAAAGACTGTTGCCATGGTAACAGTTGACTTCACCTTTCAGCTGTTCAATAAGTAAAATGACCTTAAAGTTTTTTAAACCTCTTTAAACTCATTTCAATGATCCCAGGGAAAAGGGTCTCCACTGCAATGACCAAGTCTTTTAGGTATATTAATTGGCTGTTAGTAAAGTTTTCTAAATTAGACTCAAAATTCACAAAGCAGGTGATCCTATCCAGAGCCCACCTGTCATTCTGACAAGAACCCGGCCTTCCCTGAGGCTCTCATAATTCTCATCAACACGCTTCCGCTCCCCAAGGCCCTCTACTTGCCTGTAAAGTGGAATTGCTGTGGTGACCTGGGGCTTACCCCTGCTGGAGAGGCCTCTGGCCCCCACTGTAAGGGATATAAGGCAGCGCTGGTTACCTCATGGAAAGGCCACAGTCACGACAGAACCCAGTGATACCTTTAGAGCTTTATTGGGAGAAGGAGAGGGAGAGGCAAAGACAGAAACAGAGAGAGAGAGAGAGAGCACGTGGGAGTGCACGTCTGGCTTTTAGGTTGGGACGTACAGAATGCTTACACCCACCCCGTATGGAACCAGCAGGGCGAGCCCCCACTCCCACCCGCCCTGTCTTCTAGAGGATAAGACACCCAAGACTCCATCGCCGCCGGCCTAGCTGAGTCAGCCTTCTGCGGCCTCCTCTCTCCTTTACCACCCTTACACTTGGCAGGGCTAGCTCATGCAGGGCACTGTGGTCTATGTTCCATGTATAGGAGTGGCCAAGACAAAGGCCCTGCCTCCTGGGTCCCAGGTTGTAGTGACAGAAACCAGGCAATATTCAAATACACATGGAATATCATGTCGTGAGAAGACAGAGCCAAGGGGAAAATTGGGGACCTGGATATCTAGGGAAGGGCTGCCCAGAAAGGGGAACCACATATCCACAGTGCTCAAGAACACTGATCAAGGAGACTCCAGGGATGTGAGCTCGGGAGACCCTCTGCTCGAGAGACCCTCTGCTCGGCACCCTGTGACTGGCTGCCTCCCACAGGCTTCTCTCCATGGCCTCCTTGCGGTTTTTCTTGTCCCAGGGACTCGGTTTCACTGAACCTCATCTGTATGATACCGTGGAGTCTTAATCTCATGCTGGATTTTTAATTTCTAAAATTTTCTCCATTCTCTCCATACTCTACCAAAATCCAAAAGTTTTATTGACCGTGTTAAGCATAGTTATTTTTAATCCGCCATTTTTACTCCCTATCAATGTTTTTCTTGATACCACTCAGTGTGAACCCCCTTTCTCTCCCCACCCCCACGTTGCCTTGTCTCTTACACCAAACTATTCAAATTGAGTGACAAGGGTGGGAGAAGCCACTTGCTGCACAGGTATGAGGATCTAGGTTCAAAGCTCCAGCACCCACATAGAAAAAAGTCGTGGCTACGTGTGCCTAGAACCCCAGAGCTGGTGGGAGCCAACAGCAGGAGGGCTGCTGGGGCCTGTGGGCCAGCTGCAGGTTCAGTGAGGAAGCCAGCTCAAGGTGGAGGATAAAACAGGACACTGGTTGCCTCCTTCTGACCTTCACATGTGTGCACACCACACACACACACACACACACACACACACACACACACACACCACATACACACCACACATATATACACCACATACACACTACACATACACCACACACCACACACACACACACACACACACATATACACCACACACCACACACACCACACATACACACCACATACATATATACCACACACACACACACACACACCACACACACACACACCACACATATACACCACACACATACACACCACACACCACACACACACCACACCACACATATACACCACACACATATACACCACACACCACACATACACACCACACACACATACACAACACACACACACACCACACATACACACCACATACATATATACCACACACACACACACACACCACACACACACACACCACACATATACACCACACACATATACACCACACACCACACATACACACCACACACACATACACACCACACACACACACATACCCATGCACACATCACACATACCACACATACACACCACACATTCACACCACATATACACACTATACACACACCACACACTACATACCACTTACAAACTCATACTCAAGCCACACACACACCACACATATCACATACCACACACACACACACATTCACACCACACAAACACTCACACCAAACACACACTATACACACACACACACATCACACATCACACACAATAAATAAATAAATAAATTTTTTTAAGAATTTAAAATATTCAGAGGCTAAAGAGATGGCTCAGTAGTTATAAGAATGAACCCTCTGCTCTTACAGAGGACCAGAGTTCAGTCCCCAGCACCCTTGTCAGGTAGCTCACTAGTATCTGGAACTCCAACTCCAGAGATCTCTGCCCTCTCCTGGCCTCCGTCAGCACCTGTGCCCGTGTGCCCATATGCACAGGCACACACACACACACACACACACACACACACACACACACACACACACATCATTAAGTATGAAATCAACTCTTTAAAACATGCATGTCCAAGAATATATCTTGGCCCCTAGAACAGTGGTCTGCTCTCCCAGGCAAAGGGGAGAGCAGGCTTTGCGACCCAAATAGAATGTCAGTCTTCATCCAAGAAATGGAGGAGAAAGAAGAAGAGAGGTGTGGCCCTAGATGAGTCCGAGGGAGTGCCCGGATTGGTCTGTGGGCAGCAGGAAGGGGACCCAGTGCCCTGGACTGACTAAGCAGACAGAGGCTACAGTGCAGTGGGGAAGCAGCAGGGTTTCTGGGTAAGTAGGTAGTCCTTCCTGATGAACAGCCCTGTGAGAGGCAGGAGTAAATAGTCAAGAGTGGCGTCTTTCAACAGGACAATACAAAGCCGGAGCCCCAGCCTTAGGTGACATTCCTAAACCACTGAACTCCAGAGGGCTGCTTCTGGGGTCTGTAACGCGGTGAGGGCCCACAGGAGTGCAGGGTGCTGTGGGGAGTGCAGGGTTCTGTTCTGTCTTGCTATTTAAGCCTCTTTGATGGGTGCTGCTCATGGCTTACAGTCCAAAACATCCCAGTGAAAATGAACTCTCACCTGCTCAGAAACTTCCTGTCTGCAGCTGGTCTTTCCTTTCCCTGAGCTGGTCTCTGATGAAGCCTCTCCCCGGGTTTGTAGATGGTCACCCTCTCCCTAAGATTTCCCGAGGTTGTCCCCTGCATGGGTCCAGAGCCTGCCCCTTCTTAAAGGGGCAGTTCTTGTGTCTAATTAGAGGCCCTGGATCGCCTCATCTAATCAAGTTACCTCTTCAAAGATCCTGTCCCCAGTCGTATTCTTTCCATGTTCCTGAGTAGTGTGAGTGTGTTGTGATGTGTTTGCAATCTGTGTATGTATTGGATGGGGTGCAAGCCAGGGAACTTCTGGAGTTCAGTGCTTTAGGAATGTCACCGAAGGCTGGGGCTCCAGCTTTATATTGTCCTCTGGTTGAAAGATGCCACTCCTGCCTATTTACAGGTACATCTTCCTCCTCTCACACGGCTTTTCATCAGGAAGGAACTCACCCAGAAACCCTGTATGGAGGCCAGGGAGTGACCTCAGGTGTCGCTGGTCCTTATCATCCACCTTGTTAGAGACAGGTCTATTGTTTCCCACTGTATACACCAGGCTAACTGGCCTCTGAGCTGCCTGCTTCTGGGGCTCGTGTCTCTACCTCCCACCTCACCGTAATAGCACTGAGACTGCAGATGCAGGCTGCCCCACTGGGCTTCACATGGATTCTGAAGTCATGTCCTCATACGCCTGCGGCAATACCCACTGAGCCATCTTCCCGGTCCCTAGCCCACGCATCCTTATCACGTGTATAATTTATAAAAAAAGGCTTCATGAGGGAGAATGGCTTGCCTCAGGCCACACAGCTAATGAACATCCTACTGTCTCTGATGCCACAGGTCTCAGCACCAGGATGCCACAGTGCACCGTCCACCAGCCATCACCAGGGGGTATCATTGAATACACACCCACCGTGAAGACACCCAGGCCCCAGAGATGCTGCTGCGCCTGAGTAAGGGGCCCAGGGCTCTGTGTCCTCACAGGCTCCCCAGCAACTGCCCTGCGTTCTCTAGACTGACATCATCTGTGGCACAAGTGTCCCCTGGACCAGCAACTCCCCAGAAGAGACCCATTTCAAGGACATGTCAGGAGGTCAGGGAGATGAGTCATTCCATGAGTAAAGTACTTGCTGCGGTTCATATCTCTGACACCATGTGAAAGCCAGGCACAGCCAGGTGTGTCTGTAACTCCAGCTCTGGGAGGGTGGAGGTGGAGACTGGCAGATCCCTGGAGCACGGTGGCAAGCCAGGCTAGCAAAAAGCAAGCTCTAGGTTCAGTGAGAGACTCTTTCTCAAAAAATAAGATGGAGTAAACACCTGAGGAGTTCTGGCCTCCGTGTGTTCACCTGAACACACATGTGCACACACACAGAGAAGGGCAGGGGGCGGGGGAGAACACACAATCATGGGCCGCTGGCTGCTTGTTCTCTGAATGTTTACTATAAACACTATAAACAGAGATCGTTGAAGTAAACATGGATACGCTCTGGAGGTTTATTTTTAACTTTGCCGGGAAGGTGGCCATGAGCTCAGTGACTCACTGCAGTGTTCAAAAAGAACATTTTCTCACACCCCCCAAATTAAACCTTCTATGTGGAATCAGAAATTACTGACTCAGAAAAATATCCTTTATAGCACACGGTAGAAAGCAGAGAATGCATCACATCTCACAACTAGAAGCCAGTCAAGAGAAGTGACAGGGTTTAACAACGCACAACTAGCCCCACCCTGAGGACAAGGGGTGTAAGTGATGCCGAGGCACAGAGCACGTGACAACTGTGGAAGACAGATGACAGGGAGCAGCCTGCTGAGGTCACCACCTTCTCAAAGCTCCCACGAAGAAACAACAATGCTGACTCAGTTTGTCCTGGGCCTCTCTTGAATTTTCCAGCCAAGCAATACAGGCTATGTTTGCAAGTCGCCCCAGAGTTTGGTTGGCAAAGGACGGTGCACCCTTGAACACAGGCTTAGGCAGCCAAGCGGAGATGCTAAACTCTGTGCATGTCTTTGTGTGGGCTGAGATCTGTTTTCTATGGATTATTACAGCACCCTACACCGTCCAAGAAATGTCAGACAAGTTGACCACAGCAATTAAGTTGTCTGCCATCTGTGAAGGGGCTTGGCTTACAGCTTGCTGAAGTTAAATATATTTTGAAAAGAAAAAAGCCAAGTTTTTCGATGTTTTGCCTATCTGTCAATCTCAGCCACGCTAGCCTTGGAGCGTCTGAAGGGAGAATTGTTCTCCCTCAAGGAATCGTTTAGCGTTGGCATGCTGAAATTTCAGAACCCAAGAAGCACTCCAAAAATGAATTACTCCTTGAGAAACCCCCGCGTCTAATCTTGGGATTGGCAGAGCTAAAGCCCTGCTCGGAAGTCAGCCAGGCTGTGAGATGAAGGTATTGTATCGTCACCCCAGATGGAAGTTCTTTTCCAGAAGCACCAGGCCTGAGTGAAAAGCCCAGTGTCACACTCCTGCCTCTGCTTCTTCATGTCGAATGAACGTCTACATGTGACAGTAACACTCACAGAACCCTCTACCTCTCAGCTGCATTTCCAGGCTGAGCAGTGAGGATGGGAGGGAGGATGGGTCTGGAACCCTGCTATGTGCCTGCCTGCAACCGTTCTGATCCGTGTGGTCACCCAACTTTGACCAGAGTGACTTCCGTTCTCCTTGGAGACAAAGTATTCCAAGACCGGTAAAAGCATTGTTTTGCTTTGTTTTGTTTTGTTTTGTTTTTGGATGATGGGTGTTTCCCTTCTGAGCAATGTGCCTTCCTTACATGATAGGAATTTCTTCTCCTCTTTAGAGAATGGAAAGCTGAGTGTGGTGGCTCACACTTGCAATCCTAACACTCTGGGGACAGAAGCAGAGGATTCAGAGTTCAAGGCCTGGACCACATAGCAAGACTCCGCCTCACAGAAAAGGACTAGAAGGAAGCTGGTGAGGATGGGTGGGTGCAGTAATGATGGTGGGATGCTGATAAACTGACTCCCTAGGAAAGAAATCCAAGTCCCGGTGTGCATCTGTGTCCATTTCCATGCGGCAAATACTCTGACCACAGCCAATGTCAAGCCATTGTTAGTTTTAACAGTCAGGTGGCTGTGTTCCTAGATACTCAATAACCATTTCCCAGAAGCCGCAGGAGCCAGCCTCCACTCAGAAGTGTCTTGGCAGAATGGAGAATGACCACCATTCCCCACATGCATTAGTGCTTTGTGTATATATGCCAAGAGCTCAGCCAGCACTGAGCAAAGGCCGAGAAAGAAGCTAGAGTAATAGAAGGGGCCTCTGCCATTAAGACCCTTGAGGACTATGGCTGGGGTTTTGGTTTTTTGGGTTTTTTTGGTTTGTTTTTTTTTTTTTAATCTGTTTAGAATATTCTTTCCCCTTCTGGACACACACTTTAAAAAAAAAAAAAAAAAAAAAGCAGACTGTGCAAGGAAGATGACGCCAGGTGTTGACACGTGTGATGTTGGGTGGGGGGGCTGGAGCAGACATGATGGGCAGGAAAGCCCTGCATGCGAGGACAGTCATTTTCTTTTGATGCTAGGCCTGATGGGGTGAGACATCCAGAAGGAGGGTGGAAAGACAGCTCTGCCAGCATGAGGACCTGAGTTCGATCCCCAGAACCCACATAAAAAGCCAGGCAAGTTGGTGTGTGTGTCTACAACCCTGGCAAGGAGGGGTACGGGTAAGCAGCCCTTTGGAGCCCGGTGGCAAATCAGTCTGGCTAAACTGGTGAATTCCAGGACATACCCTGTTAACAAAAAACTAATGGACAGGGGCTGCAGAGTGTCTCAGAGCAGCTGTTGCCCTTGCAGAGGACCCAAGTTCAGTTCCCAGAACCCACATGGTAGCTAATGACTGTCTACAGTTCCAGGTCCAGGAGAACCAATGCCCTCTCTGGCCTCCTCGGGCATCAGACACATGTGGTATGCAAGCAAACCCATACACATAAAATAAAAATAAATAAACCTTTACAAAAAATGAGGTCAAAAGTAGCATCCGACATCAATCTCTCTCTCTCTCTCTCTCTCTCTCTCTCTCTCTCTCTCTCTCTCTCTGTATATGTCTCTCGCACACATGCATGCACGTACACATGTACACACACAATCTGTGGAGCAAACCCAGATCCCCATGTTTGCACAGCAAGTGCTCCAGTGACTGAGATGTCTCCCTACCCCCATCTTACCCATCAGGCCTGGTCTTTAATTTTTCAGCACAAGAAAGTAACTTCTATTCAATGACAGTCCACACAGATTTCTAGAGCTTTCTTGCCCATCTGTCCACATACACGCACACGTAACAGAAAAAGAGAAAGAACAGAACAAAGAAGTTATTTTTTGTTCCATTTAAGGAAAAATATATTACCTGAAACATCAGAGGAAATGAATCCAAGGTATTGTCAACAGCCCCTTCCTTACAGCATTCTTGTCCTGACGCTATTATTCATATGCATTCTCTGATTCTCACACTGTGTCCGGGCACAGGTAAGGATGTCCCTTTAAAGATGGGGGAAATGAGGCTGAGGGAAGCTCATATTTTCTGAGGTCCCCATAGGAGAGGAAGGGCCAAAATCAAATCCTGGTAGGAGTGCCGTGGCTGGTTTCCTGGCCTTAGAATGTGCTTCATCGGAAGGCAGGGAACTGGCTCACCACCCAATACAAAGCTCGTGCAAGTAGCTGCCAGCTTAGAGACATACAGCTCCCATTCCATGTGGCTCTGAACTTCTAGAGAAGGATGGCGGGTGGGTAGAAGAGTTCCCCTCAAGGTGGCCATATTGAACTGAGGGAAACTTCCAAGTCAGTGAGAACAGAGGACTGGGGCTGTTGCTCGGGCATAGAGCGTGCAGTGAGTGTGCACATGGCGCTGAGTCAGAGTCAGCAATAACAGAAAACTAAGGGTGTCACTCAAACTAGAGGAGGTGTGCAGCATTTCCAAGGCTCTGGCTTCCATCCCAGCACCACAGCAAACCCTAATGTTAATAATCAACCTCGTGGCTGATAAAAGGACTCCAGATCACCACGGACACGTAACCTCGGGTACAGAGTGGCACAGATGCATCTTCAGGGGTTGGCTCTCTGTGGAGTGGCCTTTGCAATCAGACAACGGCACCTAAGGTAGGACAGTCATGTCCCTGTGGATGTTGGAAGCTCATCTGGATTTACCCCAACTCCAAACGATGCCAAGCCGACTCAACCATACAGTTGTTCCCATGGGTTCCTTCTCCTCTCTCACAGCTACCAGGGATGTGTGCCTCAGGGCACAGACTCCCAGGAGTTTACATTCCTATCTAGAATACAGGAGCCAAATTGGTCACCTTGTATCCCCCAGAAAGAATGTAGTCACTTGGTGCCGTGTGTGTGTGTGTGTGTGTGTGTGTGTGTGTGTGTGTGTGTGTATGCATGCACATGTGATGTGCACTCAAAGGGTGAGCAATTAATGAATGCTTTGTTTTCTGGTGGCTCTGCACCTTCTGTCAATGAAAAGTGAGCCCCCATTCTTCTGAAGAGATTGATCAACCTCCAAATAACAGAGGAGAGCCAAACAACCACAGCATGCTCCCAAGGCATGACACCTCTGCCCAGGGCTGCCCATTTCTCTGAATTCCACATCTGCAGAGGCCCCTGTGTCTAGCTGCTCAGACAGAGAGAGCAAGCTGCTCACCAGGGTGTGGTGTCCTTCAGCATGAATATTATTCCTAACTCCACTCCACTAGGAGGCAGGAGAGTTCAGAAATGC
The DNA here is from genome assembly GCF_903995425.1 of Onychomys torridus. Lineage (NCBI taxonomy): Eukaryota > Metazoa > Chordata > Mammalia > Rodentia > Cricetidae > Onychomys > Onychomys torridus. The sequence goes on from NC_050454.1 coordinate 73,179,953, forward strand.
CCAGGCTATGGGGAGCTGGGACACTGGATTTTGTGCTGCAGCTGAGAAGTGTGTGTGTGTCCCCAGGGGACGCCTTTGATGACATCAGTGCCTCTTCAGTGAGCTTCACCAGGAATCTTAGTCTGATGTCTACTGCTACAGCAGGATACCTGAGATTAGATACTTTATAAAGAAAAGAAGTGTGCTAGCTGGGTGTGATGGCACACATCTATAATCCTAGCACTTGGGAGACACAGGCAGGAAGTTCAAGGCTAGCATGGGCTACAGAGAAACTCTACTCCAATAAACAGAAAGGTGAATGAAGAGGAGGGGGAAGGAAATGAAATTTTAAATCTTGCAGAAGGAACAGTCGATTACCCACATACCCATCTCCTAGGGTCACCCACAAAGTAGCAGAAACAGGCAGCTCAAAGGTGGACTGACCCATCTGTCCTAGAAGTCACAGACAGGAGCCCAAAGGCACGGTGTCAGTCAGCACCAGAGAGGCAGGGCATCTGGAGTCCCAAGCCATCTTTGCCTTGTAGATGCCTCCTCTGTCACCATGGTCACCTGGATGTCCCCATGTCTGCCTCTCATTGGCCAGCAGTCCTATTGCATGAGACACTGCTCCACAGCACCCTCCACAGTGCCCTCATCTTAACTGGCCTCATCTGCAGCAGCGTTATTTCCAATAAGGCACCTGCATAGGTGCGAGAGACTGACACTTGAACATATCCCCTTGACAGGCTGTTCCTGTGCCCTCCCTCCATCCACGCACATACTGACACCACTACACGGACTCTGTGGGAAAGGAGGGGGTGAGGGAGGGGATGAAAGTAGGGAGGGAGAGGAGGAAGAGACATGAAATTGGGAGGGAATAGTGTGGGGGTATAGAGGAGGAATTGGAAGGGAGGGGAAGGGAAGGGAGGGGAGAGGGAGGGAAGCGGAGAGGGAGGGGAGGGGATGGACTTGATCAAAATGCATATATGTATGTATTAAATTCACAACAAAGAAAAGAATTTGGGGAGCTTCAACATAGCCTTTTAAAGGCACTCAATTTAGCCCACATCACCTACAAAAAGGTAAAAATGAGATTTTTACTGGGCCTCTCAATGGCAACAGGATGTGAAAAACAAACTATAAAGAAATGCATACTTTGAAAGAAAAGCATTTTGATCTAAAAGCAAACATAAATCAAATTACTTCACACAATGGAGTAATAGCGCTATTCACACATTTATCATTTCAGAGAATTTGTTCCACAAGCTCTTTGGAGAAAATCCTAGGAAGGTTTAATATGACCAGAAGGAAAGGAAAATGAACCCAAGAAAGAGACTAAATAAATAAGGTTCTGTGTACATTTCATCCCAAAAATATGTTTTTAAAATTAACAAGTCAAAAATATTATATTTTCAGGCTGGGAATACATCTCAGTTGGTAGAGTGCTGCCCAGCATGCCAGAAGCCCTAGGTTCAATCCCCAGCATACTCGAACTGGGTGTGGTAGCATACACCCGTAAAGCCCGCACCTGGAAGGTGAAGGCAGGGAGATCAGAAGTTCAGCTGCATGAGAGTCTCTCTCAAAGAAGAAAAACGTAGTTTTTTGCTGCCGTGGGTCCAGTCCCAGCAGATTAGTTTTTTTGCTGCTGTGGGTCCTGTCCCCAGCAGAAGACCCAGAGGCAGAGGTTCAGAAGAGAGGGGTTCACAGAGGGCTTCTGGAAAAGGGCCTGCTGTTGGAGGTCAGCTCAGGTAGAGGGCTAGCAAGCAGGTAGGCAGCGAGATGGGAAGCAAAGAGGAAAAAAAAACGACAATACCAGGATTCTTGTGTCATTTGGGGGAAAAAGAGCAATGAGCTTCAAACAGTAAAATATGACATGGGTGTAGAAAGAGGGACTTAGTGGGTTAGGGTGACAGGCAAAGTCAGATGAGAGTGTCCAACCTCCAGCTTCACATGCGGCTGAGGACAGCCGTGAATGTGGCCCAGCGCAGGATCATAAACCTGCTCAAAACATTATGAGGAGTTTTATGATTTTTTTTTTTTTTGTTAAGTCCATGTGTGGTTCTCCATTATGGATTCTGTAGATGACAACATTGTAAATGTTGGACGTGTATAGCTGACGAGCCAAGATGCTGGACCCTGTGTGACCATCTCAGCTTATGTCAGGTCCAGCAGGGTTGTGTCCAGGGAAGGAGTGAAGGCCACATGCTCGGCAGGAGACAGCCGTCCCCTGATGGTCCGCATGGCACGGACTCCGGGGATAGATGCTTCCTACTATGACCCGACCCACCTGTCTACCAGCTCTCCCACCGTGAGGGACAGGTCACCCGAGGTTTGTGTGCACTGGGCTGAGCGCTCCCCGTGACTGGTGTTTTTTTAATCCCAAGCTTTAAATGGATGCATGGTCTTTGACTCGGTGTTTCCATTTCCAGAAACTTCTCCCAAAGAAACGGTGCTGTAAGCTTTAATGCCCACTTTCCCAGCGTCACTTCCCAAAACAGAACCAGGCCTTTCTGAGGACACACTCCTGGCTTGTAACTGTATAAGGATGCTCTCCTGAGGAATCGGCCTGAATCTGGAAATAGCCCCGGAACAAATGCCAAAGCGAAGAGTCATGTGTGCCCAAGACCGGGACCCCTGGCCTTCTAGACTGTTCTTGATTCTGTGGCAGCATGATGGAGTCTCTAGCATAAGGGAACTGCCCACCTCACAGGAGTCCACACAGCCCAGGACCGCCCCAATGATCTAGAAAAAGCAAACTGGAATAGCACCTGGCTTTGAAGCCTTAAAGCCCGCCCCCATGGCATACTTCCTCCAATAAGTTTGTTCCTCCTAGATTTGCACAACCAGAGCCACCAGCTGGGGACTAAGCAGTCAAGCACCTGAGTCTATGGGGATATTCAAACCACCAAGGTGCTGAGTTTGGCCATGGTCTATTGACCACTGTGAATAATAATGCTGGAGTAACCAGTTTTATTTATGCGAAGGAATATCAGCATGAATATGACATGTACACACATCCACATATGCACACACATTTAACATAACTATGGGGCACACTATAAAAGTAGAATCATATAGGAATCATCAAATAACCTATTACTGTAGCCAGGCAGTCATGGCATGTGCCTTTAATCTCAGCACTCAGGAGGCAGAGGCAGGCAGATCTCTGTGACTTCAAGGTCAGTCTGTCTCAAAGTGTAAGCCAGGTTCTAACAGATGTGCTACTACTTGCAGAGCAAGGCAAAGTAGAGTGTCTAGTCCTGAAGGTCCTAAAGGTCAGAATGGTCAGTGAAACTCAGCTTCCAACAAGACATGCATTGAGACACTGTGAACCCAGGGGCTGGCTTCTTTCCTCTGCATCCTGACAGCCCTAGGTTCCCTTTTCTTCCAATAGAAGAAGGCTCCTTCATCCTTTAGTGCGGCCGCCTGCTCCACAGATCATTCCCTGCAGTCCCTACCCAGCACCGGCCACTCCTCCTGTTTTGTGGTGGTTAATATTATTGACTAGATTTAGAATCACCAAGGACACACATATTGGAGAAGATCTGTGGAAGCATTTCCAGAGACTTAGCTGAGGCAGGAAGACCCACCCTGAATGTGGACAGTATCATCCACAGGTTGAGGTCCTGGACTGAACAACAAGACAGTGAGCTGAGCAACAGTGTTCATGTCTCTCTGTGATGTGTAGTGGGAGTTCTTTTGTGTCCACCTGGTGGCTCCTGCAGCCACTCAGACCCAAGTAAAAACACAGAGACTTATATTACTTATAAACTGTATGGCCGTGGCAGACTTCTTGTTATCTAGTTCTTATATCTTAAATTAACCCATTTCTATAAATCTATACCTTGCCATGTGGCTCATGGCTTACTGGCATCCTTACATCTTGCTTCTCGTGGTGGTGGCTGGCAGCATCTCTTGACTCAGCCTTCCTGTTCCCAGAATTCTCCTTGTATGCTTATTCCACCTACACTATACTTCCTGCCTGGGTACTGGCCAATCAGCATTTTATTTATCAATCAATCAGAGCAACACATTCACAGCATACAAAAAGACATCCCTAGCAGTGACGCAATGTGGCCAGCTGTCTCACGCTGCTGTCACCACAGCTACAGCCCTCCTGCCATCCTGCTTTCCCCGCCATGACGGAGTCTTACTCTGGAAGTATGAGCTCCGGGCTACTTGGGTCATATTCACCTACAGCAACCGCTTCTCCTCTCCACCCTTGTAGCTGACTTTGAAAACCCCACTGCTACAGGGCAATGGCAGGTACTCATGAGGCAGTCTGAAGTTCTCCATCCCCAAAAGAAATGTACCTGAGCAATTGGAGGCCACAGGTGCCACATCTCACATGATAGACACTTCCGTCCCTTCCCACGTTGCCTGGGAATCAAAGACAATCTGACTTCAAGACCATACTATGGGCTCATCATAACATGGCAGAGGACTCTCTCTCTCTCTCTCTCTCTCTCTCCTCTCTCTGCCTGTAAAAGGACCCCTTCACTTTGCCCCATGGGCCTGTGGGACTCCTCAGACTCCCACCATGCTGCTCTATTTCTGTGGCTTTTATAACTCTCTTGATAAATCTCTTACCCAAAAGGACAATCTGCCTCAGTATCCCCTTGAGACCCTGAGAGCTCATAATTCACAATTTTGCTAACTGGCATGAGTCCAAATTTCCATTCTTCATCAACTTTCAACCTGCCTTTCTTGTTAAGGTTTATCATCTGACTTTTAATTCAAATAATATTCATAAGATCCCTTCACTTGGGGACTGGAGAGATGGCTCAGAGGTTAAGAGCACTGGCTGCTCTTCCAGAGAACCTGAGTTCAATTCCCAGCAACCACATGGTGGTTCACAACCATCTATAATGAGATCTGGTGCCCTCTTCTGGCATGTAGACATACATGTTGGCAGAATACTGTATGCATAAGAAATAAATAAATCTAAAAAATAGTCCCTTCACTTAGCCTGATTTCAACATTACATGTGTCAGGATATAGAGAAGTCCTAAAAGTGGAGAAGAGATGTGGCATCAGCCAGAATGCACATTCATTAAGTTCATTGTTGTTGTCTGTGTTTGCTCTTTTCAAGGGCCCACCACCCAGCTCCCAATAAATCACACACAATCTTATTATCATTCATAAATGCCTGGCCTTAGCTTGGCTTGTGTCTAGCCAGCTTTTCTTAACTTTAAATTAACCTGTCTGCCTTTTGCCTCTGGGCTTTTCCCGTTCTCTTGCTTCTGTAAATCTTACTCTTACTCCGTGGCTTGCTGAGTAGCTAAGTACTCTAGAGTAAGAGTACTCTAAGCTAGTACTCTTACTTTGTGGCTGACCCCTGATGTCCTCCTCCTTCTCTGGCTACTTCTCTTCCTCCCAGATTTCTCCTCCTGTATAGTCGCCCTGCCTGCCAGCCCCGCCTACCCTTTCTCCTCCCTTGCTATTGGCCAGTTCTTTATTAGACCATCAGGTGTTTTACACAGGCACTGTAACACAGCTTCACAGAGTTAAACAAATGCAACATAAACAAAAGAAACACAGCTTAAAATAGTATTCTACCACAGTTCATCACTGTGTGTGAGCACTTTTGTGGCTCCCAAATCAATTATAATAGTAATATACAGTGATTGTTGGTCAACAAACTGGACAGGGCTGGAGAAATGGCTCAATAGTCTCTCTGTGTCTGTGTCTCTGTCTGTGTCTGTGTGTCTGTCTGTGTCTGTGTCTGTGTCTGTGTCTGTGTCTGTGTCTGTGTCTGTCTGTCTGTGTCTGTGTCTGTGTCTGTGTCTGTGTCTGTGTCTGTGTCTGTGTCTGTGTCTGTGTCTGTGTCTGTGTCTGTGTCTGTGTCTGTGTCTGTGTCTGTGTCTGTGTCTGTGTCTGTGTCTGTGTCTGTGTCTGTGTCTCTGCCTGTGTCTGTGTCTGTGTCTGTGTCTGTGTCTGTGTCTGTGTCTGTGTCTGTCTGTCTGTGTCTGTGTCTGTGTCTGTGTCTGTGTCTGTGTCTCTGTGTCTGTGTCTGTGTCTGTGTCTGTGTCTGTGTCTGTGTCTGTGTCTGTGTGTGTCTGTGTCTGTGTCTGTGTCTGTGTCTCTCTCTCTGTCTCTCTGTCTCTCTCTCTGTCTGTCTGTCTCTCTCTGTCTCTCTCTCTGTCTCTCTCTCTCTCTCTCTCTCTCTCTCTCTCTCTCTCTCTGAGAGCCCACTGTTCTTGCTGAGAATCCAAGTTTCCAATTGATTCAGGTGGCTCACAACTGCCTGTAAGTTCAGCTCCAAGGGATCCAATGTGCTCTTGTGGCCTCCATACATACATAGTTTAAATTTTTTTAAATAAATCTTAAAAATAAAAAGTTAGAGTTAGACATGACAGTGCACATCTTTAATGCCAGCACTCGGGAGGCAGAGGTAGGTGGATCTCCATGAGTTCAAGGCCAGCCTGGGCTACATAATGAGACCATGGCTCAAAAACAAACTAATAACAATAATAATAAAACTAAAAGCCAAGCACGGTGACTTAGGAAGGCGAGGCAGGAGGACAAGTTGTACCCAGCCTGCATCATTTAGGAAGACCCTGTTTCTTTAAAAGCTGGGGGATGGAAGGGGGACTCAGGGGGAGAGTGTTTGATTAAAACACTTAAGATCCTGACTGCATCTCCAGCACCACACCAACAAAAAAGGCACTGGTTACAGACACCATATCAGTTACAATGCTAAATGGAAAAGTTAAAAACGTCGTGAAAACCCTTGACATATGACTCAGAGGTATGAAGGGAACATATGCTCTTGTGTAAATGGCACCAAGAGACTTGGTCATGGCAATATCATTCTTAGACTTTCAGTTTGTGAGAGCCATGGTCACCCCGAGGTATAACACATGTCCCAGTCAAGTGGGGGGGGTCCCTCTGCATGTCCCACCTTGCCTAGATGCCACAGGGTGCAAGCAAGTCCACCATGCACAAACACTCAAGGAGAGGAGATAGCAGGGGAGGACTTGAGGAGGTGGAGCTTACAGGGCCACAGGAGGTCCACCTCAGACCCCTTAGAAATCCATCACAATTAAGAATGAAGGGTTACGGCAGGGCAGTGGTGGGAGGCAGAGCCAGGCGGATCTCTGTGAGTTTGAGGCCAGCCTGGTCTACAGAGCTAGATCCAGGACAGGCTCCAAAACTACACAGAGAAACCCTGTCTCGAAAAACCAAAGGGGGAAAAAAAGGAGGACTGCAAGGAAAGCTGGTCTTCATCTACCGCTGCAGGATGCTGGGGATCTTTTCTTTAGCAGTGGGAAGCTGCTAACCTGAAGGTTGGCTCCGTATTTTAATTTAATGGATTATTGCATGGTTGACTTTTAAAATGTGCTTAATAGTATCCCTCACATATAGGAGCTTTTAATTTTTGTCAAGTTTATCAATATTTCCCTTTAGCTTCTTATTTTGTTACATTGTCATAATTTAGAGTGTGGCAGAAGAGAGCTTCCCATCCTAGATGGGCTAAAATGTCGTCCTTGTTGCCTCCCACGATAACCATAGTATTATGGCCACGTGCCCCATTTTTAGAATGCTTCTTCACCACCAGGGTAATTTGTTTATATAAACTATGTTGCTGCTGACCGGCTTGAAAGTAATTTGTTCACAATTTTGCTAATCAGTGACTTTTTAAGAGGAAGAAGTGAGATTTCAGCAAATTATTTCACCCTCTAATATGCAGCTCGCAGCATGGCCCTAAGATAAGCAATAAAACTTCTCAGGAAGCTGCGTTTTGGTGCCACGTCAGCACCACCCGTGTGTGCCCAATGCACTGCATTCCAGTTCTAACCGCCTTCTTGACTCGGAGAAGTCCTTTTGTGATCTCGGGTGTTAACTCCGAGGTCACTCTGGTGCTGACCATCTGTTTTCTTTTAAATAGAAAGCTATGATTGTGTCAACAATATCTATTCACTTACAGCCACCTCACCACAAAAAAAAAAAAAAAAAAAAGGCAAAATCACTGGGAAACCCCGACGATACCCACACCACCTTCTTCCTTCAGCACACAGTCAAGACAATCCACACTCTGAGCACAGCACTGTGCAAAGTGGGGGGCTGTTGGCAAATGTCAGTTTGGAAACCACAACCGGCACTGTAGAGGCCTCCATGTTTTATTTCCATATTTGTGACGACAGCCTCTTCCTCTAGGATTCATCAAATGACCAGCACTGAGACTTTAAACATAGCCACCAGAAGAAGGGACACCTATGCATCCTTGTCCTGGCAAATTCTCTGGAATCTGCCATGCCCTGTGCTTTACCCAGCCCAGCACTGACACCCATTCACACCTGTAGTGGACATAAAAACCTCCAAGTAAACGTGATATGTACAAAATGGAATCCTGTTGATTCCTCCACTGCTTCTTCTCACGGCCACCAAGAACCTCACCCTGCCTTGTCCTGTCTCCTAAGATACACATTATTAAGCCTGTGCAACCCATTTCTTAGACTGGTTTCTTCACCACCAGGGTAGTTTATATAAAGTCTTTCTGCTGACTGGCTTGAAAGCAAGAGTTCACCGTTTTGCTGATCGGTGACTTTTTTAGGGGGAAGAGGTGTTTCAGTCAACCCTGAGTCCCCACTTTGGCCTGAGTTGCAAGAGAGCTCCAGAGGACTTGCAGGTTCTTCACTCTGGAAGGAGAGAAGAGAACTGAGAAGCCTCTAAGTCAAACCCTTTGAGGTGACCTCATTCCCTTCATGTCCCTAATCCCTTCCTCTCCAGACAGGGGTCTGTGCTCAGCCACTACCCCTAACCAAAGCCCAAAACTGACTAATTTCTCTCTCTCTCTCTCTCTCTCTCTCTCTCTCTCTCTCTCTCTCATCTTCCCTGAGACACAAGTGTGCAAACAAAGGTTTCCTAGTGAGATCTGAGCTTGCTTTACCCAGCAGAGCTGCATTAAAAGATTGATTGACCACGTGTGTGGTTTCTAGATGATTGGAAAGGGTCTGCACTTGGCTGAGCTAGGGGGTGGTATTTTGCTCCATCTCTTGGCATTCCTATAAAAGGCCCTTTAGAAGAGACAAGAGGGCCGGTGGATAATGATCCAGGCCCTCCCGAGGCTGTCCTGTGTTTCTGTCTGCGTCTCTCCCTTCTGTCCTTCTATCTATTATCTCTTATCCCTCTCTCCTCAAGAGTTCCATGCTGTAAACTGTGGGAGACAGTCTCCCAGCTGGGCTCCCACAAAAAGCATGCTGACCACAAGTATGACCAAAAAAAGTCAAGATTTCTGAATGCTATCCCACCATGCCTGTGTGTCTGTCTGCACTGTGCCTAGCTGCAAGGGATGCTAGAAAAGGCAAGGCATAAGCAATCCAGAACTAAGGTTTCAGTGACTATGGAAGATGGAACAAGGACAACTAACAATGTTTGACACTCTCATGAAACAGCATAGGCACTTTATTTAAAATTCTACCTACTCCCTGCTACCCAAGTGCCAGTCACATCTTCAGTTATCTGAATACCCCAGTGATGTCTCCCCCTCCAAACCACTTAGTGGCAAGCAATCTTACCTGACTAGCCTCCCAAAACTGACCACTGAATCTCTTCTCTATCCCCATATTGCAAAACACTCTTCTGCTTCCACACCAACAGGGCAGAGGTCTCCACTCCCAAACAGTTCATTATGTTTCTTGCCATAAAAAAAAAAAAAATGCATTTGTATCAACCTCACCTGCAGATACCTCCTGCATCTTTCTTCCACTTACCCAAGTCCCTCTCATGCTGGAGGTCTAGGAAGAAGCCATCTGAGTCCTCACACCCATGCCCACTGCCTCATAGCCTTGGACAGACTCAACTTTTGTGGGATTAGGAACCAGGAGGATCTGATGCAGCAGGAACAGAGTCCAAGAGGCCAGAGTTCTGCATCTCCCTATGAGCCTGAGGCCATGTAGGACTCATTTCTTTCCAGGTCCAGCCTTCTCTTACCAAATCCAAACAAGGTTAGTTATGGCCATGTGGGTCCCAGAATGCAGAGCAGGGGCTGCCTAGACCCCTGTGGGGCATCAGAGAACCTCTCAAGAATTTTCCCCACATGTATTCAAAGGAAATACCAAGAAAATAGAAAGCTCTCTGGCCTGCCTCCATGTTCGGTGGCTGCCTCAGTTTTTAGCTGGGTCTTCACATATACAAAATCTGCTGGTATCAAGCTCTCTGACACCCCCCCCCCAGTGACCTCATGGCCTCCATCCAAAGAAAGGATACTGGAGAGAGAGAGAGAGAGAGAGAGAGAGAGAGAGAGAGAGAGAGAGAGAGAACCCCAGCCCCATGATTGGCATGCTGTAAAGAAAGTCTACCTGGGTGACAGCCCTGGGGAGCTTCTGTACTCTTGGGAGGTCTTAGTGCCTGAGATGCAGAGCCAGGCAAGCCACTGCTTGTCATGGGGAGGGCATGGGGCTCCTCACAGGACCCCAGGGCTCAGGTTCACATCCATTTCCAGGCAGAAGAAGCAGAAACCTGGCAATGAAGCAGGCCAGGGGGGCTTAGCCATTAACACAGAAGTGAAACCTGCTTGTGGAGCCACAGCAGACCACATTCAGTGGAGGAAGGAAAAGCCAGCACTGCCGTGGCTGGACACTTCAAAGAGAGACCACACAGAAATTCATTCAGGCTGCATGAACTGAGAGCCTTCTGTGATTCCTTGTAACAGGAGAAACTGAGGCAGCAACCTTGCATTTCTCCCACAGAGCAACTGCTGCTCAAAGAGCAGTCTTCCTGCTTGCCAAGGCTGTCCCTGTGTCCAACTGTGCTGACAGAGCATGGCTTCTCCCAGGAAAAGATCACTCTCCTATCTGCAGAAACAACCATCCTCGCTGGGCCTCATAAAAACTGAGAGAAAGGGGAAGGGGAGCTTCCTATTTTCCAAAGTCAACATTCTTTTTTAACATTATTTGTTTGTTTGTTTGTTTATGGGGTATGTGTATAGATGCCAGAGAATAACTGTCTGGAGTCCGTTCTCCATCACCACCACAGGGGTTCCTGGGATCAGACTCAGGTCAGGGGTTCCTGGGATCAAACTCAGGTCAGCAGCCTTCATGGCAAGCACCTTTAACTCTCGTCAGCCCTCAACAGACCTTCTTCAAGGTCTAGTACTTACAGATGCCTTGCTGTGTTTTTAATTGTTTATGGGTAGCTGTGGAATATTAACACAGTCAGACATTTGGGGAGTCAGGTTACATCCTCAGATTGGGCAACCCCTCGGGAAACCCTTTGTTGAGTAATACTGCCCCCTGGTGACCAATCTTCACTCACAATCTCTGTAGGGCACTGCCTGGTGGCCTACAGTAATGTATGACTTGTTCACTTCGTAACTTTTAACACTCTTGTATGTGTATGCCTGAAGGGAACATTTGTATGAAATATCATTCCTGAGTGGGAAAGACTTTGATTTAAGAACACTGTCATCAAATATTCACCACAGAGTCCACAGTAGCACTCAACAAAATGTGGGCTGCAGACGTGACGACAGCTTCACTCCATCCCAGCTCTTATACCGGTCCCGGGGGCCAGAGCGTGGCAATGCCCAAGGGACTTCAAGTGTAAATTCCTGCCAGCCTGGAAAGCCCACCTGATGCATTTGTTCTGCAGTAACAAGAGACGGCTACTCAAAGCATTTGCAGGGGCTCTAAAAACTGTCCATAGAGGGAAATGGACACATAACTCAGCTTAGGATGTGTCATTCTTGGCCTGAATCCTCACATTCACCATATATCACCTAACCCAACAGCAATTCATCTCCTATAAATGCCACGTGTTAGGCTGGGACTCGAGCCTCTGGCCACACACCTGAGGTCCTTACAAGGCACCAACAGTCACACCTGGGACTTTCTCAGCCCTGCTTCAGATGTGTGGTTTGAATCTTCAGTTTATGGAGATCCCACACGATGCACATGAAAGTGACCTCAGACTCTCCTGGAGGGTGTGGGGGGGGGGCACAGCTTGTGGGACGCCCCAGGTGTGTGAATCCCTGGGTCCAAGCTGAGACTTGAGTACGCGGAATCTAACACGTTGATTCTCAAACGTGGCCATATGTTGGCATTACCAGAGGGTTGGAGAAATACTGGGTCCCACTTCCAGATATGGCATATGCGATGGGCACTGAGCACTTGAAAGCTCCCCAGGAAGTTCTAATACCCAGCAAAGTTTTGGGACCACCATCTCTGAGAAATGAAAAAAGAGAATAGAGACCCTTTCTCATTGAGTCTCAATAAGCTATGTGACTGCTTGATATTTTAATCCTATGGGGTGGCTCTGTGGAAGCATCCACGTGCTGAGAGACTGCACTAAACAAAATAAGACATTAGAAGATAGTGTGCCATGTCCAGTGGGGAGGGACGATCAATTCTCCAAGATCTCTGAGAACTTATACTGTCTGAGGTTGCCTTTCAGCCTGGATCCAAAGCTGACTGGGATGCTCAAGGGCAGACTGACTTCAAGATGCCTTCAAGCCCTCACAGCCTCAAGCCAGGGGTTTATCTTGAGAAAGCCGATGGAAGAGTCATGGCCATTGCCTGGAAACTGCATTGAAAATCACTACCCTAGACTTTTGACTTCCAAATATTAACAGGTTGTGACCGCAGACATATTCAGTAAAAAACAGAACATCAGGTTTTCTAGTGTGCCTTACATAATGCAGCATCACTTGAGTGAAGGAAGACAAATGGACCATGTTTTTTTTTTTATTTTATTTTATTTTTAGGTTTTTGAGACAGGGTTTCTCTGTATAGCTTTGCGCGTTTCCTGGAACTCACTTGGTAGCCCAGGCTGGCCTCGAACTCACAGAGATCCGCCTGGCTCTGCCTCCCGAGTGCTGGGATTAAAGGTGTGCGCCACCACCGCCCGGCTTCTTACTTTAAAAGGTAAAGATCCAGGCTGGAAAGATGACTTAGAGGTTAAGAGCATGTATAAGGCTGGACTAATTCTAATACTTGAGATCTCACAGGTGGATTTCTGTCAGTCTCTGGCCAGTCTGGTCTGTATAGCAAGTTCCAAGCCAGCTGGGATACACACTAAGATTCTGTCTCAGAAAAATAAAATAAAATAATTTTATAAAAAGTACATACTGCTCTTCCTGAGAACCTGAGTTCAGTTCCCAGCACCAGGGTGGAGTAGCTAACAACCAAAGAATAACATCTTCTGGCCTCCATGGACACCTGTACTTGTGTTCACATATCCACCCACAGATATACACACATACACGTAAATAAATCCTTAATTTTAAAAAGGCAAAGATTGAATTTTTTGGAGTCATGCTATATGCTGTTTACAAGATAGACGGGAGATAACAGTCCATTCGGCACAGGCTGAGCAGAGAGCTGCAATCTGCAGAGACCACTGCTAGGCCTTCTCTGGTGTTCTTCTCTGCCACAGTGGTGTGTTACAGCTCTGAGGGAAAGGTATCCTGGCATTCAGGAGCCAAGGAACACCACAAACAAACCTCATACAGGAGATTTATTAAGAGGGGAAAAACCAGGAGGGTGGCTGTCTCTGCTCAGACAAGAAGCAGCAGAGAACTGAACAGAAGACAGAGTTTATACAGGGTTTCTGGGGAGGGGTGCTTTCCAGGGTGGAGATGTTCAGGGTGGGGATTGGTGTATTTTCAAGTCCTGAGCTTGTAGCACAGAGCTTGGCCACCTGCATCTGGAGGGGCTGGGTCCGACCCTCCTGTGGCCACAGAGTATGTTCTATAGCAGAGCCTGGTGATTGGAGGTCCTCAAGGGTGGATCCTGACCACTTGCATGCACCTTGAGGTGCTTATAACAGCTTCTCCTTAAACTAGATGCTCAGGAGGGGTTGCTGGAGAGATGATGGCCCCACAGTTGAGAGTACTTGCTGCTCCTCCAAAGGACCCAAGTTTGGTTCCAGAACCTGTGTCACAACTGCCTAGCTCCAAGGAATCCAACGCCCTCTTGTGGCCACTGTGGACACCTGCACACACATACGCATATACAATGGCAGGCACACATAAATTAAAAAATAAATATTTGAAAAGTTAAAAAAAAAAAAAAACCTAACTGTTCTGTGATTGCCCCTGAAATCAACCTGCCATGTCCAGCTGTTAAGGCCACAGGTCCTCATGAAGTGAATAAGATGGGAGAATCCAATGGGACAACATACTGGTCTTTTCTAATCCCAAGCCTTGCTCATACCCAGCACAAGGATGTCTCCCTCACACCAAGGAATTCACCCTTTCTTGATGGACACCAACTGTGCATCCTACAATTCGTTCAATCCTGTGACTAACTTCAAGTAATTAGTACACCCCCCCCCCCCAGGCTTAGGGGTACAGACCCTACTTCAAGCACAAGTCCAGAACTCCTATATTTCTGGCCACCTCTAGAGTGTTTTTGTTTGGTTGGTTTTTTTTTAAAGATTTATTTGTGTATTTTATGTATGAGTCTCTGTCTGCATGTACATCTGTACACCAGAAGAGGGCATTGGATCTCATTATAAATGGTTGTGAACCACCCTGCTGTTGCTCGGAATTGAACTCAGAACCTCTGGAAGAGCAGCTAATGCTCTTAACCCCTGAGCCATCCCCCCAACCCTTCACCCTAGTTCTTTTTTTCCCCCTTTGTTTTTTTAAGACAGGGTTTCTCTGTGTAGCTTTGGTGCCTGTCCTGGATCTCGCTCTGTAGACCAGGCTGGCCTCGAACTCACAGAGATCCACCTGCCTCTGCCTCCTGAGTGCTGGGATTAAAGGTGTGTGCCACCACCGCCCAGCTCACCCTGGTTCTTAACACAGAAACTCTTAAGTCCCTTGAAACCATCTAAGGGTATTTTGTTTGTTTTTGTTTTTTTCTACTGAAGGGCCTCTTGGGAAGCTTCAGGATTGAGGTCCAGCATCAGGAAGAACGAGCCAGGATTAGACATTTGTAACCTGAGCTCCATCTTCATAAATACATAAATAAATAAATCTTAAAAAAGAAAAAGAAGAAGAAGAAGAAGAAGAAGAAGAAGAAGAAGAAGAAGAAGAAGAAGAAGAAGAAGAAGAACCAGGTTGAAAACCGAATATTTTTCTTCTTGAGTATCCTATAGTGCCTCCCAGTAGGGTGCTTATAAACACCATGTGCACCCACCACTATAGCTTCATTGTTACCTTATCCTTGGTCATTTTCCCATTGGTTTGAGATGACTGTCTTTAAGAAGTATAGTGAGGGAGTTGGAGAGATGGCTTGGAGGCTAAGAGCACTGGCTGCTCTTCCAGAAGTCCTGAGTTCAATTCTCAATACCCATAGGGTGGCTCACAACCATCTATACCATGATGTGATGCCCTCTTCTGGCAAGCATGCGTACATGTAGACAGAGCACTCCTACATTTAAAAAAAAAAAAAAAAAAACTAATTAATTAAAAAGAAGTATGCTGAGTTCATGCTTGTTTTCTGCTGAGGGAAATCACCTGACTTCCTCACAGTGCCAGCCTCTTGGAACTGAGGTCCTCAGGTCCAATGATGTACAGGACAGAAAGCCACTGAAAGACGCAGGCTTGTGGAGTGGGTGAGTCAGCTTTGTACTCTGGCAAGCTAGCTCTGACTGCTGTGAGGGAAACCGTGGAGAGTTCCTGGTAAGATGCTTTTAGCAACAGAACATAGGAAACAGAACGATTCCCAAGGACGATGAACAGGCTTTGCCATCGGGTAACGGGAAAGCCACTCACAGCTTAGGCAGGTTCTCCCACCTCCAAGACTACAGCTCTGAGGTGCCTCCAGCCCCAGGCAGTGTAAGGCCTGTCGCTAGTGCCCATGCTTCAGACATCTTCTCTCACGCCTAAAGAAAGTACAGCGGCTACTTTTCTGCCACTGATGACGAAATACCTGAAGTGTTTATTTGGGCTTATGGCTTGGTCCAGTCAGTCCATCACAACGGGAAAGGAATTGAGCAGAGCAAGTGTGAAGGCTGGTCATGTTGCGTTTGCAGTCAGGAGGCGGAGAGAGGTGAAGCCCTTGTCTTAGAGTCACCGTTGCTGTGATGAAGCCCCATGTCCAAAAACACAAGTTGGGGGAAAGGGTTTATTGGTCTTACACTTCCACAGCACTGTTCATTATTGAAGGAAGCCAGGACAGGAACTCAAACAGGACAGGAACCTGGAGGCAGGAGCTGGTACAGAGACCATGGAGGGGTGCTGCTTACTGGCTTGTCCATCATGGCTTGTTCAGCCTGCTTTCCTATAGAATCCAGGACCGCCAGCCCAGGGATGGCACCACCCACCATGGACTAGGCCCTCTCCCATGGATCATTGATTAAGAGAATGCCTTACATGTTTGGCTGCAGCTTGATCTCATGGAAGCATTTTCTCAACTGAAGCTTCCTTCTCTCAAAAGCTTGTGTCAAGTTGATGTGTCTTCATGTTTCCTCAGTCACTGAGTAATCACTAAAAGCCACACAGCACAGTCGATACTAGGCTGTCTTAAAATCTCCTTTGCCAACAATATTAATCCAAAACTCTCCAATTTAGCCTTAGGCAGATTTTTTTTTTTTTTTTGACAAGGACAGAAAGTAGCCACATTCTTTGCCAATACACCACAGGAGTGGTCTCAAACCCAGTTGCTAATATTGTTCCCCTCTGAAACCACTGGAGCTGGTCTTCCATAGTCCACAAGGCTCTCAGCACCACTGTCTTCCAGCTCCTACTAAAATGGCCCACTAAGCCCGACTTATAGCACTCCACTGCTTTCCTAATCCACAGTCCCAAAGTCCACACTCCTCCAACAAGCACTGGTCAGGCAGTCACAGCAACACCCCCACTCCTGGTACCAATTCTGTCTTAGTTACTGTTCTATTGCTGAGAGGAGACACCGTGATGAAGGAAACTTACAGAGGAAAGAGTTTATTGGGGCATACCCGCAGTTCCAGAGGGTGTCCATGACCATCACAGCAGGAAGCTTGGCAGCAGGAAGGAAGCGAGGTGCCAGAACAGGAGCTGAGAGCTTACATCTTCTCTGCGAGCTGGAGGCTGGGAGGGAGAGACTGGGCCTGTCATGGGCTTTTGAAACCTCCAAGCCAGGGACGCATCTCCTCTAAGAAGGACACACCTTCTAATCCTTCTCCAAACAGTTTTACCACCAACGAGACCAAACATTCAAATATGTGAGCCTATGGGGAGCCTTCTCGTCCAAACCACCGCAGTTCTCACAGTGAGTCTGAGGTAGTGCGCATGAAGCTGCACTGGGAAAGCCAGTGCTGAAGCTGCAGCTCAAGACACCTCTAAACTGCAGAGAGCTCGCCTTAGCAACCAGGCCTTTACAAGCAGCCCCAAGAGAGGCATTGCAAGGGAGACCTTATTGGCTTTCAAGTTTTCCCAGTGCTTGAGAGGATAATCCAAATAACCCAGGCCAAAGGCCACAATGCGTTGTTTCTTTCTCTTTTTAGCCAGGTTCAAGGGATTTCCCAGACTTGCTTCTGAATTATAAGTCGAGCTGCATTGGGAGCATTATGAAATAAAATATAAGGAGGTGTGGGGCACTACTGCATCCCTGTATGTCAAGGACTCTAATGCCTCGACTCATGGGAATGGTAAGGCTTCCCCCTGGTCTAAGTACAGATGTTGACAGTGTATGCTCAAGGTATCAACCACAGCTTCCTCCTCCTGGATAACTGCAGCCTGAGACTGTCCCCTACAGAGACACCCCTTAAGAATTAACTCACCCACCTCCTCATTCTGCTGTATATAATAATAGTGCTGAGTTTCTAGGCGCCTGGTACATCTCCATCAGAGTACCCCACATCAGAGTATCTCCACAGCCCACCCAATCCCAACTTTTCCATGTCCTACATTTCTTCATTCTCCATGGCTTCAGTCAGTTCAGTTCCAAAGCTGTGCAGGTCACTGGCTACATGTGTGCAGATGTATCAAATATAAATACTTCATGGCCAGGTAGTGGTGGCTCACGCCTTTAATCCCAGCACTCGGGAGGCAGAGGCAGGCGGATCTTTGTGAGTTCAAGGCCAGCCTGGTCTACCAAGTGAGAGCCAGGAAACGTGCAAAGCTACACAGAGAAATCCTGTCTCGAAAAACAAAAACAAAAAATAAACAAATATAAATACTTCATAGATTAAAATCTTACATCCCAGCTGACCCAGTAGATTACCCTTTGTTTTATAAAAGGAAATGATGAGGTTCAAGCGACTCTCTAGAGGACCACCTACCAAGGGGGACCAGATTAGGGATTAGAATCCCTACGTCCAGCTGTGGCTTCATGTACTACACAGCCCTCTCTGAGCAAGACTGAACCACACTGTTCATTCTCAGCCAAAAGCATGCCCATCAAACATCAAACTTATTGCCACTGTACATATGTCTACTCAAAGAAGCACAAAGTGCCCAGTGTTGATGGAAAAATACATTTACTCTTGAGTGAATCCCAAACAGCAAGCATTCCCTGTATCCAGAGACACAGATTCAGACCTTCACCAGCTGCAGCCAGAAACTGCATCTATCTGGCCTACCACCATGTCTAGGACATCTGAACAGCAAACAGAAATGATGATTTTAAGTCTTTTTATTACATTTATTTATATTTGTGGAGAGTGGTACAAATTTCCAAGGCATGTGTATAGAAATCAGAGAACAATTTTTGGGAGTCTTCCCTTCCATCGTGTGGGTCCTCGGGATTGGTGGGAAGTGTCTTTCCCCCCTGAGCATCTCCCTGTGGGAAGTGTCTGTCTTTCTCCCCTGAGTATCTCTCTGATCTAAATAAAAAGGGAGATGGATCAGGGACACAAACATGGAGACCTAAGTGCAGATCCCCAGCACCAACAAAAGCCAGATGTCTGTCTGTCCCCAACACTCCAGAGTGGAAGAAACAGGCAAGTCCCTGGAGTTCACTGGCCAGCAGCTTAGCTGAACTGGTGAGCTCCAGAATCAGTGGGGGACCCTATCTTGAAAATTTGGAGGGAGATAGAAGTAAACAGCAAACATCACTGGCCTCCACACCCACACAAACATGTGCATATACCACAGCACAGAAAAATACCTTTGAAATTTTTAAATGATAATTATGCCTGAATACACATGTCAAAATGAGACTTAGAACACACTGAAGAAGGAATTAGAGTTGATCTTTACAAATCCCATTTGGGATTAGGTGTGTTGTGAGTACACTGTGACACAAATTGTGAATGTGTTTGTGTCTTCCTGCAGTGTCACAATGTATTGAATAAATGAGATTCTCAAAGTTGAATTATGTTTTATATGCAATCTTGGGGACAAACAAGAAAAGAAAGGTTATGTGTGGTGATATTTTGCTTGTGAAGTAACAAATAAAGCCTGCCTGAAGATCAGAGTGTGGAGCTAAGCCACTAGTTAGCCATAGGGGCCAGGCAGTGGTGGCACAAACTTTAAATCCCAGCACTCAAGAGGCAGAAAGATCTCTGTGAGTTCAAGGTCACCTGGGCTATGCAAGATTGATCCAGTGTAAAAGATTACTGTTCTCTAAAAGAGAAACAGAGCCAGGCAGTGGAGGCACACAGCTTTGATCCCAGCACTTGGGATCTCATGCCTTTAATCCCAGCACTAGGGAGGTGGATACAGGAAGTGATAGGGCTGGATGAGAGAGGATAATAAGGTGGGAGGAGAAAGGAGCTCAGCTCCTTTTTGGTCTGATTCAGTAGAGGTAAGATCCCCAGTGGCTGGCTGTTCTGCTTCTCTGATCTTTTAGCATTTACCCTGATATCTGGCTCCAGGTTTTTAAGACCAATTGGGATTCTTGCTACAGTTATGGGTTAAGTGATACGTTTGTACATCAAAGTTGACACGTTAGCTTTAGCTATCAATGTGACACAAATCTAGAGTCACTGTGGAAGAGGAAACATCAGCTAAAGAATTGCCTCCATCAGTTTGGCCTGTGGCCATATCTGTGAAGCATTCTTTTAACTCTAGGTAATGTAGGAGGGCTGAGTCCACAGCTATACTAATAATGACTAGAAGCTGGAAACAACCTAGATGTCCCTCAACTGAAGAATGAATAAAGAAAATGTGGCACATTTATACAATGGAGTATTACTCAGCTGTTAAAAACAATGACATTATGAAATTTGCAGGCAAATGGATGGAACTTGAAAAAAAACATCATCCTGAATGAGATAACCCAGACCCTGATGTGATAGTATGTGCCTGGTCTTATTATGCTATGTTTGATTGATGTCCCTGGGAGACCTGCTCTTTTCTGAGAGGAGAGGGAAGGAGAGGGAGTGGATTTGGGGAGGAGGAAAGGTGGGGAAGAGAGACTGGGGAGGGGAAATTGCAGTTGAGATGTTATATATGAAAGAAGAATTTTTGAAAGGGTAACCTGAGCAACATTCCTCCATAGCCTCTGTTTCAAACTCCTGCCTTTAATTCTTACCTTGGTATCCTCCAGCAATGGACTGCGACCTGGAAATGTAAGCCAAATAAATCCTTTCTTCTCACAAGTTGCTTTTGTTTGTGGTGTTAATCACAGCAACAGGCTGGGCAGTAATGTTGCACGCCTTTAATCCCAGCACTCGGGAAGCAGAGGCAGATCTCTGTGAATTTGAGGCCAACCTGGGCTACAGAGTGAGTTCCAGGAAAGGCTCCAAAGATACACAGAGAAACCCTGTCTCAAAAAAAATCACAGCAACAGAAACCAAACTAATACAGAAATGCACAAGATTCAGTAGTTTCAATTATTTAAAAGAAAGCCCATTGTCAAATATCCCATCTACCCCAGTAACTCTGCTGAGGTTCTTTCATTCAACTCTTATTTACTAATATTAACTATTACAGCACCAGTCAGCATAGGATGCAAGACACATAAATACCTCTATATGCATATATGTGGTTTACAGCATGGGTTTCAGTTAAAGAGGCTGTAGCAGAGCTTAGCGTTTCAGAAGTGGACTGAAAGTCTGTATTGATAAGATAGTGAACGAGACCCGTGCTAGGAGGGCTGCTCTGGGTCTGAGAATAGGAAATCGCAAGTTCAGGCCCAGGTCCAGGCAAACAGTGAACATCCGGGCAGTCAAGCACGCCACATCAACAGCTGGGGCCAGCGCTAGCTGGAGTTCCAAGGAGAGCCAAGAGTTTCCTGTCTGTCCGTCTGTCTCACACACAGTGGGTATCAGGTTGGTGGGGTTTTGCCACCCTACTGTTAGGTGTCCATCTTTGTATGGGGTCCAGTCAGGGAGTTACACTCTTTTCTGTCTGGCATGTCTCCAAGTTCTTGGGCCTGGTTTTCTTGATATGATTCTGATAGACTCACCCGTGTCCCTCCAGTCTTAACTCATCCCATTATACCCCAATGGAAAGGTGACTCTTTTATCAGTCCACGATATACGTACAGGTAGTGCCTTGCAGATGGTGCAGTTTGTGGTCCACCCAGGGGCTGCATTCATCATCTTCCCCCAAAATGGAGTCCAAGCTGCTTGTGAACTGGCGTCTCCCAGGGCAGCCTAAAAAACACTGTTTTGTACGATCTGGACTCAGAGTAGTGCACAGCCCGATCTCAGTAGCTCGCCTAATTATACAAGTAATTTAGGCTCAACATTTAAAATTTGAAAGTAAAGGCTGGAGTGTGGCCCTTCCCTACACCTGGGAAGTCTGGGCTTTCAGGAATGCTAGAGGAGAGACAATCAGAGACAAGACAGCAACTTCAAAGAGTGGGCAGCAGGGCAGGTAGGTAGAGGCTTCTAGAACAGGAAAAGAGACTGTGTTGGCTAATGAAGCACAGGAAGACAGAAGGGAGATTTAGCTAAAGCTATCATCCTTTGCAGCGTTCAGATATGTGTCACTTCACCTCCTTTGAAAAATTTCCCGCTTTGGTATCAGTCTCGCTGTGTACTGCCATAGATACTTAAACAAACTCACATTGCACTATGAAGAACCTGGACAGACATGTGGCTTACACCTAACCTTCTCACCACTGGGGAAAAAAATGCGTCAGAATTCCTGAGTGTTCTCCAGGCCTGACAGCATCTGGCAGCCACATGGCAACATGAGAAGCAGGTAGTTTGTTAGTAACACTAAAGCCCCACATTCGGCTACATAGAGACATTGCAACTCAGAGCACTTGCCAAGCCAGCCCACCATGAGGGAACTCTGCACCCAACTATGACCTAGCCTACGAGAGGACATAGAGGTGTGCCATGCTATGTCATGCTTCACCTGGACCATGGTCCTGCCATGAACTAGCTCAGGCACAGTATCCGGGGCTGGTGCCTGGCAGACAGGATGGATCAGATGCCTGCTCAATCTGGGTCCTTTGCCCAGGCTCATGTCTTCTGAACCCAGAGGCATTCTGGACCGAAAACAGAAATCCAACCTCTGCAGGGGGAGCCCAGAAACCAGCCTGGCTGTCAGCCCACCAGAGATCAGTTCTTCCTGGCTGTGTAGGCACACAATGTTGTCAAATGTGTCAGCCAGGCCTAGAAATTGGAACCCACTAGATTCTAACTTGCTATGGAGGATAGATACTACATACTCTGGGCCTGCCTCAGTGGCCCTTCAGAAACTTCTGGCCAAACCTCTAAGACTGTCAGGCAGGCTGAGCTCCCCAAAGGCAGGCTTTCAAGTGCCATTTTACTACCAACATGCTAATTCTGCAGCCAACTCTCTGACTTTTAGCTTGTCTTACTCTTCAGGACACTTACTCTGCCAGGAGCATTCATTCACCTGACCTGACCTGCTTCTGGACCAAGGACCTGAGATTCCCTTCCCAGGAAGGCTGGAGGCTAGAACTTTGAACTAGCTCTGCAGAGCCTTCCTCCACAGACTGGAAGTTGGCACAGCAGAAAACCAATTCTGGGAACTTCTGAATTCAGGCACAGAAAGACCATAAAATACACAGAGCATGGTGTAGTTTGAAGAGCGCATCAGTCGACATCATTTGATTGGCCAGCTTCAAACTGGTCCTGCTGAATTCTGGGCTCCATGGCTTGAGTTGTTATGACTCACACTGCAGACAACTGCCAAGGCAGAAGACCTGGTTCTTCTTGGCTAGTTTCTCTCTGTGATCCTGCACCAACCACCTTAAGGAAGTTTCTCATTTTTCTGGGTGATTCGAGCTGTGAAGGCCTCCAAACCCTGACATTCATGGGCCATCCGGACCAGGGTGGCTTTGTATGCACACAGGTGTCCTGATGAGTCAGCATCTGCTGCCATGTCCCTGGAGGGTCAGGAAGGCCTTGGCAAAGTCATGTCTACCAGCCAGATCCATACTCAGGGCAAAGCAGCAGTGACCACATAGAGTGAGGCCGATCCCGTTCTACACTGGCAGTATGGCATTGGGATGTAATTTCCATGAGTCTTGGTGTTTCCTTGTTTGGGCACTTCTAGGCCTGGTTCAAGAACGATATCAAGGACTGGCAAGATAGCTAAGTGGGTAGGCACTTGCTGCCAAGTCTGATGACCTGAGTTCAAGCCCCAAGAACCACATGGTAGAGAGAGAGAGAAAACCAACTCCCAAAGTTGTCTTCTGCCCTCCACGTGGATATTGTGGTACACACATGCCCATAAACATGCATATACAAACACATAAATGTGACAAAAAAAAATTTGTTTTTTTGTTTTTCGAGACAGGGTTTCTCTGTAGCTTTGGAGCCTGTCCTGGACGAGCTCTGTAGACCAGGCTGGCCTCAAACTCACAGAGATCCACCTGCCTCTGCCTCCCAAGTGCTGGGATTACAGGCGTGCGCCACCACCGCCTGGCGACAAAAATATTTTTAAAAGATGGGCTGGGTTTGATCACACACACCTTTAATCCCAGCATTTGGAAGGCAGAGTCAAGCAGATCTCTGTGAGGCCAGCATGGGCTACAGAACTCTAGACTAGCCAAGGATACACAGTAAGACCCTGTCTCAAAAAAAAAAAAAAAAAAAAAATCCTTGGTCAGGTGGTGGTGGCAGACGCAGGTGGATCTCTGTGAGTTTGAGGCCAGCCTGGTCTACAGAGCTAGTTCCAGGACAGCCAGAGCTACACAGAAAAACCCTATCTCAAAAAAAATAAAATAAAATCCTGAAGGACTGGACACTTGTTTTGAGGGTTATTTTGAGCCAACAGTACATTGTAACCCAGTAGATATGAGTAGATGTCTGGTAGATGTCCCTGCTCATCACCACCCCATCTTCTCACAAGTTTCCTTCCTAAAAACAGCAAATAAAACCACTGGGCAAAGAGTGCCCTTCCGAGCCACGAGAGATGGGAAGTCAAAGCTAAGAGATGTTGTTTGAATTAACTGTTATGGAGCTGGAGGGATAGATAACTCAGCCGCTGGGAGCACTGGCTGCTCTCACTCAGGACCCGAGTTCAGACAGATTTGGTCCATGGTCATTTGCTGTTACTCTGGGGCCTGTGGCAATAGACCAGTCCTGCCAAGAAGGCACGGATGAGGAAGCCACTAACCTCATGGCAGCCAGGAAGAAAAGGAGAGACAGGAAAGACTGGGGTCTCAACATCTCCTTCCAGAGCACATCTCCCCAGTGACCTAACTTCCTCATACTAGGCTCCACCCCTCCCAATAACACTGGAAGATAAGACTATCCCTTCAGCACGTTAGGGCTGTTAGGGAACATCCACCATAACTAGGTCCTCCCCTGTATTTTAGGAATCCTTCCTGTCTGTGCTCTACCTGGTATAGATGCACTAGGAGTGCCGTTTCTCAAATTTCCACTCTCTTACAGTGCACGTAAAAAATCTGTGCTTTCTTCCTATTGACCCTTTTTTCTTTTTTAAAAAACATGTACCACCACCCATTTTTTTGGGGGGGGGGGGGTTCTTTTTTTTTTTTTTTTTTTTGGTTTGGTTTGTCAAGACAGAGTTTCTCTATGTAACAGCCCCAGCTGTCCTGGATCTCGCTCTATAGACCAGATTGGCCTCAAACTCAGAGATCCGCCTGCCTCTGCCTCCTGAGTGCTGGAATTAAAGGCATGTGCCACCACCACCCAGCCTGTTGACCCCTCTTATGTCAATTAAATGTCTTGGGCCAGGGGCTAGAGAGATGCCTCAGTGGATAAAGTGCTTATCATACAAGGCTGAAGACCTGAGTTCAGAACCCCAGAGCCCACATAAAGCCAGATGCAAGCAGGTACCCAGTACCTAAAGTCACGGCACTCCTACTGTGAGATGAGAGACAGAGACAGGAGAACCCTCGGCTTGGGAACCAGCTAGCCTGGAGCACACAGAAGTGAGTAAGAGACCCTGCCGGAGGCTGTCCTTCGACCTCCACATGCACACCACGGTCCTCAAATGCCTGCACTCACATGGAATAAACACAGTCACACACATCAGAGAGAGACTATTTTAAAAAGAAAAAGAATTCCAGGTCCAGCTAGTCGTCCTACCAGGAGAGGCAGATTTGCTTGCCCTGCGATCTGACAGATCTATGCACCTACATACAACATCCACTCCACCACACAGGTGTTAGGCAAGCGTCAGCCCCTTCTCTGCTCCTCACAGTAGCTCCTTCTATGATGGATGAGGTTTCCACAAGTGATGATGGAATTGCACAAAAACGAAACACTACTTATCCTTTTCCAGTTAACCAAAGCTGACACCTGGGCATTGAAAGTCAGGGTTTCCCACAAGTAACTCCACTGAACTGCTCCGTCCAACCTTTTTTTTTTCCTGCCCTCTCACAACCTGTGGAATCAAAAGCAGCACACAGGTCAGCTGCAGGTGGCTCCAGGCTGCTTTCATGATATGCATGACTGTAATCAAAATATTCCCCACTTCTGTGTTGAGCACCATTTCCCTAGAATTTCACTAAAAACAAAATACATCTCGTAGAGAACACTGGCCAAGGCTTTAACTTGCAGATGTGATTGTTTATTTAAGCAATGCCAGAGAGTTCTTGAATAGGTCACCAGAAAGGGTGCTGCCATGTCTCACAAGCAACGCATGTGTGGTAACTATAGTTAGTGTGACAGAAAGAGGCCCCAATGTGAAGACCCGGTACCAAGGCATTCTACAGTTAGGTGCAATAGGGAAGTGACACAGAACCAGGTGGGATGGCATGCAAATGAGTCCCTTCTGACGTGGGAGGCTCGTCACTCCGTTCATCCTATCTATCCTCAAAGCCTAGTGAATCAAGGGACTCCCTACCAAACGAACACCCACACCTCCTCCACAAAGCCAGAGTGCCAAGGAGTCATCCAGTCTCCTTCACCTCTCCTTTCATCTTTCCACACTTCCCTTCTCTTTCTACTCTTCTCCGAGGCAAAACCAAAGCTGTCAGACTGGAACATCGTTTAGAAATGAGTCTCCACTGGCAGAACAGAATCAAAATTTAAATTTAAGTGCTTCTCTTGGTCTGTTTACATTACTGTAACAAAATACCTGAGGCTGGGTAATTTATAGCAAACAACAGAAATTTACCTGGTCATGACTCTGGAGGCACTAGCATTTGGTCAGGGCTCAGTCTCTACTTGCAAGATGGTGCCTTGAACACTGCATCACTCAGACTGGAGGACCTTCTCTGAACACAGCAGGGAAGGGAAGAGTCAAGAGAGAGCAAGAGAGGACCACGCTTTACACACCAGGCCCACTCCCAAGGATGGGCCTTCAGGACTGAGTGACTTCTAAAAGGACCCACCTTACCACCATCACAATAGCAAGTGAATTTCCACAGTGAAGGACAAACCCTAGAACTGTATTTAAGCTCAATCTGCTATCTTTCCTTCATAGACCAACAGCATTCAAATTAGTAATTTACACCTGGGCATAGTAATGCACACCTTTAATCCCAGCACTCGGGAGGCAGAGGCAGGTGGATCTCTGTGAGTTCAAGGCCAGCCTGGTCTACAGAGTGAGTTCCAGAACAGCCAGGGCTACAGTAAGACCCTATCTTCAGGGTGGTATTGGTAGGGGTTGAGGGGGAACCAACAAATTAGTAACTTATCAGCAAAATTACATCAAATCCTATACTTTCAAATAATTGCTGATCTGACCTGACACCCTAATCCTCAGTTAAAAGAAAAAAAAATTTAATTAGCCAACCAATGTGGTCAGTGCAGAGCAATCATCAGTTCTCGCTGTTCCTAGTACTTCGGCCACAGTGAACCCAGACATACAACTTTTGCTCCCTAAACTCACTCCCTAGTCCTTTTGCTGTCTGTACTCAAAGCAGTCTCTGTGCAGAAGTCCTGTGTCATTAACCTCCAGCTGCGGCCTCCTACCACCCTGGGCTCTGTGCACAGCCACCCAGAGCTGATATCTCAAGCTTGACCAAGCCTGCATGTTCTGCCTCATCACCTGGACTTCCCTCTTTCATTTCTACACTGGAAAGGCTAGCGGAGCCTGCTGGTCCGATGAGTGGCTGAGGGACAATGAAGACACAAGGGTGAGGATCACAGGACAATGTAATCAACCTGTCAGATCACTGGCTGGCCACAATGCGGACTAGTGCTATATTAGGAAGTCCGTGTCAATCTCTGCTTCTGGCAGATTTGGTACTGAGCAGCAGCTATAGTCAGGTCCAGGGTGCTGCCCAAGCATAGTCCCTCTCCCTGATACTGTGATCACTTTGTTCATGAACTGGAGTAGCTGGACCAAGAGACTGGCTGCTATCCCAAAAGGCATCCTCCGAACCCACATGACTACTCGATGTCTGTTGCAATCACCGTTCATTATCAGCCTGGTCTAGAGAGACTTCCAGGACAGACAGGGTTACACAGAGAAACCCTGTCTCAAACAAACAAACAAAAAAAGAGGAGAGATCGCTTCTGGTTACTACCCATTTCCAACCACATTCCTTCCAATTCTCTTACCATCCAGTCAAGCAATCGGAGCAGCCTGTGAACTGGTATCAGGTATTCAGGTTCATTACCTAATTCTTTGCACAGGAACAGTCACCATCCTTCAGAGATGTCCCAGAAAGGGGCTGTAGTGCTACAGTATCTGCTTTGATGTGGTAACTGTGTCACACTGAGCCATCTGTAAGCCAGGTCTCCTCTTCATTGTCAATAAATGGTAGGGAACTTGTAAGTGGCCACAGGTGTGCAGAAGGAGCCATGCAGTGGTCTTGACCCCCACACTCTGCACTGTGACCTAACACCTCACCAGTCCTCAAGCGACAGCACCACAAACTTCAAGGTTAATGCTGCAGTCACTCAGGGTTAAGTCAGCCCATCATGGAGCTCCAGCTCCAGTGAGACCAGGTCCCAGGTTTACAAAGTCGCTTGTGACTCTGCACACACATTCTGAACAGGTAAAACTCTATTTCCATGAAGAGAACACTTCAATATCTGCCAGCAGTCTATGTTCAAAAATGCAGCACGCACAGGACAGTCCAAACCTAACATGCATGGAAAACTAAGAATGCCTTTAGCTCACTTCCAACCATTACCATGAAGAGTAAACTAAGTGAGTCTAGAAATAAATGGAATGTGTAAACATCTATAGAAGGATTCCATAACTGAAAGAAGGTGGAGATAGGAGAGAAACAGCATGTCTGCACATACCATCTTAAAGCTTCGCCAATGCCACTCAGCTTGTGTCTGGTGAAACAGCATGTGTTTCTGACTCATACCTCAGTACCAACCCCGGGTACTGCGGAGTTGGGGACGCTTGCCTAGAGCCCTGGCAAAGTTAACCTGAAAAGCAATCTGTCAGCACTGACTGAAGAGGACACACATCTGTCAGCTGCACTGACTGAAGAGGACACACATCTGTCAGCACTGACTGAAGAGGACACACATCTGTCAGCTGCACTGACTGAAGAGGACACACATCTGTCAGCACTGACTGAAGAGGACACACATCTGTCAGCTGCACTGACTGGAGGACACACATCTGTCAGCTGCACTGACTGAAGAGGACACACATCTGTCAGCACTGACTGAAGAGGACACACATCTGTCAGCTGCACTGACTGGAGGACACACATCTGTCAGCTGCACTGACTGAAGAGGACACACATCTGTCAGCTGCACTGACTGGAGGACACACATTTCTCTGTTTCACTTTGAGCAAGTAGAAGACCTTGTTAACTCAGCACCAATTTTATCCACAGAACAACCAAAAAACTATAGGATCACAGGTGCCAAGAACCTTTCCTATCCAGGGACCAGCATCTACAGCTACTAAATTTTTTGCACCTAACTATACTTTCTACTGTAGAATATTATTTTAAGGTATGTTATGTTTGTTTATGTTGTATTTGTTTAGCTCTGTGAAGCTGTGATAGTTTGCCTGTCTAAAACACCTGAGGGTCTAATAAAGGACTAACAGACAATAGCAAGACAGGAAAAAGGATAGGCAGGGCTGGTAGGCAGAGAGAATATATAGGAGAAATCTGGGAGGAGAAGAAGTAGGAGCCAGAGAAGGAGGAAGACTCCAGGGGCCAGTCACCCAGCTACACAACCAACCACGGAGTAAGAGTAAGATTTACAGAACTAAGAGAACAGGAAAAGCCCAGAGGCAAAAGGTAATCAGGATAATTTAAAGTTAAGGAAGGCTGGCAAGAAACAAGACAAGCTAAGGCCACGCGTTTATAATTAAGAATAAGCCTCATGTGAGATTCATTTGGGAGCTGGGTGGCAGGTCCCCAAAAAGAGTAAAAAACAAACAATAACTTTCCAATATTGTTACAGCCTGTTGGTGTCTAGAGCTTTTTAAAAATGTCTATTGCCTTTAAAAGGAAGGGAGATAGGGAGGGAGGGAAAGAGGCTGGGAGGCTGGCTGGAGAGAAGACACAGCAGGTAAAGCATTGGCTGCTCCTGCAAAAGACCATGGTTCAGTTCCTGGCACCCACATCGTGGCTCACAACCATCAGTAACTCCAATTTCATGGAGCTGACAGTCTATTCAGGCCTCTGTGGACACTGAGTTCACATAGTACACAGACAAACATGCAGACAAAATATTCGTATACATACAATAAGAATGTTTTAAAAAAATCTTTTTTGAGACAGGGTCTCTTTGTGTAGCTTTGGAGCTTGTCCTGGCTCTCACTCTGAAGACCAGTCTGGCCTCAAACTCACAGAGATCCGCCTGCCTCTGCCTCCTGAGTGCTGGGATTAAAGGCATGCACCACCACCCGGCTAAAAAAATATTTTTTTTAAGAAAGAAAATGATCAAACAATAGTCCAAACAAAAAAGGACTGGCTCATTAATATCAGTTATAGATATGTCATCAGTAAGAAAAAATAAAATTACAATTAAGTTTTTTAAATTTTTATTGTGTTTATCACCCTCAAAACACCCCCAACCCAGAGTAAAGTACAAAACAGTAGTGGCTGACCCTGGAATGGGCAGGTCGTGGTCATGGCTCACTGCCTTTGGGGTCACGTGTAAATGTTGCTCTGAATCTCATTTGTTGTCATCAATTTCTTCAGTATTTCTGTGCTTTCAGGAATGTTCTGGAAAGAGAGAAAAGGCTGTCAGCAAATACAGCCCAGCCCCCACATTCTCAACAGAGGACAATGGCGCCAAACATGAGCTGCCTTTCATCTTGATCAAAGAACAGGTAAACAGTCAAGTGGTTCAGAGCCCCACCAGCCTGGCCAGCTTGACACGGCTCAGTCGGCTGAGTTTCAACTGAAAGTTTGTCCAGATCGACTGGCCTGGGGGCCTGTCTATGGGGGACTGTCCTGATTGATAGTTGATGTAGGAGAGCCCAGCTCACTATGGGTGGCACCATTCCCTGGACAGGTGCTCTGGGCTGCATAAGCCTGTGAGTGAGGCAACAACCAGCATCCCTCCATTGTTTCTGCTTCAGTTCCTGCTTGAGTTCCTGCCCTGACTTCCCTCCATGATGGACAGTAACCCAGAAGCATACGCCAAGAAAATCCTTTCTTCCCCAAGTTGCTCTTGGTCAGAATACTTTATCACACCTTCCCTTGGCCAAAGCCTCCAACTCTGCTGACTTTCAGCACACCATCTCTCATATGCCTCCACAACCCTCACGTGGGTGTTCATGTTCTCTCACATTCTGCACACTGCCTCTCTGCCCACTTCTCACCACTAACATCACCCACCTTCTGAGGCCAGTTACATGGACCTCTCTCAGGTGCCTTTCCTAAGGGTGACTTCTTATTCCTTCCAAGCATGCCACTCTATATGCTTCCAGCATGTGCCTGCCATCACAAGCCAGCACCTCCTCCTATCTATGGAGCTATCCCCAGGTAAGGGCCATGAAGCAAGGTCCCAAAAAAAGTTCCATAAGCCACACACTCTCAGGCCCAATGTATTTAGTCCTTGAGACAACGGCACTGAGGCCAAGGACATCGATGGCTCAGTTGAAGTGTCACAAGAACATGAGGACCTGAGCTGAGGTCCCCAGAGCTCATGTAAAAGCCAGACACACTGACAAGCACCTGTAAACCCAGTGCTGAGAGGCAGAGACAAGAGGACTCCTGGGACCCACAGGCCAGTCAGCCTGGCCTAATCCACAAGTTTGAGGTCTCAAAGAACAAGGTAAAGATCAATAGAGGAAGACACTTGCCACTGACCAACACCGCACTGCTGTGGGATGTCCTGTATGCTGTAAATATATGTTGCTATGATTGATTGATAAATCAAATGCTGATTGGCCAGTATCCAGGCAGAAAATATAGGCAGTACTAGCAGAGAGGAGAATTAGGGAACAGGAAGGTGGAGTAAGAGAGAGACATAGCCAGCCACCATGAGGAGAAGCATGATGTAAGACACCGATGAGCCACGAGCCACGTGGCAAGGTATAGATTTATGGAAATGGGTTAATTTAAGATATAAGAACAGATAGCAAGAAGCCTGTCATGGCCATTCAGTTTATAAGTAATATAAGAGTCTGAGTGATTATTTTATAACTGGGCTGCAGGACTACGGGGGGCTTGCGGGACCTGGAGAGAAACTCTCCAGCTACACCACGCACACACACACATACCCCTCCACACACTAAATTGCACATTATTCTTCTAAAAAGAAAACAGTACTCAACAGGGCATGGTAGCCCACGCCTCTAATCCCAACACTTGGGAGAGGCCAGCCTGGGCAGCATGGCTAAACACTAACTCTAACAAAAGAAAACATTCTCCAGAGTGATCATCCCACCTGCCACAAGTTGTTATCATGAGGGCAGATATAGGAAACATTAAAAAGTAATTTAAACTAGAAGTTTATTTCAAGTTGATATGACGAATGATTTTTAATCTCAAAACAAATCTAGATGTTTACTGCAAATACCATCCACAGTTGAAACAAACAGGCCCTGCCTGCCCTCAGGGACACAGCCCTCAACTAAATGGGAGACGGCAGCTGGCTGGACATATAAACCCACTGAAAGAGAAGCCAAATTTGAAACAACTTAATAGCACTTACTGCTCTTGCAGAGGACCTAGGCTCATTTCCCATCACCCTGATCAGTGGCTCACAACAATCTGTAACTTCAGCTCCAGGATCCAACGCACACAAGGCACTGCACATAAACTCTCACAGGCACACACACTTAAATAAAAACATTAAATCCATCTTTTAAAAAATAAATTATAAATTTCCAAATTACTTAATTGCAGGAACATCTCAAGCAGCTCACCACTCTCTCTATAAGGACACATGGGATGTGACCGCAGTGCAGTAATCTACACCAGGACCAAAGCAGTCACCACATCACAGAATACCTGGAACACCGAGTAACAGCAATTCTAAGTGCCTCACTGAGACACTCCCAACATGCTGCTTAGGGTTGACGTTGCCCTTGCAGCACTTCCCATCATTCATTTCTCTATAACAACTTAGTTATGAATGGAGGGCACTGCAGCACTTCCCATCATTCATTTCACTGTGACAACTTAGTTATGAATGGAGAGCACTGCAGCCTTACCTTCACCAAGCATTTCAAGCTAGTGGAAGAAAGTACAGGCTTAAAAGCTTCAACAGTGACAAGGTCCAACTTCATCACATCAGTGTAGCACAGATACAGAACTGCAGGGATTTTCCACACTTGGCAGTAGCTCAGAACTACAAACACACAAAGGAAAAATGCTTATTTTCTATGACATGATTTTTAAGTGAAACATTTTTAAATAATAAAAGCTGTTTTGAAAAGGTCAACTTTCTTCCTCTTTTAATCAAGGCACCGACGGCCATGTTGATCCACTTATGGGTATCTTCTTTCAAAACCAATAATAATTCCTAATAATGTTTTGTAAATATTATCTTTATGTTGTATTTCCTGAACATCCTATAATAATTATAAGAACTAATGTATTAGAATACTGGCCACTTTGAGGAGGCACATGCAAAGAGTAATATATAATGCATACTATGAACTAATGATACTTTCCTCTACTAGTAAGTATAACACAAAAGGTAAAGCATTATGCTTAAAAATGCATCTAACAAAAAACTACATACTATGAAATATGAATTACTGAAAACAAATGACAATTTATTATGTCATAATATGTGTGAGTAGTGGTGTGATGGTTGGTTGTGTCAACCTGACAGGGTCTAGAATTACCCAGGAGACAAGTCTCTGGAATGTCTGAGGGGTTATCCAGATTAGGTCAACTGAGGGGGGCAGACCCATGTTAATGTGGGTGTCACAATTCCAAAGGCTGGAGTGTGGACTAAAGAAAAAGGAGAGAGGGAGCTAAGCATGAGCATTCATGTTCTACTTCCTGACAGCAGATGTAATGTAGCAAGGGCCTCAGCTCCTGATGCCATGCCTTCCCCACCATGATGGAATGTGCCCCCTTCAACTGTAAACAGAACGATCCTTCCTCCCATAAACCACTTCTGTTAGGAATTTTGTCACAAGAGAACTAACTCAAGTGTAAGCGGCATGATAAAATCATTAAGTATAAACCAGGCCTGGTAGCACACGCCTTTAATCCCAGAACACTTGGGAGTTCAAGGCCAGCCACAGGATTGTACAGAGGAACCCTATCTCTAAAAAACAAAAAACAAAACAACAACAAAAATTAAAATTAAAATTAAAAAAAAGAGTAACAGGGGCTGGAGAGATGGCTCAGAGGTCCTCCTAACTTCAATTCCCAGCACCCACATGGTGGCTCACAACTGCTCTTCCAGAGGTCCTGAGTTCAATTCCCAGCACCCACATGGTGGCTCACAACCATCTGTAATGAGATCTGGCGCCCTCTTCTATATACATAATAAATAAATCTTTAAAAAAAAAAAAAAAAAATTAAAAAAGAGTAACAGCCAAGCTTCAACATCCAAACCTTTGATAATTAAAATTGCCGATTTTCAGAGTCTGAGATTGCAGAGGCCAAACAGAAAGGGGCTGTGGAAGCTCAACAGTAAAGACTCCAAGCTGCTCTCGCAACTGCAATGCAGGGAAGTCCCAAGTTAAACCGTGTCCCACACATGCGAGCAGACACAAAGGATCACCAGCAATGCGTGGCTGGCCTTCCACAGCCACTAAAGCTACTCAGAAAGTTTACTTGAAAAGCGACAGTCATCCACAAAGCCTGTGACAAAGTGTAAGGCTGCAACTTCCAGTCCCACCTGCTGCAGGCAGGTCATGCACAATGTTCGGCTGTTCCAGCAGGGGGCAGCAGGCAGAATCTTTGAATTTCTGAGTTTTTAGGGCTCTCAGAAAAGGAGAAGGAAGGCTGCAGGTAGACTCAGAGGTTTTATACTCTGTGACGTGTCGGCATGTGAGAACTGTTACCTTCATGTTCTTCCTGGGTCGGGATCCAAAAACCTAAGAGAACACGGATTGTATGTTAAACTTAGTCTTAGTTTCCTCTGTTTTTATCTGCCTGCCTGCCTCTTACATAGCCAATGCTGGCCTCATGGCCCTCCTACACTGCCTCCCCAATGCTGGGTTTACAATAGCTGTAGTTTAAATAAGCAATGTACTCCATGGCCTCGTGGATCTGAACACTCAGTCTTCAGCTGGCAATGCTGTTTGGGGAGGCTACAGAACACTCAGGAGGTGCAGCCTCGTTTGGGGAAGTGTGTCCCTGGGGCAAGCTTGGATGGTTTATGATTGGCCCCACATCCTGCTCTCAGTACACTTCCTGTGTGAGGATGAAATGTGACCAGTCAGCCTCTGGCTCCTGCCACCATGCCTCCCTGGCTGCTGCCGTGTGTTTCCACCAGGAAGATTTCATCCTCGGAAGTGTAAGCAAAAATAAACCATTTTCTCCTCCACTTTGCTTTTTGTGGATGTATTTTTTCACAAAAAAAAAAAAAAAAGGACTAATACAAGTGTGTGCCATCATGTCTGACTTGTTTAAAAAACTTTATGAAATGAGAAAATGGCTACTAATGCCAATAACAGAACGCTGAAAGTTTTCTATCAGGTATCATAAATGATTTACAAGATTAACTTCACTACAACACAGCTTGTAAATAAATACTAAACATTACCTCTTGCAAACTGTTGCTGTACATAGCCATTTAAGAAAGAAAAATCAGGGGTTGGGGATTTAGCTCGGTGGTAGAGTGCTTGCCTAGCAAGCGCAAGGCCCTGGGTTCGGTCCTCAGCTCCGATAAAAAAGAAAAAAAGAAAGAAAGAAAAGAAAAATCATAGCATAAGTTAACTTCCTTCCTACAATAGCTCTGGCCTGAACCCACAGCACTTGACAATGTCAGGTTGTACGTCATATGAGGATTTGGCTGTCACTAACACAGCAAGTGTTTACAAAGAATATTCTTAAGGAGAACAACATTGATTAAATAAACTTTGCTTTAACCCTCAAACAATAGCAGATGCCTATAATCTCAGTAGTGAGAAGGTTGGAGCAGAAGAATTTTAGTTCAAGGCCAGCCTGGGCTACTGAGCAAGAATCTCAAAGAAACAAAGTAAAAGAAAAGAAATACTTTGCTTTAAAAACATGTAATCTGGGGCTGGAGAGATGGCTCAGAGTTAAGAGCACTGCTTACTCTTCCAAAGGTCCTGAGTTCAATTCCCAGCAACCACATGGTGGCTCACAACCATCTGTAAGGAGATCAGGCACCCTCTTCTGGCCTACAGATGCTCAGAGTACTTATTCTTACAGAGGACCTGGGTTTGGTTCCCAGAACCTAGATGGCAGCTCACAACCATTACTGACTATAGTTCCAGGGGATCTGATGCCCCTTTTGACCTCGAAGGGCACCAGGCATACGCATAGTACACAGATATACATGCAGGCAAAGCACTTATACACGTAAGATATTTTTATTTAAAAGTATCTAATTTTATATCACTTCAAGTCTAGAATGTGTTCATTTTTTTCTATAGTACAAGGGTAATATTTTTATATAACCAGCATCCTGCAAAATTTTAAATTAAACGTTTTGATCTCTCCTAGAAAAATACACCATGTACCCTGAGTATACACATATATAATCAAAGAACAGCATGTACATCTTTGCAAACAAATCTTCACTTAATGTAGTATACTGAAGGTCAACTGCTTTAAAATTGGTACACATCAAAATTCTTATTTCCAATGAGTTTAATTTTAGTATCTATGTTCAAATGTACAGGATGTTTTTAGAAACATCCTCCTCACAGTACAGGTGGAATATAATGGTAACTGTTGAAGGTTCTCAGTATACCAATTACCCATCTGATTGCTGCATCATTGTCTGCACATAAAACAAAGAATTCTTCTTCTATTAAAAATAAGTACATGACAATGTGGTAACATTTGCACTATGTGAACTATGGACATGGTGTATATTCCTAAACAAAATCCAAAACCTTTGGCCTACCTAATGGCAAACCAAGTGGAAAATTTCATAGCATGCAATTTCACTTCACTAACTTAAAATGATATAAAATGTTTAAGCAATATATAAAACATGAACTTGGGTTTAAACTTGAGTCTTATCCTGAGACATGTCATTCTGTATACACAAATATTTCAAAACTTTAAAAAAACTATAAAATATAAAACCTTTCAAGTCTCAAACATTCTTGAGAAGCCATATTCACTATGTAATATATGACTGCTCAAATTAAACTTTTTCTCTAAAGTTCTTGATTTCAATTTTCCAAAATGAGGAATTGTAACCACACCTAATGCTAAGAAATACAGATGTGGGGCTGGAGAGATGGCTCAGAGCTTAAGAGCACTGACTGTTCTACCAGAAGTCCTGAGTTCAATTCCCAGCAACCACATGGTGGCTCACATCCATCTGTAATGAAATATGGTGCCCTCTTCTGGCCTATAGTCATACATGCTGTATACATAATAAGTAAATCTTTAAAAAAATAAAGAAAGAAAGAAAAGAAATACAGATTTGGTACTTGAGAGTGTGGCGGTGAGTGGTGGCCACTCACTCCAGGCACTAGGCAACTGCAGTCTTACTCAAGTATATATAATCCTGAGCACAAGGCTGGTTATCCTGCTAGGCTGGTCTTTTCTTTTTTTGGTTTTTTGAGGCAGGGTTTCTCTGTGTAGCTCTGGCTATTCTGGAACTTCCTCTGTTGACCAGGCTGGCCTTGAACTCAGAGATTTGCTTGCCTCTGCCTCTCAAGTGCTGGGATTAAAGGCGTGAACAACCCAACATAGGCTGGTCATTTTAAACACGATTTTTTTTTTTTTTTTTTTTTTTGGTTTTTCAAGACAGGGTTTCTCTGTGTAGCTTTGCGCCTTTCCTGGAACTCACTTGGTAGCCCAGACTGGCCTCGAACTCACAGAGATCTGCCTGGCTCTGCCTCCCGAGTGCTGGGATTAAAGGCGTGTGCCACCACCGCCCGGCTTAAACACGATTTTTAAAATTTAAAAAAAAAAAAACCACCACACTCTGTGTTGGCTGGTTTTATGTCAACTAGACACACAATTGACTTATCTGAAAGGAGGGAACCTCAATTGAGAAGATGCCTCCATAAGATCCAGTTGTAAGGCACTTTCTTAATTAGTGATTGGTGGGGGAGGGCCCAGCCAACTGTGGTTAGTACCATCCCTGAGCTGCTGGTCCTAAGATCTATAGGAACGCAGGCTGAGCAAGCCAGGGGAAACAAGCCAGTAAGTAGCACCCCTCCATGGCCTCTGCATCAGCTCCTGCCTCCAGGTTCCAGCCCTGTTTGAGTTCCTGTTCTGACTTCCTTCAGGGATGAACAGAAATGTGGAATTGTAAGCTGATGGGTGATAGTGCTCTGCATGCTGTGAAGGTGTTGCTCCCATTGGTTGATAAATATAAAGTGCTGATTGGCCAGTAGCCAGACAGGAAGTATAGGTGGGGTAAACAGAAAAGGAGAATTCTGGAAAGAGGAAGGCTGAGTCAGGAGTCGCCAGCCAGACACAGAGGAAGCAAGATCTGAAGGCAGAACTGAGAAAAGGTATCAAGCCATGTGGCTAAACATAAATAAGAATTATGGGTTAATTTAAGTGTAAGAGCTAGTCAATAGTTAGCCTGAGCTAATGGCCGAGCAGTTTTAATTAATATAAGCCTCTGTGTGTTTACTTGGGTCCGAGTGGCTGTGGGACTGGCAGGTGAGAAAGATTTGTCCCAATTGCCTGCTAGCCAGGACATAGAAAAACTTTCAGTTACAGTAAACTGAATAAACCATTTCCTCTCCAAGTTGTTTTTGGTCATAGTGTTTAATCGCAGCAACAGAAACTCTA
Organism: Onychomys torridus; assembly: GCF_903995425.1. Taxonomy (NCBI): domain Eukaryota; kingdom Metazoa; phylum Chordata; class Mammalia; order Rodentia; family Cricetidae; genus Onychomys; species Onychomys torridus. The sequence goes on from NC_050454.1 coordinate 73,218,397, forward strand.
AGACACACTCCATAACAAACTCCTACAGTGTTTTCTTAAGGAAACAAACAAATTCTTTCCTGTCTAATATTTGACTATCACTTGGAGTGACAAGACCCTAGGCCCCTGAGAACAACCCACACACCCAAGTCAGGGCTTCTTCCTCTTACCTTTTCCAGCCACTGGAACTGCTGATCCTCAGCAATGTAGCAACTACACTGACAAAGGAAAACCTGAAAAGGGAATTTAAGAGTGATCAAGTAAAATGTAGACGTATCTGGCCCTGCCATCATATGAGCACCTCATAAATACCAGTGCCTGACATTGCTCTATGGAGCCAAAACCCCCCAAAGGCCCAGAGTCTTCAGGTCATTAGCAGTCTGTCTCTGAAGGAGACTGGTACTCATCTCTCCCTCTCTTCTGCCTCCTGACCTTGTATTCAGCTGTATTGCCCCCACACAATCCCGTCATAAGCACTACCCCTCTCCACCCCAGCAGACTAAAGGAAAGGGACTGCCCCAATCACTCACTAGAACTTCAAATTTTTCAAGCCAAAATCAACCTATTCTCTCTAAAGCTGAGTATTTTAGGCATTTGTTACAGCAATAAAATGTAACACAGTAGTTTACTCATTTTGCTGTCTCTCAGAGTTAGGCCTAAAATTTAGTTAGACCATTAGAAATTAATATCAAGACAAAGAATACACTGAGTAGTAAAGGAGCACCCTAGCATGAGATCCTTCAGTGTTTACTATCTAGGGCTCATGCCTAAATGACTATGTTTTAAGAATATTAAGTGAAGTCCCACATACCAAGGGATTTGATTTCAGCTGATAAAAAACACAGAAAGCATCTGTAGGGGACAGATGGACAGTGTCTGCTGTTCTGCACCATTCATTCCAGAGCTTAGCACAACCAACTTCTTCCCAGACTCCTGAATTCATAACAAATGATGACAAAAATGCTGTGGGGAAAAAAATGTTCATATAAATTGGCATCTGGCTATGCAAATTGCATTTTCTACTAATTACCCCAGAATTTAGAGCTGAAACAGTCACTCAAAACTATCTAATTGGGGGCTGGAGAGACAGACAGTTCAGATCAATTACTGCTCTTGTCAAGTCTCAGAGTTTGGTTCCCAGCACCCACCCTGGTGACTCACAACTCTATAATTCTAGCTCTAAGGGATCTGATACCCTCCTCCATCCTGTACTCTTGAAAAAACACACATATAGACATATACACATAATTAATTTTCTTTTTTAAAAATCTGTGAAAAAAACATTTAAAGACTGTCTAATTCAGTGGTTCTCAACCTTTGTAATGCTGCAACCCTTTAATACAGTTCCTCATGTTGTGATGACCCTCAACCATAAAACTATTTTCATTGCTACTACATAATTGTATTTTTTTTGCTATTCTTATGAATTGTAATGTAAATGTCTGATATATAAGATATCTAATGTGCAACCCTGTGAAAGGGTTGTTTGACCGATAAAGGGGACGGTCCACAGGTTGAGAACCACTGGTCTAATTGGCCCTCTTTTGGAAGAAAGAAAACAAGGCCAAGGAATGAAAAGCCCCCACTTCCATACAGTGTTACATCCAGGGGCTAGAAAGACAGCATTGTGCACAGAATGTGCACCAGTCTCACATCATAACACCTTCTAAATCATCCAGGCCTCAAAAAACAAAAAAATAAAAATAAAAAGCTGAGCAGTAGTGATGCACACCTTTAATCCCGGCATTCAGAAGGCAGAGGCAAGCGGATCTCTGTGAATTTGAGGCCAGCCTGGGCTACAGAGCAAGTTCCAGAACAGCCAAGGCTATACATAGAAACCCTGTCTCAAAATACCAAAAATAACTAAATAAATAAGGAAAAAAAAAAAAAAAACCTAAGGCCAGCAGACTTTTACATAATGAGTGAACAGCTACCTACTGGTTACTTACACAATCTCTAAGTATTATAGCTACCTTACAAGGGTAAGGGCTCGTAACTATAGTTCCCAAATGGTCTCCTCAGAGCTCACAAACCCATTGAAATTATAAAGGTCTCCTCATGTACTGACACACAACACTGTTACAACTAAACTCATTTTGCTCTCTACCTTGAACCTACCGGGTCAATAAATGCATTCAAAGACCTTAGAACTGAAGCGCTCCAAAATGTTTGCAATTATCGCTACACCACTGGATACCCAACGGACTGGAAAATGGGGCCTTGCACGGTAATTCTGAAGGTAAGTATATCCTTTAAATCTCAATTTTTATGTTTATTACAAAGATGGAAAGAGCAGGCAACCTACTTTGCTTGAAATAAATTCCTGTGACTTTTTAAAACAGGGCTTCATGTAGCCCAGGTTGGCCCTGACACTCCATGCTCCTGTCTACTGCTTCCGCCTTCTGAGTGCTCAGACTTCACCATGCCCAATTTATACGGTGCTGGGAATTAAACCCAAGGTCTGTGAGTGGTAGGTGAGCACTCTACCACCTGAGCCACATGCCCAGCACCTGTTGTGACCTTTTTTAAATATCAACATATGGAATTCATGTGGAAACAAGTGCCCTGCTAGTCCATTCTTCCAACAGGATGTCTAGTCTTGGTCTGGCACTTACCTGTGGCATTGGTTCCTACTGCAATTATAAACTTGGAGCAGGGGTGCTTTTCTAGGAGTGCAACCTCCAGAGATGTTTTTGTCTGTCTTTGGAGAAGCCGAACCTCCCTAACAACAAGAGATAAGACTAAAGTAAGCAGATATCACTACAACTATCACACAGTGAGAGATGAGCGATAGACAGAATGATAAACAGATAGATGAAGAGATAAATAGGAAGACGCTATCTAGAGACAGATGCATAAATGGATGGATGGAGCAGAGACAGATGAGAAACAGATGGGGGCAGTCATGATATTTATTTAGATTAGACAGACGATAGACAGGTGCTACATGCACATATATCCATGGATGGAGGATAAATGGATGGGTGATAGAAGATATAGGTAAATGGATGGATGGGTGGATAGATATATGGTGTTGAGAGTGTCCTTACGAATGGGTAAGACACATATTTCTTCTTATAAAATAAATACTACAATCTTAAAGAAAGTGCAGACTCAGGCAATGACAGACTCAATAAATCAATGGGTAAAACTACTGCTAACAAACGCGACACTGTCCACCTGACACACCCATGCCAGCACCCACCATGAGCTAGAGAGAGCCCCCAAAAGAGACTAAAAGCATTTCAAACATTCCTGCCAGCAAAATGCTGAATGTGACCAAGACTCCAAACAAATGTTCAAACATTTAGTTGGGGCAAATGTTTGAGGAGTGTACAGTTAAATGACTGCAGGGGGACACCATCAGACAAATCTGGGCTCGCAGGAGTAAAAAACGAGAGGGGGCTGCTGAAAACGAAATGAACTGCCAAAAGTGTCTGTAGCTGCTACAAACCACTGGAAAATAGTATACTTGAAAAAACTAGGTGAATCTGACTGTGGCTTGGTATGATCTGATAATCTGTTACCAGTATACTTAGGGTTGGGAAGGTGCTAAGTGGGCAACACAGGCATGACCACCCAAGTTCTGATCTCTGAACCCACCTAACAGCCGGCAGTGGTGGTACTGGGGAAGCCAGTGAATCCCTATGGCTTGGGGTACAGCCGGTGTAGAAGAGACAGTGAGCTCTGGATTCAGTGCGAGACGTCTCAAAAGGGAGGTGGAAAGTGCCACAGGACCCCCAACTTCAACCTCTGGCATAAAACACACACACACACACACACACACACACACACACACACACACACACACACACACACACACACAGTAAGCGAATAAAAATGGCATGCTAAAGAAGAGGAAGCGGGGGAGCCGTAACTGGAATTGTGTAGGGGTGGTGCGAGAGGACATGAACATGGTAAAACCTCGGCACACCGGCCGGCGTGACCTCGCTTCTGTGTGTTTGGGAACAGCTTTGGAATACACAGAGCTTCCAGCTGACACAGGATGTAACCTCAAGTGTGGGGTGGATGGAGAGCAAGAACGCCGTGGGGGAGTCGGCGTCCCCGCGCCTGACGCTCGCTCAGCAGGGAGGCCTTCCCGGAGCCTGACCTCTTCCGCGCCAGCTGCCGCCGGACCTCCCGGTCCTCCGGCGTGTCCCGCCTGTTCTGCTCTTCCTCCTCTTCGTCCTCCTCCGTCCCAGCTCGGCTTGGCGCTTTCACCACCTCACCGAAGAACGTGGCCGCCATGGCGCCCCAGCACCTCGCCGCCAGACGGCGCCTGCGCGCCTGCCCCTGGCCACGCCCCCGGAACCGCTTCCGCCGGCAGCCACGCCCCCACGTCGCTTCCGCGCGAGGCCACGCCCCTAGGCCCTCGAGCTTCCGGTCCGCCGCGGGACCCTGGGCAGAGAGGAGGACCAGAGCGAGAAGTAGGGCGTCGGGACCGACCGCGAGCCAGAGCGGCCGGAGCAGACTGTGCCGGCCACCTGCCCGGGCCCCTGGCTCTCCCGTGCGCTCCCCTTGTCCCCGATGACCCAGTACGCAGTGCCCGCTCCACATCCCCCGGCCCACGTGGCAGGAACCGTCTCCTGCTCGAAGAAACCCAGGGCTGAAGACTGCCAAGCGGATCCCGAGAACACGAGGGAAAATAGGAGGCTGAACTTTTTAAAAGTTGGCCATTTTTTAACTCATAGACAGCGTCTTCTCTTTTAATGACCTTTCGTGGACAGGAAGAATGTGTGATTTTTGGTTTATGTGCTGGAAGACAAAAAGCTCCACCGAGAAAAGCAGACAACCATAAGGGGAAAGGAAACTTTCCCTCAGTGAAAAATTAAAACACATTCTAAATTTACATGTAAGGAAATAGGGGGCGGGGTAATTGCCTGCACTGCACAACCTTTGGGTAAATATTTGGAAATCAGGGACGTTTTGTTCTTGTGGTTTTTTTTTTCAAGACGGGTTTCTGTGTTGTTTGGTGTCTGTCCTGGATCTCTCTCTGTAGACCAGGCTGGCCTCGAACTCACAGAGATGCACCTGTCTCTGCCTCCTGAGTGCTGGAATTAAAGGCGTGGTCCACCACCGCCCAGCAAGAGACCTTTTAAAATAATCAAAATACTCTGAAAGTTGCTTAAAATTTCTCACAATGTAGAAAAAAATAGTGTGTCAATTTTAACATACCTACTTAAAAAAAAAAAAAAAAAAGCAACACACTTATTAAGAGCAGATTAATACCAGCTAGGATACTTTATGTATAGCACACATACAAGATTACCACCATGGTGTCTTAAGAAGACTTCAAGGTTAGTTGATATAAGTGAACTACAGAATAAAAAGTGAAAAGGTGAATCATGGCTTTCTTTTTGTATTTTTCTTAAGCTGTTATTTTGCTGGTGAGGTATTCAATTTGATTTCTCAATCACATCATGAAGAAATTGTTAGCAGAAATCTGAAACATGATTGTAAGCCATATAGAAGCGGTGGCTCATCGGCCAAGCTTTAAATTCTGCACACAGTTCCAAGAGCAATTTTACAAGAGCGTTAAGTTTTTAAGAAGCTTACTCCATGCAGTCACAATAAAGAGACCAAACACTTTAAAGGGTAAATAAAAATATGTTCCAATTAAATGCTAAACCAGAGAAAGATTCCATTATGAAAAGCTGAACAGCATCAGATGGTGACAGAAATTAGTCTGACCACAGCAAAATGTAAATTTAAACCTTCAATCTATATTCAAAATTCACATGTCTTCATAAATCCAAAGTATTTTCATCTCATGGCATTTCTTGAGGATATAATATACCCAATAATAATTTGAATGACATTTGTGACTGGACATTTAAACATTTCATTAAAGCTAAAAAAAAAAGTCAAACCCAAGCACCTAAAAATAGCAGTTCATTAGAAATTCCCTTTCTCACCTGTGCTAGTAGTAGCAACATACTGAAGATTATTTAAAATTAAGATACAAAAAGAACAAAGGACACACACTATAGGTTAGAATCCTCTGACTTACGTTTTTTGTTTGTTTTAAGCAGACATGCAACCAAGTTTCTCAAGTAATCGAGACACTTAGGCCATATATATAACCAGAAAATGTGCATTATTGTTAATGAAAAAATACAAACTCCTAGATCCTCCCTCCCCCCTTTTTGGATTTACACATGCGAATTATGTCCAATGGTTACAGCTATTTTTAATTGGAAAAACAAACTGAGAACAGAACAATTTCTCCAGTAATGTGTTAAAAAGACTTGACAGTACATTCCCAAGTCATATCTGGTGACCTTAATGTCAACAACAAACCACACTCTGTAGGTAAAGCATTTGTAGTTCAGTGATACACACTGTAACACTATCAAAGGCCACAGTGGAGCCCAGACTCCTGCCACTTGTTGGTGAAACTGAGATGAACTCACAGTGTTTAAATTTCTAACTTTTTTGGTTTTTCAAGACAGAGTTTCTCTGTGTAACAGCCTAGACTGTACTGGAATTTGCTTTGTAGACCAGGCTAATCTCAAATTCACAGAAATCTGCCTGCCTCTGCCTCCCAAAAGCTGAGTTTAAAGGCATGTGCAACCACTACCTGGCTCAAATTTCTAACTCTTACGGTGCAGTAGAGAAACTTAGGAAATAGGATTTAACTGCGCCATGCAGAAATGACTGTGTGGAGGAGCCCAGCCTCTTCATCTTTGCTGCCACATGGAGGAAATAAAAAGTGTGATAGCCACTTTCAGAGCTTTCTTAGAAAAATATATCCCCTGAATTATACCAGGTGGTTATCATTCAGTATGAATTCCAATGTTATAAATAAGACACGAATGTCTTCCCAACACTCCTCTTCAGAAGTAACATCCCAGCATTGATTCCCCCAGCCCTTTCTGCGTTTGGTCCCCAGGGACGGACATTACAGGAATTAGACCCAGTTAATCAGCGAACAGACTTGACAACTCCTTTCAAAATGGCCTAATTTTCAAACTGTGAGGGTAAACCCTTAAAATTAGCATCCAGTTCAGATTTGGACAGTTTCTCAGTTTCCCCCACACATCCCATACACTTCTGTTTCCTCTAAAGAATCAAGCAATGTCAAGCCTTTGCTTCACACCTCACAGAAAGCCGGCCCTTCTGCCCCGACTACTCAGTCCACATCTACCACCTCCCTGAAACACCCTGTGCTGTGCTCTGTAGGGCTGACTGGAAGCCTTCATCACATTTTGACCCAGAGTAGTGACTGTTAGAAAATTGTTCTGAAGGTGCGGGGAAGGCTTAGGGCTGGGAGTGGACTGCAGCTGCAGGCACCGGGGGGCGCTGGCATTTCCGGGTACCCTTTCTATCTCAGTCACGGTTGGGCTTTTTCTTTCCAGGATCTGAACCGCCTGAGATAAAACACTTTGTTACTATCTTCTAGCTCCTTTTCGTTCTCTGAATGTATGGTTGCATCATCCTCTTTATAAACACTCAGTAACTTTTTCTTAGCCAGGGCAGCAGCTTGTCGACGGGGCAGTTTCCTGCTGTTCTTCCTAATCCAGACATTCTCTGGTCCTGAGACTGTTCCTTTTAGATTACTCATTATCTTTATTTTATCTGCAGCCAGAGCAGCACATCTGCGGGGGACTTTCTCAGGGACCATTTGTGCTTTCAGAGTGTTACTGCGCTTCTGCTCTGCAGCCTTCTCATGTACACATGGCCTCATTTTTGTACTGGGTTCTCTGTCTTTTACAGACTCTGAAAAACGGGTGAAAGTTCACGTAAATGCAAACATCTTCTCACAAGACTGTACTCTGTACATCCCTCCACAGTCCTGAACAAGTCTCAAGCTTAATTATGAACAATGACAGAGCTGGTTTGACAAGCAGGAATTCCGTTTGCTTCTGAATGAGGACCAGTGCCATTCCCAGTAACTAAGCTTGCAAACATGAGCGGACCTTCAGCTTCATAAAGCTACTCACCTAGCACTACTTTCCAAGGTCTAGATTTAAAGAGTAAACCATGTGTTTCAATTTCAGGGCTTCATTTCAAACCCACCTTCAAACCATTTTGAAATATTTAATACCTTTGATGTAACTCCCCACCCTAGAAGAGAACCACCATCCCAAATGACTTCAAGGGCTCAGGTACACTGAAGACCAGGGCTTCCCTTTCTCTCGTATTGCTGAGTAGGTAACAAAAATAAACTGCACTGACTCTGAAGTTTAGCATGGCCTTAATCCTAATTTCTTTCCAATATTAGAAAATACTTTACCCAGTTGGGAAGACTGAAGCTCATACTTCAGACCTAGTTTATGGCAGATGCAGAGGAATCCTTTGCTCATGTGTGTATGGCTGTCTTAACAGCTCACAAGCACTAGCACCTGCTCTGTGGACTCTGTGCATTTTGATGAGCTAAATAAATATTGTAAAGGGTTTTATCAGAACCTGGGCTAGGCAGAAAGCGCACTGAAAAGGCAAATCCTGGCCAGTGTTCAAGGGTGGCTGGAAAGCAGTTGTCTGCCAGACAGGGGAGCTCAAATCTTTTTGCAAAAGTATCAAAGACACTTCAAATTTCAAGTGCTGTGGCACTTTGGTGCATCTATCAGCTAGGGTTTGGGGCTCTTAAAAACTAGTCTGGATTGGAATGTGATGGCAGTGATACACATACTGTAAATCACTGAAATAACAAGCAGGCATCTAGAGGACTAGTCAACATTTGTTAAGTCCCAGAAAACGACAGCCTTTTGGTCATGTACTGTATCAAGCCAGCTTGGCCTGGCCGCTTGCCCAAGTAACCACTTTCTGGCCTCCACAGGCACTGCATGCACACAGTACAGAACACACGAACGAACACACACACACACACACACACACACACACACACACACACACACACGACATTCATGCCATGTGAATGAGGAAAAGTAGAAGGTTCTATCTACAGGACAGACCTCAAAGCATTGTTTTCTCCAACATCCACAATCTCTTGCAAAATAGGAGACATTTCCCTCAAAGAAACTGTGAACTTCCTCATGTAACTACAAGTGCTTTCTCCAGGTCTGACAGGATTCATTCCAAGCAATATGTGTATTAGAAAAAACCCATCACTACTAAACATTTCTTCATCAGAAAATGACTTAGTTGCAGCAGTTAGTTCTTGTAAGGTGTGACAGAAGAACCTATGTGGACACTTTGTGAACAGAAAATACAAACTCTTCAAGGTATTTTAATCTTTATTTCCAATCCAAAAGGGGAAAGCTTATATTCTGCAGAGATTTTAAAAATATCTCTTAAAGTCTATTTGAAGTTCCAACACTTATGCCCTAAGTAGGATAAAGTCCAGAATTCCTTCTACAGCAACTCCAGATGATAAAAGTCCCAAGTTTAATTCCAAAGAAGACCTCAGGAAGGTAAGTGGCTGCATGGGCAACTCTTCAAGCACTCACTGATGAGAGCACGGGTGAGTACTAAACGTTTTAAAGAGAAGCAGGGCTGGCAAGATAGCTTCGTGGGTAAAGGCGCTTGCTGCCCAAGCCTGGAGTCAGACCTAAGCTCCAAATGTGCAGCCCATGCAAAAGTGGAAGAGTGTACCTGGTCCACAAACCATCCTCTGACCTCCACACATCATGACATGTGCACCCACACATACACTGCAGACACATAACACAAAGCCATCCTGACCTCCACACATCTGGCATGTGCATCCACACATACACTGTAGACACAATACAATAAAAACTTTTTGTTTTTTCGAGACAGGGTTTCTCGGTGTAGCTTTGAAGCCTGTCCTGGATCTCGCTCTGTAGCCCAGGCTGGCCTCCAAAGCAAGTTCCAGGACAGGTGCTAAAGCTACACAGAGACCCTGTCTCCAAAAAAAAAACAAAAAACAAAAAAAAAAAATCTTGAAGAAAAATATAAAATTATGTGGAATTACAAATTGAATGGGGAGAGGATGCTGGAGAGATGGCCCAGAGGTTAAGAGCACTGACTGTTCTTCCAGAGAACCTGAGTTCAATTCCCAGCAACCCCATGGTGGCTCACAGCCATCTGTAATACGATCTGGCGCCCTCTTGTGGCATGCAGACATACATGCAAGACTGTATACATAATACATCTTAAAACAACAAACTGAATGTGTTAGGCTGCCACTCCATCAGTGCATTAGTAACAATGGATGAATTAATGCAAGCTCTACCATCCCTGGTGGTCTTGCATCATTCACTAAAATTCAGAGCCATCTCAGTGCCATGAGGCACTGTCTCCTGAAAACCTTCCAGCAGTTTCAAGCCCACATTCACAGTACAAACACTTTACCTTATGACTGCTAACCCAAAGATCTGTGTTCTAAAATGGTCTACGGCAAGGAAACTATGGGTATCGACAGGGCTGTTCTAGCTTAAAGCATTACTCCTTCATTTCCACAATTCAAGAATTTTCACATACCAAATATATCCTGTCTTCTCTTCCTAAGTCAAAAGTAAGTCATTACTATGGAAGCATTTGAAAATGCTCATCTGGCCAGCATCTCTTAAATGAAGTATTTAAACCAAATTTGACAAAATAAGAGATGTCCAACCCAAAACAGAAGTTATCATATTCCTGTCCTATTATTGGTGGCTGTGGCTGGGAAACAGTGAATCCAGTGAGGACCCTACAGTTGTAAACCTTTCACTCTCCATCAATCTTTAAACAGAACCCCGCTACAGCTGGAGACTACTCTCTTGTCTGCACACTTCCACCCTTCCAAAGCAGGAGCTTCCAGAAACATCCCGTAAACTGCTATTTCTCTAGATAATGATATAAAGAAGTGCTGGGTGGTGGTGGCGCACGCCTGTAATCCCAGCATTTGGGAGGCAGAGGCAGGCGGATCTCTGTGAGTTCCACACCCTGAGCTACAAGGTTAACACCTTGAGTGTTTAAAGACCCTTAGTGTAGCAGCCACATTTCTCACATGATTTTAACTTGAGACAATGTTTTTAAAAACTCATTTTAGCCTACCATGAGTAAGGTCCTGAGTTGCATTCCATGCACTGCTTTTGCTTTTTTGTTTAATATGTGGGAGTCACTTTAAAGATGTGCCCATTGGAACTTGAACCACATAACAAGTCCCTATGATGATTGGTAGGAATACTGCAGATGAGCCATAACACAAAACCCAAGGACCGATTTATACTCAGAAATTAAAAATCCTTTCAACTTTTACAACACCGATGTAAAGACAAATGTCTAAACTACTTATGTGACTAAGGGAGGAGGTAGGGCTGCCAGAGTCCATGGAGTCTACAACTGATCCTGTTAAAACTAGACAGCTGAGATTACCACGTCTTTGCCAATTCCAAGGCTTTAATAAGCTGCATGTGGTACCTCAGCCTTCAATCTCAGCACTGGGGAGGCAAAGGCAAATGGATTTCTGTGTGTTCTAGGCCAGTCAACACTACACATTCTCTTGAGACAACTGTGTCTCAAAAAAATAAAGGGCTGGAGAAAAGGCTCAACAGTTAAGAGGACTGGTTGCACCAGGTGGTGGTGGCGCACACCTTTAATCCCAGCACTCGGGAGGCAGAGCCAGGCGGATCTCTGTGAGTTCAAGGCCAGCCTGGGCTACCAAGTGAGTTCCAGGAAAGGCACAAAGCTACACAGAGAAACTCGAAAAGCCAAAAAAAAAAAAAAAAAAAAAAAAAAAAAAAAAGCACTGGTTGCTGCTCTTCTTAGAGGACCTAGATTTAGTTTCCAGAACCCACAGGGCTGGTCATAACCATCTGTAGTAACTCCAGTCCCTGGGGATCTGATACCCACCCTCTTCTGGCCTCTGTGAGCAGTGCACACACATGGAGCAGACATACATGCAGGCAAAATACATACATGTAAGTGAAAATTTAAAATACAAAATTAAAGGCCTTAATAATAATAAACTTGTCTTTACCACATACTTAGGAAGTGTAGCAAGCACACTTATAAAATTTCAGTGGAGACTATCAAGTCTTGCCACACTATTTACACAATGTCAATGATAGAAGCGGTGAGACTATAGAAGCCAAGACTTTGTGACTCTGACCAACAAAGTCATGAAAGTAAGGCTTGAGACAGCACCAGTTAAGGGTGTAATTTTCCTACCAATGTGACAATATATCGGATACAATCTTTGTAGATTATACAGAAACTGTTAAAAAAATCTTTAATTTTGAAAATTCACAGGTGTCCTTGGGAACACTTGTAAGAATTTTAAAATGTTAATAGGTAAGAAAACACAACACAGCCCCCAGCATTATATTCTTTACTCTTCAGTTCTTCCATTAGTGACAGTATGAGCTATATGTAGGATTCACATTCACTAACCTAATTAGTGTCCACACATTGCCTCATTTTTTTCTCCCTTGCTTTAACAAATTTGGTTTGGTCCATATGTTACAAAACACTGGGTAAACAGATTATAGTGCTGATTCGTGGTTTGCTTTATTATTCCCTGCTCTCCACAGCCAAAGGTGTGTGGGGAGGGGCTAACTCCAGAAGTCACCAGCAGATGGCAGGCTTTACAAGGCTCCTTTACACTCCAGCACACTAGAGGAACTAAGATGTCAGCACCATGAGAAAAACTCAAGGATCTGGTCACAATTGTAAGACATCTGGAGCCGGTTACGTCAACCATTAAAGGAGAAAGTAAAAAGACCATTTTGAGCCTATGAGTGTTCCTAACAGAAGCAATACAATGGACTGGAAAGGAAAACAAAAACAATCACATGCATCTTTAATATTTTGCATTCTACTGATTTACAAACCTCAGAGTCTTTTTTCAGTTGACACAATCAAATTCAACTTGTACTGGCAGAAGAGACCAAGACCCAATTCAATGTTTATACCACACACAGTGATTTAGAAAAAGGCTATCCCAGCAACTGGGAGTGTAGTGTGAACCCATCACTACCCTAAAAACACCATCAACGAGGGCAAAGGTTTAGTGACACACCTTACTGTGGGCAGTGCAACCTTCTGGTAGTATTGTATGGACCTGTTTATAAACGTCCTGCATTGTACTCCCAGGTCGTGAAGTACTTTTTAAAGACATGTCTTACTCAAAACCAACTTCCCCCCTTCAGTGCAGCTTCCTCACACAGAAGCCACCTTTGTGCTGTGACTTAGAGCTAACCCTGACTGCTGTACCTCCACTGTGTGTGACTTACAGCTTACCCTAACTACCATCTTTGTGTGTGACTTAGAGCTAACCCTAACTGCTGCACCACCACCGTGTGTAACTTAGAGCTAATCCTAACTGCTGCACCACCGTGTGTGTGACTTAGAGCTAACCCTAACTGCTGCACCACCATTTCCAGGATCACACTAACTTCAGGCATTATTTGATCAGAAGTTTTCCACTTTAAAAAATAAAACAACAATGACCACCCTAGGAATTACCTGAAAATGGGATACATTTTTTTATTCATAAATTACTACACACTGTCAGTACACCTTTTTAAAATAAGATATGGGGAGGGGAAATGCTTTTAAATCTTCCTTAATATGGTTGGTAATATTAATATTTCAAAAGAAGTAAAAATCAAACCTAAATACTTCAAACTTCTTTAAAAAAATCATAAATGAATAAAATCATAGAGGACTCTGGACATACAAAGCTGGAGTGGGGAGGCTACTTTACACACTCACCACTGAATACACAAGTGCAACCGAAGCTGGGGCACACTCCTTTCTGGGGCAGCTCACATTCACCGTGTAATCTTCTCAAAGGACAGACTGAGCCTGACGTTAAAGTACATCTGTGCATTAAATCCCTGCGCATTTCAAACACCGAGTGCTCAATGTAAACATTTTAACTATTATTTATTAATCATCCTTAATGGTACTTAGGAGTGTGTCACATATTCAAAGTTAATGTTAGAAATAGCACCATAACCAAAAAGGAGGAAGAAAAGAAAAAAAAGAAAAAAACTCCACAAAAATACTTCCTCAAAAAACTTCATCTTGACTTCACAAGTTGAGAGCCACTGTCAATCACACCCAAGGCTACCAGATCCACTTCTCATCTCTGATGGAACTTAATCTGATGAAACCCAAATACTGCCTTACACAATTGGACCAAAATGGGTGGGGGGGGGGGGGGAGTTTAGAAAGAACTGTTTGACCAGCCAATCAAAACCCAGTTAAAATTGAGTCTAAAACTGAGAACAGTCCTGTGTATAAAAACTAAACTCTCTAAAAGAATTTATGTACTAATGAGTGTACTTCGTATTTATTTACGGACTTTTGGTGCCTTTTTGGAGATAAGGGTAAACATGGAGATAAAATCCTGAGGGACATAAGAGGAAATCAAACGTATTTCGGGTCAATAGTCAAAGACAGCAGTGACCTTATATCTACTGTATGGAAAGCAACTTACCTCCCATTGTGTGGTGGGAGAGTCTCTACCCTGAGAAACAGTACCTACCAACCACGGCTGGAAATGTCCCAAACCACCCTGTCTCCTGCATGAGAACAGAGGAATGCTGCCTACCCTGTCAATTGGACACTAAGAATACTGCCTGCTCTTCCTTATCTGTCACCTCAGAAAAACCCGAGTAAAAGGGGTAGCTTGTGTATGAAATCAAACACAACTAAGGTCAAAAATTACTAGAAGATGTGTAAACTACAACATCCCTTTGGTGCATGGAAACTCAAGGGGAAACCCCCTGGGAAGAGCTACCTACAGGAGACCAAAAATAATCAACCCACCAAAGAAAAGAATTAGCTCAAAAACAAGTGTACTGTGGTACCGGGGTGACATGATATTTCACTTCAGATGATTTCAAAACCACTGTGCCCCAAACATGAATCTTTTGCATTAGAGGTCACTAGCAAAGATAACTCAGTTTTATAGCAAAGGATGCTTAGATGCACTTGGCAGCAATAAAGTCAAGGATGGAGAATAACATTGGACTGTTTTCCTACATAAGTAAATTCACAATTGCACTCTTAACTCTACAGTTTTGACAGAGGAAAACCTACATAGAACTGAAATACCATTAGCCCGGTGCTCTCTTACTAAAGAACACTTTCCCTAAATCTAAGGCACACAAACTTCTCTACTTCAGAGTAAGATTATGGAAGAGCAAGAATTTGGTAAATCCTAACGGAAAGTAAACCTTGGACAAAACCAAGTAACAATTTATCAGTGAACAATCTAAAAAAATACTGTAACTACGCTCTCAACTTAGATCTTTAAATATGCACTCCAAACATAAAATAATTTACTAGTACTTTATAAATTCAAGTTTATAAACATTAAAGTCATCAGATTTTCCTTAAAAAGAGTAAGACCCAACAAGTATTTGGAAAGAAAAGTATAAGCCATGTTAATAAAAATGACCAGATGTGGGTATAATGTATTCTACTCAAGTCTCCAGGGAAAAGGATTTAAAAAAAAAAAAGTGGTAGGTGCCTTGCCTACTAATCATGGTTATACTTGCCATGATTATAATGTCAGTATGCACATAATATTTATCAAGATTTTGTAAACATAGGTCACGTGGATTTTTCTCCTACTATATGGCAGGGGTTTAGAAACTACCACTTCTGGACAAATTCAGAAAATAACTGCATGACACTGCTATTACAAAGTAATGCTCACTGGTTTAGGTAACCAAGTTGTCTAGTGTTTAGCGTGTCTCCCTCCAACTCTTGCTGTATGTATGTACTCAATACTGTCAAAGTAGATCTGCCCCCAAAGTGAAGCGTGTTTTGGCACCTGTGCTGAACGCTGCTTCAAAAACCAGCAAGTGCAAATAAAAATAACAGTCATGATTTAGTCACATTCACAAACTTTTCATAGAAAAATATAAATATACTCCCTGAATTGTAAGCCAGATTTCACACTGCACTCCAGTCAGTCAGTTGGAGTGTGCTGGCTCTCAAGGTCCTAAGGTGCGGTCACTGAGCTCTAGTGCGCTCTCTATGCTTCTGTCGTCTTCCCCGTCATGGTACCTCACTGTTCTCCTGCCCTCATTTCTCGTTTTTATTTTTGAGCGCCGAACAACTCTCTTAGCTTTTGCATAGTCCACATCCTCCCAGTCATTGTCATCCACGTTTAACCTAGGACATTTACTCTGCCTTTGATGTCTTGCAGTCTTAGACAGGTTGGATGTAAAGGTTTTACCTTTTCTAACCACTTTTGCTTTTCCTTTCCTTTTTCTCTTCCTCTGGGTTTTTGTGTTGTCAGTACCGTCAATATCGGATTCAGTTACCGATCCCAAATCGGATGATCTGGGACTGGTGCCAGGGACACACACTGAATTCTCTGCTTGTCCAGGCCTGTCCACACCGTCTAACTCCAGATGTGCTCTTCGCTTCACCCCAGCCTCTGCCGATGCTGGCAGGCTCTGAGTCACTTGTGCTGTCCTACTCAAAGAGGCTTTTCCGTACGTCCTGAGTCTTCTGCCATTCCACCTTCGTAACCCGTAACTCAGGTCTTCTTCAAAGTTATTCTCTGCTGTTGCTTTTGGGGCCAAAACTGACTCAGAAGACAAGCTGATCTCCCTATCTGGGGTGTGGCTTTTGGGATCTTCCTGAGAAGGTCCAGCAGAGGAGCTTCGAGTTTTAGGAGGTGTGTTTATGCCCACACTGCCCGTATGCCTGTTCTGTATGCTTTCTGTTTGCTCAAAACTGGAACCTCCTTCAGAATCCAAGTCTGCACTTCCAGACTGACTGGCATTTTTGGTACCCTCTTGGAGTTCAGAATCAGACAGCTTGCTACTGCAGGCGCGCTGGGCCTCCCGCACTTCACAGTGCGCACCTCTCTTACCACCAATCTGCGGCTTCTTTGCTGTGGTACAAGCAAATCGTATGGGCTTTTTCCTTCTCCTTCTGCTTCGAGTACACACACTTTCTAAGGTGACATTTTCTGCATCACTTGTGAGCTTGATTTTATCAGCAACCGCACTAGCACGAGTAACCCTCAAGAGACTGGTTTGTTCTTTGGGTGGCTTCTGCATCACCTGTAGATTGCTTTCCGAGTCGCTGGAATAGACCCTTTTTCTGGAAACTTTTCTGCTTTGTCCATTCTCTCGAGATAAAGAATCTAAAAATTAAGATTATTTTTTTAATCTTTGATATGAGTAACTATTTCTAAAGTTAATAACTAAATGCTTGACATAGACAAATTAAATTCTTACTAACAGAATGAGGTTATATAAAATGGCAGGAAGTGGGCTGGTCCTGACCAGTGACCCTCCCAGCCCTGGCACTTTGCTTGAGTACAGCAGATCCCCACCAGTGACAATGTGAACAGGCTCAACAAAATTGTTTCATCAGCTGCCATCATTACTACCACTGAACCAACCCCACTGTTTCTCCTTGACAAGCAGTCACTACCATGGTGTGCCCATGTTCCTGTCTCTAATACAATGCCCCGTTACCAGTATTCAAAGTGACTAACAGTGATTGTGCATGAGCGTGGGAACAGGAAGGATATACAAAAGGCTAGCACACAATCAGGAAAACAGCTGGAAAGGGGTGGGGTAAATTGTGGACAGGTGAGTGTCTACAATTACCGTTCATATCGCCGTGCAATTTATCTTTCAATGTGCCAACATCAGAATCCACATCAGTCTCGGATCCACGATCCAAGAGACACTGAGGTACAGGAATAGCTTCACTCTTCAAGGCTTCAGATACTGGGGTTCCTTCTCCTTTGTGACCTCTACTACCCTCTCCGTCTTGTTCTTCATAGTCTTCTGAATCACTCAGGATCTTCGCTTTCTTAAACAAATGTGCATTCTTGCATAATGTACCGCTTTCTGGTTCAGAGTCAGCTTCCTCGGAGATGCTCTCTGCTCCAAGTTTCTGGCCAGATGCTGCAGGGGCAGCAGTGCTGCTGCGTCCATCATTAGACTCATGACATCTGGAATCTTCCTCTGAAGACTCTATTGGAAGGAACTTTGTTTTGCATGTTGCTGGAGAATGGGATGTGAAGCCATTGGTATGGAAATTCTTCCGGGCTACTCGCAAGTCACTGTCTGAGTCACTGACACTGTCCTGGGCAGAATGAGGTCTAGACACCACCGGGGGCTGGTCTTTTAGCTCTTCCGTGTCTGACTTAAGGCTCTGATCATCGGAATTGTGGAGCAGCTTCTTCCTGGCTGCAGCTGACGCATTGCGATGTGGCAGCTTCCGGCCAGAGCAGGGGCTTTCAGAGCTTGAGTCTTCTTCTGCATCACTCATCAACTTTATCTTGTTGGCAGCAGCAGCAGCACATTTCCGGAGGACTTTCCGGTTGCTTCCAGCCTTGCCTTTCAGATTTTCGTCTGTTTCCACTGAATTGTTATCTGAATCACTTAAGTAGACTCTCTTCCGAGTGGCTTTTCTGCCACATCCATTTTCTAAAGAAATAGAACCTGGAAATAAAGTGATAGGTAGGATTAGGACATTTTTTCTTATTCTGGGCAGTCATACTACACATGTAGGTCAAGCTGGCCTCTTTCCTAATGTCCTGCCTTAACTTCCTAGGATGACACCAGACACATTAATTTTTTCAAATGTTTCTAACAAAGATTGTTGATGATTTTCCTTTCCAAATTAAGAGTCTAGAGACATTTGATCACATCTAGAAGACTTCAAATATGTCAATCAACAATGATTATTAGTTAAATCAAGACTGCTCTCACTCACCAGCTTTTCTCTGAGCAGCTCTTGTTCTGGTCACCCTGAGATTGCTGTTTCTCAATAAACCACTGCGCAAGGAGCACTCTGGAGCTCTGGAACTATCTTTGCTTTCCTCAGAACTACTAGAAGCTGAAGAGGATGAAGAGGTAGCTATGAAATCTTCCATTTCACTTTCTAAAAAAAAAAAATAGTAAAAATAAAAGATAAAGTTTCCACATAAGCAAGCATTTGTTTCACAACCCAAATATTTGATAATACTGAACCAGACTCGTGGGGCTGGAGAGATGGCTCAACAGGTAGGAGGAGCACTTGCTGCTCTTGCAGAGGACCAAAGTTCAGTCCCCAGGACCCACATGACAGCTGCTGGCCAACTGCCCGTGACACCAGTTACAGGGGACCAGACGCCCTCTTCTGGCCCAGTGGGCACCAGGCATATTAATACATAGAGAAAATAAACAAAAATTTTTTTAAAAAATTAAAACTAGACTCTTAACATGCTTTGAGTGTTTGCATGCATATAATGCTTTGAAGAAAAGTGACTTAAAAAGAAAACTTTGTATCTAAAAAGTACTCGCCGGGGCGGTGGCGGCGCCCACCTTTAATCCCAGCACTTGGGAGGCAGAGGCTGGTGGATCTCTGTGAGTTCAAGGCCAGCCTGGTCTACAGAGAGAGATCCAGGACAGGCACTAAAACAACAAAGAGAAACCCTGTCGGGGGGGGGGGGGGGGGGACGACGACACAAGTTAGGTTGTTTTATAGGTTGTTTTATACTGTGACATTAATATTAACATGCCATCTTAGGGACAAATGAGAAAAAAAGGTTCTAGTTGAACAGTGATGTATTTGTGTGTCAACTTGACAATCAATTGTGCTAGCTAAACATAAGCTAGAGTCATGTGGGAAAAGGGAACCTCACCTGAGAAAACACCCCCATCAGACTGGCCTGCATTACCACAGCAAAAGAAATCCTAAGATAGGGTATTCTAGTTTCCTGTTCTTACATACATGGAGACTTTATTCTGTAAATGTATCCATTAACTGTGGTGGTTTGAAAGAAAACGGCCCCCAAAAGGAGTGGCACTATTAGGAGGTGTAGCTTTGTTGGTGTAAGTGTGGCCTTGTTGGAAGCAGCTCAAGCCACACCTATGCTCAAGCCACACCTAGTGTCTCAGACTCCTATTGCCTGTGAGTCAAGATGTAAGAACTCTCAGCTCCTTCTTTAGCACCATGTCTGCCTGCATGCTGCCTTGCTTCCTGCCATGATGACAATGGACTAAACCTCTGAAACTGTAAGCCACCACAATTAAATGTTTACCCTTGTAAGAGTTGTGCTCATGGTGTCTCTTCACAGCACCAGAAACCCTGACTAAGACAATAACAAACTATAACATGTGCCAGCTTGACCTTCTCCACAGGCCACGTCCTTCCCAATCACTGCATGTGTTTCTCATTACCATGAGTTGTACTAAATGCAATATTTGAGATCACAAATGTGGAAAGCCATACATTAATTATGGCAGTAAGTAATATATACTCTCATCGCACAACTCAGTGCAATGCAGACATCGCGAGGCAGACTCATTGAGCATTGCTAGAAAGGGACCACATCTGTTCAGGGACATTACCAAAACAGCAACAGTGTAAGGGAATGACAATGTACTACTGAGCTATCTGCTCTCAATGACTATCTGTACTCTTTAATTTCCTTCTCATTTAAAACACACTTTATGAAGTACAGATCTTAGCGGAAACGTATCAACACTCAAGTACATTAATTCCGTCTGTTCCTTGGTGTCAAGGCTGTGTACTGTGCTGTTTCTAACTCACAGCAGTAAGCAGAGCTGCTGCACACTAGGATGCTCAAAGCCAATTCACATTCAACTCCTCACCAGACAACTCAGAACCATTCCTTAGCACTTCAGGTCTATTTCTTCTCATCCTTTCTAATGACTCTGCTGAATCTGAAGAGTCCCCGGAAGTGAAGCCTGAGGAGACACCAGTGCTTGTCTTGCGGGTTGCAGACAAAGGTGCCCTACTTGAGGTAGACTGGGAAGGAGGACACATCAGCTGTGGAATTACTTTTGTCTGAGATT
This sequence comes from Onychomys torridus, assembly GCF_903995425.1. Lineage (NCBI taxonomy): Eukaryota > Metazoa > Chordata > Mammalia > Rodentia > Cricetidae > Onychomys > Onychomys torridus. Next base: position 73,239,078 of record NC_050454.1, read on the forward strand.
TGGACTGCTTCTGTTTGATATTTCTGGTAAAAGGTATGAACAAGAGAAACAATTATTAATAAAAAATAAAAGTAAATTGCCAGAGAATACCCATATAAAAGCATATTGTTTCTTAACCTGAGAAAATGCACATAAACAAAATAATAAAATATTCACTCTTAATGTTATTCAGCATAGATTATTATTGTAAGTACTTCCTTACTCTAAATTTGACAGGTCTGTGGATAAATGATGAAATGATCCAATTAAACAGACTATTTACACCGAAGTATGCAATTTTTAAAGTGACAAATCTGAGTATTCTTCACATAGAGATTTTGGAAGTCCCAAAGAAGTTAAGGAAAACGGAACAGAGAAAAAAATATTTAAACGGTGGCTAGAAATTTTCAAATTTGGCAAATTACACTTCATACCCACAGAACTGGATAAACACCCAAGTAATACAAACTCACAAACTCCAAGCCTAATCGCTGGTGGGTTAAGAAAGCAAAAGGAAAATAATGTACACACACAAGAGAAGAAGTTCAGCAAGACCAGCAGCTAATGTGGCAGGTCTTCACCTGACAAGAATTCACTATGCAGCTCAATTGTTTTTCTGGGCTGTAGAAAGAGATCAGTGGTCCAGAGCACTGCCTGCTCTTCCCAAGGACAAAGGTTCGATTCTCAGCACCAACACGGCATTTCAGAACCCTCTGTAACCCCAATCTCAGGAGATCTACTACCTTCCTGGCTTCCAAAGGCAACAGACACTTGTGATGTACATACTTACATGCAGACAAATACCCACATACATAAAATAAAAATAAAATCCCCAAAACATGTTTTAAAAAATTACCTTCAATAATGAAGGTAAAATTAAAACACCACCAAGAACTCAAAAATAGAGAAGTATACTGCTGGTTCATCTGCCTGCTATACAAGGCATTTTACAAGGATTCTTTGGGCTGGAGTGAGGAAAAAACCATCAACACCAGGTTTATCTCAACCTACACTTTTATAACTGGACACTGAAATAGACAGAGTCAATATACAACTTAAGTTAAATGTCGATTGCGTGCAACGCCACGCCCACGAACCTCACACTCACTCCACGAACAGCTCCATTACAGCCTTGCCGTTGCTTAAATCTTTGGCTTCGTCGAAGTTTCTCCTTGAATTTTTGACCAATTTTAAAATCAAAAGAGATTTTCTTCATTTTTTCTTCAAACAAAGCAGACAGTCTCAAGGTCATGCTATAAATCTACAAGGGTGCAAACACAAAACCAGAATCACAAAGTCACTCTGTTGCAGTCCCTCCGTGTCACTGTGAGAGAAGGAATAAATAAACCCCTTCTTCCCTCACCCTACCACACGTCAGTGGCACCTGCAGGAGCTGGGGACATCCACACCCACCGACCTATCAGACAACTAGTGTAAGAGAGCAACTCCACACTCGACAACCCGGGACACTTCTGCTGATCTTCTCAGGAGACCAAATTTGGAGTTTTCCCCACCACTTTAACATTGGTCCTAACCAGTTCCGAAGCGCATTTCTCATTAAGCAAATTTGGAAATTAGTTCTAACAATGCTTTTAAGTATGTGTTTGGACCAAAGAAACAAAGGCATTTTAACACCAATCATTTTACTATTTGACTGGGATACCACCTAAATCTAAATATGAATATAAAAAGAAGGATGTCTTGCATCCCATACAAGGGGTACACATCCTCCACTTTCCCGTAGCCCAGCCACTCACTATGTAGGCAAAGACGACCCTCCATTCCTAGCCCTCCAGTCATCACTTCTGAGGCACTGGGCGGTGAGTGAGTGCCACTCCCTGGCTTAGGCAGCAAGGTGACAGAACCCGGGTCTTCATGCATGCTAGGTAAGCACTCCACAACTGAGTTAAATCCCCAGCCCAACAAATTCAATAATTATCAAGTCATTAAAATAAAATCAACCTGGTCAAAGCTATGTGATTTATATCCATGGATATAAATCCAGAAATGAGTGTACAGGTCTAATATTCCAAAGTTTAGTAACAGGCTGAGAAATGTCTCAGCCAATAAAGTACATCCTTTGAAAGCATAAGGATCTGAGTTCAAGCCCCATAATCACATTTAAAAAGGGGTGTGGGGCAATGTAGTAGAACTGTCTTGTAATCCCAGGGAGACAGACATGAATCTCTGAGGCTAGTAGTACCCAGCAAGCCTACACTACTACTAAGCAAGTTACAAGCCAGTCAGAGACTCCTGTCTCAAAATTTTTATTATCCTATTTTACATTTATTTATTTATGTTTGAACATTAAAAAAAAAATCAGAAGACAACCTATAGGAGCTGGTTGTCTCCTTTCATTATGTGGATTCTGGGACTCAAACTCAGGCTGCTGAACTTGACTGCTGACAAGCACCCTCTCCGGCGAGCAGCCCCCAGTACTCTCTCAATTTCTTGTTCTTTTTCAAGTGACTGGCTCCTGAGAACACACAAAGCTGTCCTCTGGTTTTCATACTCATGTACATATACAAGTACACAAACACAAGACCTCTGTGTTAAACAAAGCTGCAACCAAAGCCCACTTAAGAACAATTTTTAATCTTAAAAGTGCTCTCATGAGTATGACGTTACATGTGAATATAGTGGTGACGTTCATAAATTAGACATGGTAAGAGCATCTACTAGTAGATAGCACAGTTATAGTAATATAATAAAAGTTGGGGCTGGAGAGATGGCTCAGAGGTTAAGAGCACCGACTGCTCTTCCAGAGGTCCTGAATTCGATTCCCAGCAACCACATGGTGGCTCACAACCATCTGTAATGTGATCTGGAGCCCTCTTCTGGACTACAAGGACACATGCAGGCAGAACACTGTATACATAGTAAATAAATAAACCTTAAAAAAAAAGAAAGAAAGAAAAGTAAAGGGCTTGTGTTTAGGGTTGGGGATTTAGCTGAGTGGCAGAGCGCTTGCCTAGTAAGCGCAAGGCCCTGGGTTCGATCCTCAGCTCCTATATATATATATATATAGTTTTAATTGTCAAGAGCTGGCTAGTGTATACAGTATGGGTACTGTGGACAAAAAGATGATTCATGTCCCAAATGGATTGTTGCAGAATGGCATAAGATATATGCAGCAGAGTATCAGTCATATTTGATTATTAAAAGGAAATTATACCCCAGAAAACTTAAGTAAAGACTGTGAGCTCTGAATCTCCTATGTTTTTCTGTTCTATAGACACAGGAACATTCAATTTGTTGCCGCTTTTGTCTTTGGAAAACTTGATAGCTATTTCTAGTATTTTCTAAATTTGTTCTTTTCTTTTAAAACTGAGTAAGAACGTCAGTCATCGAAAGTTAACAAGACTCTCTGAGTCACTTGAAGTCTGAAATTTGACCATTTTGAGCATTCATCATATTTTCATGTTTTCTCACTGGAAATTAAGTAACATATTTGAACTGAAAATAACAAGATGCTAACAGTGACAACAGGTTAAACATAAAAAAGGGAATTCAACAACAACCAAAGCTAATGTAATACCTAATGAATAAAGACTAAATTTTCAGCATTACTATTCAGCATTACAGAGAAGTGCCCTGGGTCTCACTTACCCATAATCCAATTATATTAATGAACACTTTCACAAATAAGCTACACCTACAATTCTGAAATTCACTCCATTTGGAAAGGCATGATGTAATCTCATGCCTTTCTGCAACAATCCATTTGGGACATGAATCATCTTTATGTATCCATACTGTATACACTAGCCAGCTCTTGACAATTGAAACAATATTCATGTAACTTTTATTATATTATTGTAACTGTGCTACTTAACTGGTAGATACAAGTACTCTCTTACCATGTCTAATTTATGAACTTCACCACTATATTCACATGTAACGTCATACTCATGAGAGTACTTTTAAGATTAAAAATTGTTCTTATGCGGGCTTTGGTTGCAGCTTTGTCCAACACAGAGGTCTTGTGTTTATCCAGTTATCATACATGTTCTGACTGCTACTATCAAGTAGAAAAATACACACATCATTCATACTTTATTAAATTAAAGCATGGAAAAAAATTACCTTTGATCTTTTGTTGGGTGTATATGCCTTTGCATTGCTAAATATCAACCGGATGTCTTTGCAAAATTCCACAGGGCTATCATAATTCCCAGCTTCTAGAGTCTCCCTTACTGTTCCAAAATCCATTGGAGTGTCTATAATATCTCGGTAATCCTGTTTTAAAAATGACAATTCACAGGTGAACCTCATGTCCTCAAAATGTAAACACATAAGAAGCTGGGAGATGGCTCAGCCCCAGGGGATTCGACACCTCTTCTGGTTTCCCTGGGCAGTATGAACAAGGTACACTAAATACACACCCAAATAGAACACACATAAAATACCCAAACACACACATTTTTTTTTTTTTAAAGTAAACATCTGGACTTAGATCTCTAAAATATTCCAAGTAACAAAAGGGGAAAAGGATCCAAGGATTAGTATTTAAAAGTAGATCCAGAAAGGCAGGGAAAAAGATAGAGTAGAAAGTATCAAATACTGAAGATTTTACTTTTTCTCTGCCCCTCGGGGGGGGGGGGGGGGGGGGGAGTTGGAGGGTGTTGGTTTTTCAAGACATGGTTTCTCTGTGTCCTGGAACTCTCTCTGTAGACTAGGCTGGCTTTGAACTCACAGAAACCACTTGGTCTCTGCCTTCCAAGTGCTGTTAAATGTGTGCACCACCACTGCCCAGCTTACTTTATCTTAATTTATGTGTTAGGATGTGAGTGTAGAGCTCAAAGAGGCCAAAACCCCTATGGAGTGACAGGTTAGTTATGAACTGCCTGACACGGTGCAGGAAACCAAATTCCAGTCCTGTGCGAGCACTCTTAACCATCTCTGCCACCCCACACATATCATCAAATGTCAATTCATATTGGTCCTGACACAAGGGTATTTTAATTTCCTTCTTTATGGTCCTCAGTAATCCCAAGCTTGCTGTAGCAGGCAGTGGTTTTGGTTCTTGGTCTTGATCATTGTCCACCTGTCCTGATTTTTACTGTTTAAAATAAGTGGGTACGCCTGTACGTAAGAATGTGCAACATATGCATGTCTGCTGCCTGTGGAGATCCCTGGGGACTGGAGTTACAGATCGCTATGAGCTGCTATGTGGGTGCCAGAAACCTCTGTTAAGAGCAGCCAAGACTTTTAACCTATGAGCCATCTCTCCAGTTCCAGGACATTAATTTTCTTAATGTTGTGCCTACAGACAGTGATGCCCATGTACAGACCCCCATTTCACCCTACACTGTGCAACTATGTCTAAGTGAGTTACCATGTCTACCTCAAACCTAGTGGGAGAGATCAACAAACCAACATGAATAAAGCCTGTTATCTTACTCTCTTGGGTTTAATCTACATCTGCAACCCCACTCTCTTCTTCACACACAAAAAGAGGGGTCAAAATTCCATGCAAGGAAACCTACTGGGTACTCAACCAAGTCCACAGGCTGTCTGAAGGGCTCAGAGTCCTCACACTGGAAGATCAAGATAAGCAGGGCCTTGCACTGCCTCCGCCAGTCGCTCTCAACACAGCTGGCGGCTCTGCTGCTCCTTTTGCTCCAGTTGTGGACCTGAAAATATACTTGTAGGTTATTTCAGCCTGGGTGGAAAATAAGAAGAGAGCACATCCACACTATGGTTTATAATATTGGCTACAAAAAATTAAATAAAATAAACGGGCTCTTCTGCTTTCTGTATTGCATAGAAGTTGTGGCTGTTTTCAACTTGTTATCTAGCTGGAAAAAGCTGAGTGCTACAAAAATCCAATCATGTTTTATGATGTTCTAAACACAGTTTTCTTTATGAAAATCTTAAAGCAATCAAGCACACTTTAATATTAATGAGAAAAATTACAGTAAGATTAGATATGAAAGTGTTCCAATGAGCACAGCACACTATGTCTAACAAGCGATTCTGCCAATTCTCTCTCTCGTCTGTGTACAATTATCAGCTGTCACACTCATTTGAAAAGGAGGTGGGAATGACGACACCTCAACCAAAGATGTGAGAGCCTAGGACTGCTGTCACATGGGACAAGGTGTCTTATACAGACCAATGTGACCACAAAGACGACAGGTTAGTCAGAGACATAAAAGCTATGGTCTGGTTTGAAATAACTGAAACAGAATGCACAGGAGGAGGGAAGGAGGGAGGGAGGGAGGGAGGGAGGGAGAGAGGATGACCCTAATTTCACTGGGAGCCTATCAAACTTCTACTCCATACACATGGCAACATCTGACTTGTGGAATCAAGTATGTCATCTGCAACAACAGATACAGCCAAGAAATGGACATAAGGAAACACTTGGCAGTTCAGCTGGAAATGAAGCAACATGAAAATGACAAACCAGACAAGACAATTGCATGTCTAGCTCTTCAATGTTGAGTACAACAATCATTGTACAAAAGATTGAGCATTCAATTTGTCTGGCTGGGTTTTTTGTTTGTTTGTTTGTTTTTTTGAGATAGGGTCTTACTATGTAGTCCTGGCTGGCCTGGAAGTCACTACATAAACCAGGACGTCCTCAAACTCAAGAGAGATCTGCCTGCCTGTGCCACCTGAATGCTGAGATTAAAAGGTGTATGCCACCACACCCGGATTTTTTTTTTTTTTTTAAATAAACGTTAAACTCAAGGAGCAGCTAGGTAAAATTTTAAATGGCACGGGTTACAGTATTTCGCCCATTCTGTTACAAATAGTCTGCTCATTAATTTACTACATAAGTGCCAAGTTCTCAATCTTCTCCCTTTCTCCTTAAAACTTCCCCTTTTCAACAAACCTTCTTACCAAAACTAACTATCTGTACCTGGACTATACAATTATATGTTAAATACTCTTGTCAAGTATTCAATGCACATTAAAAGGAAAACCATCAGACACCTTATCCTCCAAGCTGAATTCACTCACTACGGCTGCAACTGCTGCTCAACCTTACAGTTACAGCAAATCCTTGGATTTGGTGCTCTACTCCTCCCAAAAAGGAACCACACACAAGTCTGGCCAATACCCTAAAGGGCCCACAAACACATATGCCCCTACTTCCTTCTTTGTGGGAGGTCCACATCTTACTACATCTAAACTAATAATTCAGTTCCCACAGCAACTCTCAACTAAACAATTGCTGACAAAACCAGAATTTAGTGATTTTTTTTTCCCAATTTCTCTTATAAACCAAAGTAACTCACCTCATAAATATCCATTATCATCATATAACTTAAAGGACAAAAGCTGTAATCCAGATGAATATTTGGTTTTGAACACAGAACACACAAACCAGGTAGCCATGCAGAGCGACTTACCCTTTTCCTTCCAGAAGACGTTTTAGGGAGATCACTATCGTCCTAGGATAAACCAGAGCACCTTACTATGGAGTTCTCATCAGATATCATCTGAGCAAAAGGCGTACCAGAGACATCACTTAACCATGAAAGTTCTCATCAAGTACCCTATTTCCATAGCTAATTGGAATGTATCACAAAAAACGGTATTAGATGACCTACGTTTTCTACTCTCAGTTTGAAGTTACCATTTGAAATTAGTGTCATTATAAAGTTAAAACTTCATACCAAATCATCAGCATTCTGATCATCATTTTCTGATGTGTTAGATAGTTCTGATATACTTGTACAATCTTGATTCCTAAAAGTTAAAATTTTCACAATTAATCATATGAAGAATAGTTTACTCCTGACAAGCATTCATTTCACATTAAAATGCAAACACCTCCCCAGCCTAGGCACACCCAACTTTACAAATGACATGAGATTGCAACCAGTCCTCTTCGAAAATAATGGACTTTAACATTCTAATTTAGAATGACAATTTTTAAGTGTGTTCAAAGTGAAGTTGATAATACAGAAATAATGGTACTCTGAAGTGGCCTCTCCAGGCTGAACACAAACATGACTTTTGCTAGGCATTACCACAGTAATATTGATATAGCAAATACCCAGAAAAGAGAAGATTTAAGACAGAGAAGAAACAAAACAAAATGAACATCTAAGTGTCAGTGACTAAACAAAGGGAGAGCTGCTAACAGGACGCTCTAGAAAGAAATGACAAGACAAAAACAGGAGTACTGCTTCCCGAGGCAGAGGGAACATCTCTGGAGGAGGCTAACCACATCTAAATCCTAAGGACGTAGGACAGAACCCACATCCCTCCATGTTAGCTAGATGCTAACTATGGTACTACTGTTTCCTCAAAACGTCTTTCAGATGAGACCAGGCATGTTCAGAGTAGTAGGACCTTACACTAATCGAGTCTTTCAATGAATTTGTACAGACAGACACACGGGAAGGGAATTCAGTCTCTCATGAGGAGGATGAAGTTGAGTTATCTGTCCACAGACAAAGGATGACATCTCTAAAGCCTGTGAGGGAGGAACTTAGGTCTCAATTCCCACATCTGCCTTCATGGAATTCCAAAGAAATTTGCAAGGAAAGGAAACAGAGCATTTATACATGTCGACTTTCACAGAGTACAATTCAAAATGGACTAAAATTCAATCTTGTCATTAGAAGATGCCTGGAAAACCTAAACAGTCTACAAAATTAAGAGACCAGCATTCAGAAAATAATGAATTACATGTACACCATAGTAACTCTCTAGCAGGCATAGAGTACACCAAGTAAATCTCTAACAGGCATAGAGTAGCATAAACTACTTCAAATTTGCTGGAGAGATGGCTCCTCAGTTAAGAGTACTGCTGCTATCCCTGCACCCACTTAGTGGCTCACAACCATCTCTGACTCCAGTTCCAAGGGATCCAATGTTGTCTCTCTGCTGATCTCAGACACCAGGTATACACATGATGCACATAAATACATGCAGATGAAACATTCACATACATGAGATTTTTTTTTACTTACTTCAAATTTTTAAATATGTAAAAGTTGGGGGTGGAGAGATGGCTCATAGTTAAGAGTACTGGCTACTCTTCCCCAGGATCTGGATTATATTCCCAGCACCCACATGGAGGCTAACTATCATCTGTAACTCTAGTGCACGGAGATCCAACATCCTTTTCTGGCCTCCATGGGCACCAGGCACGCAAGTAAGTGTACATACATACAAGCAGGAAAATACCCATTACACTTAACGAAGTATTAAAAACTAAAACTGAACTGGTCACGTTCCTTTACTGAAACACAAGTTTACAAGGAAATGTTGCCTCAAGTAAAACATCAGATAGAAGAATTTAAGTGATATAAACGGGAAGCTATGAGACTATTAAAGCACAGTGTGTTGAAAAGTCACTTTTCTACCACACATGAGATCACTTACTTAATAAATTTCAGAAGCTGGTCAGTTATTTTTTTAGCTGATCTTGCAATTACACTTTCAGGTTCATTAAATGTCCTTGCATTATGCTCTATATATCGGACTTCCCAAATCAGAGCAGACAACCGCCTTGAAAAGAAAAATAACTTAGCACTTAAAAAAATGAAAATAATCAAAACCTAGTCAAGTTGGTCTATTAAACGAAAGAGACACATCTTCAAGTCAACACTAGGGAAAGATTGTGATAAATCACCTTCTAATGCTCTCAACTCAGCTCAGCCAGACATTACATTATAACGGACAATGAATTGCAGAAACTAATTTAAATACACCACTTAAATCATTCTCCATGCCCCCTCCTCACGACACACACACACACACACACACACACACACACACACACACACACACACACAGCCTTTCCTTCCACCATTCCTATCAGTACCTTTTGAAGATGTTAAAACTCAACCAATGGGGCTGGGAAAATGGTTCCATAGGAACAACTGCTTGCTTGCTGTACGACATGAAGACCTGATTAGAGTCTACAACACCCATTTGAAAATAAAGTGAGCCTTTAACTCCAGCACTGGGAATAAATACAGATCCCAAGAGCTCACTGGGCAGTCAGCTTATCTAGATCTATAAGAGGCTGAGTATCAAGGGACTGGACATTCTCCACATGTGCAACAGCACAGACCACACCCCTATCCCCCAATCCAGACACACTAAAAAAATGTGTAGTGTATCAACTTTGAGTCAGTTTCATTACAAATTGGTTTCTAATTCAAACACATATGATTAGATATATACACAGTAATTGTAGAATAGTAATTATGGTCAACAATAATTTCATCAATGGGATTATAAATACTGAAATACCATCAATTACTATAAAAACAATTACTAATAAAATAAAGGCGGTGGTGGCCCACACCTTTAATCCCAGCACTTGGGAGGCAGAGGCAGGTGCATCTCTGTGAGTTCGAGGTCAGCCTGGTTTCCAAAGCAAGTTCCAGAAAAGGCGCAAAGCTACACAGAGAAACCCTGTCTCAAAAAACCAAAACCAAAAACAAAAACAACAACAACAAAATAATTACTAGTAAGTGACTGTAAGAGTAACAATGATCTAAATGCCAACAACAGAAAGTTGATATTCCTGGGAAATAAGCTTTCCTCAGAAGAACAAATCCAATTACTAACTCATGAAATTTACTTTTAAATGTAGCAGTTAATAGTTAACTTCAAGAAAAGGGGGGAAAATTCAAGATCACTTTCCTTTTTTTCCAGTACAGGCTTCATATCACACAGCAGTGTGTACCTAAATCTCTACCTACATTATCATAAAATGAGTTATACTGTTTTATAAGCTTTTAAAATTTTTAGTTCACGATTATTAATGAAGTTGTAATTGAACTAAAGAGAAAGTTCAACAGTTAAGAGCACTTGCTGCTCTTCCATAGGACTAGAGTTCAATTCCAGCATCCATATTTGAAAACAACCACCTTTAAGTACAGCTCCAGAAGATGAAACTCCCTCTTCTGACCTCCAAGGAAACCTGCATACACATGGATACACATGCAGGCATTTACACACAGACACATGAATAAAATAAAAATGAAGCTTAAAAAAAAAAAAAAATTCCGTAACTCATGCATTTAAAAAGTATTTGTCACAAAAAAAAAAAAAAAGGTTTCTAGTTAACATAATTTCTAACACACACACACACACACACACACACACACACACACACACACACACAGCTTGGTATGTCACCTTATGCCTTGCTAGCCAACCAAACACCTCTAACTTATGCTGGTTACTATGGCCTAAAAGCCATATGGTATCTTGAAAGGGGTGCTCTACCAACCTGTAAAATCGATTAACAAGTCTCATTCGAATTGTGTAAAGATCAGTTGGATAAGCCACCACTGTGCAGTACTTTGGATATGTACATAGATCCACCGGGCCTGCAAAAGCTGCAGCTATATCTGTAAGAGAAGACCAAATTGTAAGCTTTGAAACAGTAAGCTCATTACCTATAGGTGGTATTTAACTAGAAAATCATTCCTAAGAGAGCACTCCATTTAACTTGACAAACCAAGAGGAACTAAGTGAAGAACGGAACCTAAATTACATCTGAAGTTCTTTAAGGGAAACTTAAAAATAAAACTCACCGAGGTTTAAAAGTTGATCTATGCCATTGATGATGCGTTCACACTCCTCATCTCTTGATTTCTGGCCCCATTCACCGTCTTCTGGTCTGTAGAGCAATTTCTCTAGCTCATCTGAAGTGACGGAGATACTTGCTCCCAATTCTTCCGGTGGATCAACTATGAATTTCATTTAGAAAAAAATTAAAGAAGGAAAGGGGGGGTTAACCTCTAACATGTAATGTATACTATAGACACAAGTTCAACTAAAAAAGATCCTATCTCTATGGGAAAAAGAAGATCTCAACTCTTCAACATTCTAAGTTGTTCACTGAGACTACAAAATTGCTTGAATTGAGGTGTAAGAACAAATTATGATCCTGATAAAGTCTGAACAGAGATCATCTTCATGGCTTCAGTCTATTCTTTCAAACTATAAAGTTCCAGGTACTACTTTTAAAAACAATTAAGAAAAAACAAAAAACCTGGGGCTGGAGAGAGAGATGGCTCAGCAGTTAAGAGCACTGGCTGCTCTTCCAGAGGTCCTGGTTTCAATTCCCAGCACCCACATGGTGGCTCACAACCATCAATAGTGACACCCGCTGCCTTTTTCAGCCATGTGGGCATACATGCAGGCAGATCACTGTATACATAATAAATAAATAAATCTTTAAAAAAAAACAAAACCAAAAACTGAACCAGGCGGTGGTGGTGCACACCTTTAATCCTGATGCTCAGGAGGTGAGAGCAGGTATATCTGAGTTCAAGGCCAGTCTGGTCTACGGAGCATGTTCCAGCACAGCCAGGGCTGTCCAGGAAATTAAAAAAATAAAAAATAAAAAATTTAAATTTTTTAAAAAAAGAAAATGGAAAAAACAAACAAACCTAACAAGGTTTCTGAAAGCAAATTTCAACAGACAATTTAAAGTTCAAAAAGTGATTTTTAAAAGCTCAAAACATGATTTGGGGGGGGGGGTGGTTGGTGTTCCACACGCACAGCACAATTGGCAGAGTTTGCTCAGCATATAGGAAGCTCTGAGTTTTATCCCCAGCACCTCATAATCCCAGGTGTGATGGTGTGCACCTGTAATGCAAGCATTCCTGGGGGAAGCAAGAGGTCAGAAGCCAGAGGCCATCACAAATACAGAGCAACTTCTAGTCCAGCCTGGGCTACGTAAGATCATTTTATACACACACACACACACACACACACACACACACACACACACACACAGTCAAAAATAGATAAAATAATGCCTGCAGCATAAAGGGCTGAGAAGCACGTCCTTTAGGTTTGAGAAGCACATCAATGGGATAGAGACTGGTTGGGGGGTGGAGGAGGAAAGACACAAGACAGAATGTGAGAATCCAAAATATTGTCATTAGTATGAGTTAGAAAACACAGACTTAGTACCATCCAATCAGATGTGGTATGATATGTATGCCTTTAATCCCAGCCCTCAGGTGACAGAAGCAGGAGGAACCTCAGAGTTTAAGACCAGCCTGGTATACATAGTAGGTTCTAGGACAGACAGGGCATATGTCATGTTTTTTAGGCTACTATTCAGTGGGAGGGGAGGGAGGGGAAGACTGGCCACAGATTTGGAATCCAATTCTAAACTCCAGCATGTACAACTTTAGACAAGTTGATAAGCCTTTGGCCTTAAGCTTCTCCTTTGAGACTGATCAGCTAGAGAAGACATGGCTTACTTCTTGCCAACTTTACACACAGCACAATGTCTCTTCTGACCAGTAGACACCACTGTAAGTTACTAAACTCAAAACAACAGCAAAGGAAGCCAGTTACTGGTGACCTCTCACTATTAAAATGGTGAGGTTTTCGAAAGACAGCTATCTTTTTTAAGCTATTCAATTATTAATGATAAAGTAGTGAAAAAATGTCAACAGCAGCTATTCTGCATTGCTCCTGAAGCGGAGCAGGAAAGGAACATTCAATACAGCCTTCAATATGACCAAACGTAAGGACAGGAAACATCAGCAAACCTGGAAACGCCAGGTCCTTGCACAAGCAGCAGAAAAACCACCATTCCGGGAAACCGCCAGTGTGGGGAAAGGGACGGCCTTTCAAACTACAACAGAGACAGGCAGTCACATCTGCTCCTTTTATGGGTGAGCAGGACAGAATGGGGAGGCGGGGGGGACTGTGTATTAAAGTAAAGTGGGTCATGTGAGAGCTGAGCTGCTAAGATACCTACAATAAATACGGACTCGAAGACCTCAAACTATTTTGTTCTAGCAAAGCTGAGACTGTGGTAACTTCAGGACATTTATGAACAAACACAAACAGGCCCTACTATGTACGTAAGCAAGAGAGGAACCTAGGAAGACAAATGTTTTCTTAACTTAAGACAAATATATACCATTGTCAGGAATTGGTTCCATGTCCCATGGGCTAAGTTTTTCAATTTCAGTATTGTCCCACCTGTTTAAACGAAAAACAAGAAGCACTAGTTAACTTTTCCCAAAAACAAACTGTACAGAATAGCAATACATCAATTACAAAAGAAATATGATCTCTTCTTTAATCCAGCACTCGGGAGGCAGAAGCAGGCTGATCTCTGTGAGTTCGAGGCCAGCCTGGACTACCAAGTGAATTCCAGGAAAGGCGCAAAGCTACACAGAGAAACCCTGTCTCAAAAAAAAAAAAAACTGAGAAAGGATGGGGTTGGGGATTTAGCTCAGCGATAGAGCGCTTGCCTAGCAAGCACAAGGCCCTGGGTTCAATCCTCAGCTGAAAGGAAAGAAAGGGAAAGGAAATGGAAAAAGGGAAAAGGAGAAGGGGGAGGGGAGGGGAAGGAAAGGGAAGGGAGGGGAAGGAAAGGGAAGGAAAGGGAAGGGAGGGGAAGGAAAGGGAAGGGAGTGGAGGGAGAAGGGGAGGGGAGGGAAGGGAGGGGAAGGAAAGGAAGGGAAAGGAAAGGAAGGGAGAGAGGAGAGGAGAGGAAATTGAGAAAGGCAAGGCAGTGGTGGCACGCACATTTAATCCCAGCACTTAGGAGGCAGAGGCAGGCGGAGCTCAAGTTCAAGGAGCAGTCTGATCTAATAATACCCAAGTTCCAGGATAGGTAGGACAACATAGACAGACCCTCTCTCAAAACACAAAAACATAAGAAAACGAACAAAAAACAAAAAGAAAGTGCAAAAGCTTATGCAAGGGGATAATGAGGTGACTCAGTGGTTAGAGGCACCGATTACTGTCAGAGGACAAATGTTCAATTCCCAGCTCCCACAGGGCAGCTCACCATATCCGCCACTCAAATTTCAAAGGATCTGATGCCCTCTTCTGGCCTCCAAGTGGGTACCAGGCATGTGTATAAGGTATGCCAGCAAAATACCCACATACATAAAAATAAATAATTTTTTTAAAAAGAACAAAATAAAATTGTAAGGCTTACGAAAACATCAGAACTGCTATGCAACCTGTCCTTAGAATGAGGGGAGAACATACAGATAGCCTGTCAGACTATTACCCTAGAGCCAGCTAGTGGGAAAGAGGTGGAGATTTTTCTAAACACTAATGATACAGTATCAATGCTAAGCTGTGACTCAGCAGTATTAGACAGAAGCAAACAACAGGTGTTTCAGGTCTCAGAGACATTATAGAGGTCACTGGACTTAAATCATGTTAGTCAGATGGTGATCTGAAACAGTAAACAATTTCTCTCTGTATACAAACCTAACAACGTAACACTGGAAATGGCTGTCAGGATACTGTGGTTGATATGGCTCTTGACTCAATACAGTTCCAAACCACCAAGCATCATCAATAATAGATCGAAATCTGTCACCTGTAAGAGAAATGATCGAGTCTGAGATATGCATTTGCTAACATTATGTATATCTTTTACCTATGAAATACCATAACACAAAGAACAGAGGTCAAGCACAAAGTTTAAGAAAATTCAAAATCCTCAGGGTTATGGGTCTATCACAGTGGGTCCTAAGGCCCTGTGCTCAACCAACATGTGAGAAGAGGGAGGACTAGTTCTCCACTGTATGCAACTAAAATACTCTTGAGAAATGTATGAAATATTCAAAAAATTTGCAGAAAAATTATACCAGCCATGGTTAGTCTTATGATCACACATGAGCAACAGGGCCTGGGGCCAGGGAAGTGGGTTAATGGATAATGGCACTTGCCACCATGCCTAACTGCCTGCTTGAGTTCAATCTCCAGGGACCTTTAGGACAGAAGGAAGAACCCAGCCTTCCAAAAGTTCTGACCTTCACATAAGCCTCGCGGTATGCTTTCACCAATATATGCATGCTTAATGCACAAAATAAATTTTAAAAGAAAAAGTTAAATGTCAGGTCTGAAAATACTTCAAAGCATTAAAAAATGTATTATTTAAAAGAACAACATAGTCACTAATCAATTCTACTATCTTACAATAATTCAACAGGAAAAAGCAGATCTTTGTAAAGGGCTTTTGCAGAGGGCTCCTCTACAAATCTGTTCAAGGGTAGAATGGGTCTGTGGCTTAGCATGACCCCCTCAACCCCACACAGTTACTAAATATTAAAATTTTAACTAGCAGTAGTGGTTCTAGACTATAAGGATTTAAATGTATCCTACAACAACAGTGCAATCTGACTTGACTTCAGTGGATACTAGCCATTTCACCTATGCTTTGTACATACTATAAAATAACACAGCATTTTCTCAACACCAAAGAAAGTCACCCATCCATCCGACAGTTCTGTGAGTTCAAGGCCAGCCTGGTCTACAGTATTCCAGGCCAGCCAGGGCCACAGTGAGGCCCTGTCTCAAAAAATAATTTTACAATAAATAATAGGATAATGGCACAGTGTAAAAATGAGATCAGTCAACTTCCTCCATACACATGGACTGCAAAACAAAGCCACTAGATTACAAAGGAAAACAATAAAGTAAATTTTGAAAGATTTTTTGTTTTAATAAAATTTATTAATTTTACAGAAAAGTGAGCAAAATGTACAGATAATTCTTTTTTATTTAAGAATTTTTTTCTTTCAGTTTACATACCAACCACAGATCCCCCTTAATCCTCCCCCCCTCTCCCCCCATCCCCTCCTCCCAAAGGCTAAGGCCTCCCATGGTGTGTCAGCAGAGCCTAGAACATTCAGTTGAGGTAGGACCAAGGCCCTCTCCCCCACATCAAGGATGAGCAAGGAGTCCGACCATAGGTAATGGGCTCCAAAAAGGCAGCTCATACACCAGGGATCAATCCTGATCCCACTGCCAGGGGCCCCTCTAACAGACCAAGCTACACAACTCTCTCCTGTATGCAGAGGGCCTAGTCTGGTCCTGTGCAGGCTCCACAGCCTTCGGGTCTATAGTTCGTGAGAAGTTTTGAAAGACTTTTAAATCTTCATTACTACTGTATATGTGTGTTGGGGGCAGGGTGTCCCAAGTGGGGGTCAGAAGACAATTTCCAGGAGTCGCTCTCTCCTGGGACTGGACTCTAGCTGTCACGCTATGATACAGTGGGAGCATCTTTATCCACTCAGCTATCTTGCTCATCCAAATGTTTCTATTTCTTCTTGTTTTTAACATTTTTTTAAAAGATTTATTTATTTACTATGTATACAGCATGTGTGACTTCAGGCCACAGGAGAGCACCAGATACCATTACAGATGGTTGTGAGCCACCATGTGGTTGCTGGGAATTGAACTCAGGGCCTCTGGAAGAGCAGCCAGTGCTCTCTACCTCTGAGCCCTCTCTCCAGCCCATGTTTTTAACATTTTTTTAAAGGGGATGGGTGGGAAGCACTGGCACTCCAACCCACGCACAGTAGAAAGAAGGGCATCAGATCCCTCGGAGACGGAACTGCAGGCAGTTATGAGCTGTCTGACACGGGTGCTTAGAATTGAACTCTGTTCCTCTTCCAAAGGAACAAGACGTGTCACTTAACTCTAGTTTGTTTTTGCAGGAGTAAAACAACACTGTGGCACACAACATTTTTTTCCTATATTTTTTGGGACAGAGTTTCTGTGTTGGTCTGGATGTCGAAGAACTCACTCTGGAGACCAGTCTGGCCATAAACTCAGAGATCTCTTTGCCTCTGTCTCCAGAGCAATGGGATTAGAAGCATGCATAACCAAGTCCCAGCCCTGTAATTATTTTTTAACCATTAGTTGTTTTAAATCAGTGGTTCTCAACCTTCCTAATGATGTGCCCATTTAAAACAGTTCCTCATGTTGTGTTAAACCCCAACCATAAAATTATTTTTGTTGTTACTTCTTAACCGTAATTTTGCTACTGTTAGGAATCATGAAGTGGGGCTGGAGAGATGGCTCACAGGTGAAGAGCACTGACTGGCTGCTCTTCCAGAGGTCCTGAGTTTAATTCTCAGCACCTACATGGTGGCTCACAACCACCTGTAATGAGATCTGGTGCCCTCTTCTGGCATGTAGGCATACATGCAGGACCAACACTGTATACATAATAAGTAAATCTTTAAAAAAAAAAAAGAAGAATCGTAAAGTGAGTATCTGATATGCGTTGCCTGTGAAAAGGTCATTCAAACCCAAAGAAGTCGAGACCCACAGGCTGAGAAACACTGTTTTAAATCCTGTATAAGTATACACAGCCAAGTGTGGTACTACATGGCTTTAATCACAGCACTCAGGGGCTGGAAAGATGGCTCAGAGATTAAGACCACTGGCTGCTCTTCCAGAGACCTGAGTTCAATTCCCAGCACCTACATGGTGGCTCACAACCATCTGTAATGAGATCTGGTGCCCTCTTGTGGCCTATAGGCATATTTACAGACAGAACACTGTACACACAATAAATAAATCTTTAAAAACAAAACAAAACAAAACACAAATCTGTGATTTCCAAACATCCACACCATAAGCAGAAGCAATATTGTAAGGCTAAAGAGTCTACATGGAATAGGTACTAATTAGCACAAGTACTAAGCCAATATATTTAAAAGTCATTTATGCTTCTAGGAATTGTTTGTAAAACCATAATTATAAGTGCTACAAAGAGCAGTTCAATGGTTTTTAAGACTACATACAATTCAATAAGGACAGACTTACAAGGCTGCCAGTTTCTCTGTCTTGCTTCATCATAAAATTGACGCAACACAAGAAAATCGATAACATCTGGCATATCATGATATCTAAAAGAAAATTAAAAGTCACCTCAGTTGAAAGTAACGATGCTCAAAAGGCACAGGCATTCTATCTGTCCACGAGCACACAAGGGTGGAGTGCAGAGGACAACCCTGAATGTCATCATCCCCAAATGCCACCTACCTGCTTTTCTGACAGGCTATCACTGCTATGCAGGCTCACCAAGCAAGCTGGACTCACTGACCAGTGAGCACCAAGGCTGTCTCTTTCTGCCCAGCATGGTGGAACTCACGACTTTCTAGCTGAGCCATCTTATTTATAGAAGATAAAAGGGGACTAGAGATGGCTCAGTTAGCAAAAGTACTTTCAGGGCAACGTAACGTAAGGGCCTGAGTTCTGATTGCCAGTGTCCACACATAAGCTAGGTGTGTCATGTGCCTACAATCCGAACGCTAGGAAGGCCGAGACAGAAAGGTTCCTAGAGGGCCCTGACTGGCCAGCCTGATGAAATGGTGAGGTCCAGGTTTAGGGAGGACCCTGTCCTCTTTTTCAGTCTCCAGACAGCACAAATGCAGTTTGCACTCAGCTTGAATCAGCACATGGAACACTCCCATGATCCTCTCTGCCTGTGTGAACATCGGCAAAGACATCCAAGCAGCAGACTCCCTTGCCTAACTGCTTCCTGGCAGACCTGTCCACAGTGCTGTAGATGCATGATGAAGCTACAGGGGAAGGCCTACTGATCAGCAAAATGTAAAAATCTGTACCTAAGTAATTCCACAGAAATATAATAAAATACATACCTAATGGAGAAAGATTTATCTGTAAGTCTGCCAGTTGCTGGATCTATAAATGCTAGTTTGAGGCAACAGAGTGTAGGTGGTCCAACCTCGTATCTTATTCCAACTATTTTGACCAATTCTTGATCCTGTAATAGACATTTATTTAGAAATTTTATTTTTTTATTTTTACTTTTTAAAACTTCAATTTAGCACGACTGTAATTCTCAATGTACTACTGCTAGGCTAGCCAGCACCGTATCTGAGTTCCAGAAACGCAAAGATAACTTGCCGTTGACTGCAATCATCCTTCCCACTCTCCAGAGGGTAGACATCTCACATGCTCACAGAAGCAGTCAGTGTACTCACTAGAAATCTAAGGAATTTTAGCATGGCTTGGGATCAGCACAAGATAACCAGTTAAAAATCTCACATTTTCTTGACTTATATTTTCAATGTCATTTTCTTGTTGCATTTATTGTGTGTTTGTGTACATGCATGTGCCATGGCACCCACGTAAAGGTCAAAGCAGTACGTACAGGAGTGGGTTCTCTCATCCCAGCATATGGGTCATGGGGACTAAACTTTGATCCTCAAGCTTGCAATGAACTCTCTCACCCATGGAATCATGCATCCGTCTCCTCTACTTTCTACTGTAACAACACACTAGACTGTAACGCTGACCTACCCTGAGATCCATTTTTCTCCATGGCTCCTTATTAGGGTTCAGTTCATAAATATTATTTCTTCGGACAGCTTCAATGTAAGCTTCATGACCCTGACGAAAGTAGATCACCTGCAAAGGTAAGTGTTTGTTCACTAGTGAGCCACCAAGCACCAAGACTTCGCACACTCGTTCGCACACTCTCCAAGGTTTCTGTTCTCACCTCATCCCCCATCTGAGGAACAAAAGGAGACCTGCGAAGTGTAGTGTCAGTTATCCAAACAGGAGGGTGAAACTCATACAAACGTTCTATGTTCGCAAGCTCTGCAGGAGTCACCCTTCGCAAACTCTGCCAAGAGAAGACAGGAAAACTTTGATAGAAAGGGGCAACATAGGCTGCTTAATTGAAAAACAAATACTTTACCATTCACAGCCCTTTTGTTTGGTTCAATACACAGAATATATTGCTCTTTTAAAAATTATTAAATGTGCCTGGCTCTAATCCTCCACACTCACCTATATCTTCTAAAATCACCATGGAGCTACCGAAAGCCAGCCTAGGACTCCCTCATCCCCATGCCCTTATATTCCACTAAAGGTCTGCTAGGCACAAGCTCTTCTACGCACATTCTACTCGGAATTAGAACACAGCCTTGTAATAATAATTAGGAATCTTCTTTTGTGTTTTAGTATTTTGAGATAGGTTTTATGTATCCCAAATTGGCCTCCAACTCAGTACATAGCTACAGGTGACTCCCGAGTTCTGGGGTTACAGACATGCTAACATCATGCCTGCCCTAGGTGGTGCTAGAAATACAACTAGGGGTTCAAGCACGCCAGGTAAACAAGAAATCAAATGAACAATATCCCCAGCCCCATAGATCATCTCCTCTTGTAAGGTTTCCAAGCCTGGTGCTTTTTCAACAAAACGGGCTCTCCATACTTCTTTCCTATTCTTGAGCTCAGCTGAGACTCAGTGACTCACTCTGCTCAATACAATGAATCAACTGCATGAAACTTGGGCCATAGAGGCATCAAGGTGTACTCCCTTGCTTTACTGTTGGACAGTTTCTGGGGAAAGTCAGACAGCATGTTGTAAGAAGATCAAAGCAGCTAGCTGAAGAAAAAGGCACATGGGACAAAGAGTTAAAGCTTTATGACCAGCTGAGCGGTGGTGGTACATGCCTTTAATACCAGCAGTCTTAAGGCAGGGGCAAGTTCTCTGAGTTCAGAGTGAGTTCCAGAACAGCCACACAGAGAAACCCATTGGGGGGGGGGGGGGGGGGACGACCCACATGACAAAGCTTGGGAAAAAGATGGAACCCTGAGATGCCCTGGATGTACCTATGACTCAGGAAGAACCTACATTCCTGACCCACCAAAGTAAGAAATGAGCCTGGAGTTGGTGGCGCACGCCTTTAATCCCAGCACTCGGGAGGCAGAGCCAGGCGGATCTCTGTGAATTCGAGGCCAGCCTGGACTACCAAGTGAGTTGCAGGACAGGCGCAAAGCTACACAGAGAGACCCTGTCTCGGAAAAAAAAAAAAAAAAAAAGAAAGAAATGAAATGAGAAATACACATTCTTATACCTAAGTGACCTAAGTGACAGGGAATGTGTTACACATGAAGAGAAAACAAAAACCAAGATCGACATCTTTTAATAATGACACTGGCAAGAGACAGTACCTAACAGGCACAAACAAAAGAAGAAATAAATCATTACTATAGTCATAAGAAAACATGAAGACAGAAAATATGCAGACAGAAGGCAGTGGTGGTGCACACCTTTAATCTCAGCACTCGAGAGATAGAAAACGAATCTCTAAGTCTGAGGCCAGCCTGCTCTACACAGTTAGTTCTAGGACAGCCAGGACTACACAGAGAAACAGTCTCAAAAAAATGAAAACAAAAAACAACCAACAGCACCACCACACAAGAGGCAGGAGATGTCTACAAACTCTGAAGTTTATATTCCTGGTAGCAAAGTGAAGTTCAGCTTGAAGCTATATATTAACACTACTCAGGGGATGGAGAGATGGCTCAGAGGTTAAGAGCACCGACTGCTCTTCCAGAGGTCCTGAGTACCATTCCCAGCAACCACATCACATGGTGGCTCACAACCATCTGTAATGATATCTGGTGCCCTCTTCTGGCCTGCAAGGACACATGCAGGCAGAACAGTGTATATGTAATAAAAAAATAAATCCTTAAAACACTCCTCAGAACAGGGGGAACCTTACTTCTTCCAACACATTTCTCTTTATTCCTTTGCAATAGACACAAAACATCAACAATTATTTAAAAAAAGGAAAACCTTAAAAACAACTGCTTACAAAAATAAAACACAAGAAAAGTTGAACGGAAGACAAGAGCCAGGCTGGAGCAGGGCAGCAATGGAGAACTGTTCAATGACTGTAAAGTTTAACAAGCAAGACTCTGTAGAGGGTGAAATCTGCAAAGTCAGGGAGGGCACCTGGTGCATCGTTACATGCTTCACTGAAGATCAGTGCAGAGAATTGACCTCGGTGTGAAGTTTGAGGGCCTGGGTTCAATCCCAGCACCAAGAGAGACAAGAAATGCAAACAAACAAAAAACAGAAAAGAAACAAAACAAACCTAGACATGGAAAACAACACTGCCTAAAAGTAGAGGCACATTATTTTTAAAGGTTTATTTTTCTTACCTCCCTTCTAGGCTTGCTTTCTTTCTTTCTTTTCCGCCTTCTTTTTGGAGGAGATATGTTCTCTGTAGACAGTTCATCCTCTGAACTACTGCAGAAACGGGTTACTCTACGGCGACAGGACATCCTTAAAGGAGGCTGCAAGTTGATTCCTGTGTCAGCTGTCCAATCAGAGTATCTAGATGAAGCGTCACTGCAAGAACCATAATGTAAGCAAACAGTTCACAGGAGAACCAAGGGAATAAAGAGAGAGCATGCAGAGAGGAAGATGATGAGCCCCCGTTTAACTTGAACATCCTGCTCACACTACCAGCAAAGACCAACAGACCACAGATCACAACAAAGATGGACAAAGAAGTCTTCACCAGTACTAAAGCAACAGCTCTACCAGATGCTCTTCAGGACGAGGGTTCAATTCCCAACACCTACATAGTGGCTCACAAACGTCAGGAACTTTGGTTTCAGGGGATCTAATGCCATCTGGCCTCCTTAGGTAATAGACATACACATGATACACAGACATGCATTAAGGGAAAACACTCATATAGAGGGGGAGGGGAAGGAACAGAGGGAGGGGGAGAGAAAAGATTCATTCACCAACAATGGGAAGAAGGAAAACACATGGAATGTTGTTTAACAGCAACCCTGGCTAACTCCTCAAGGAGCTTCTTATTTTTTGAGGCACTGGGAATTGAACCCATGGCTTTGGGCATGCTAGACAATTAATTTACCCTGAGAGCTACATCTCCAGCCCTTTTCTTTTGTGAAGTACCCTCTAAAGGAGAGCTGATAAAGTGATAACTTCCTCGGAATGCAAAGCACAGTTACTAGAAATCATTACAGAGGACCCTAAGAGCTCCAGCACCTCCAAGATACTGGTGGATACTGATTCATAAACTCTACCTTGCAGCACAAACCACCAGTGGAAAATCAAGTGAACCCAAGGGAAGCACCTCAATCACAAAAACAAAGGAAGGGACAGACTCCTCCAAGAGGCTGTAACAGAAGCTCTCGGCCCACAATGAAGCTTCACCACACAGCAGGGGATGAGGGCTCTGAGCATCTCTCAAGTGCTTCACGACGTACTCAGTTTTGTTTTCTGAGACAGGGTTTCT
This sequence comes from Onychomys torridus, assembly GCF_903995425.1. Taxonomy (NCBI): domain Eukaryota; kingdom Metazoa; phylum Chordata; class Mammalia; order Rodentia; family Cricetidae; genus Onychomys; species Onychomys torridus. The sequence continues at coordinate 73,262,876 of NC_050454.1, forward strand.
CTGTACAGCTCTGGCTGTCCTGGAACTCACTCTGAAGACCGGGCTGGCCTCAAACTCACAGAGATCCACCTGTCTCTGCCTCCTGAGTGGTGGGATTAAAGGAGTGTGCCACGACCACCCAGCTATAAATATTTTTATGTCATGGATGCTCCACAATTCAAAGAAAATTCTTAAAAGAATAAAATAATACACGTTCTTGTGCTCTAGGACACTACTCACATCCCAGTCACAATAGAGCAAAGGAGACAAGAAATGAGGCCGAGTACCACAGAAAGAGACAACAAAGGCGAGATGATCTGTGTACTAGAGGGGATAGGGGAAGCTTCTGGAAGGAAAACAACATGAGAAAGAAAAATGGAGGCTGAAAATCATACTGAAACATGGATCCTATTTAAAGGCATTTTAAAACATAGTAAAAATGTAAGACTGCACAGACTTGGAATACTCATTTTAATGTGCTTTACCATGCACTCTTTACCAGGTGCTTAGTGTGCATTACTACAGGTGGTAAAGCATCGCAGGACATTCTCCACAGTCCAGAGCCAGCCCAGGTTTGCTCCAATCCCAGGCAACGACTAAACTCCGAGGAGAGAGGTCAGGGCGCAGACAGCTACCTTGAGCTCTCACTGTCGCTGTCGCTTCTCCTGTCACTCCTCCATTCATCGTCTTCTGAAGAACAGGAACCTTCACTCTGGTCGTCACAGGAGGTCTCCTAGACGTGAATGGAAGATAAACATCTGACCCCACACGTACCTGTCATCAAACTGCTGAATCATCCCAACAAGACTACTACACCTAAGAAACTCAAATGACGAGTAGAAACGTAACTAGGTAAAACTTAAAAAGTAAGCCATGTTCACTAAAGCAATGAAGGGCTTTCTGAGAGGTTTTGTATTCAGGCTGGCCTCCAACTCACTATGTACCAGAGAATGGCTTTGAATTTCTGACACTCCTGGGTCACAGGTGAGCATCGCCAGGCATGGCTTCCATTTATTATTTTATGTGCATTAGTGTTTTGCCATGGGTGTCAGGTCCTCTGGAACTGGAGTCACAGACAGTTGTGAGCTGCCATGTGGGTGCTGGGAACTAACCAAATCTGGGTCCTCTGGAGCCATTTCTCCAGCCCCAGGCCTGGCTTCTAAATCTTCATTTTTATCAAGGTATTTTCCAAAAAGGATTTGTGAGGCTGACAGCCACCAGTCAGAGAAGTGATGGGCTGTGGTCGGGCTTTGTGCTTCCCACTCCAGTGCTCGGTACCATGCACTGAGGTGCACGTGGGTATCTAATGCTGCTTGCTTTCAACCCTTGAGAAAAGACAGCCAGTAGCTTCATACAATGCAACTTCCCATTATACAACCTTATTGACCAAGTGGCGGTGAGATGTTTCCATTGAAAAAAGGACGGTTTTCTCACTACATCATTTCAACAGTCCTGTATGTACATTGAATGCAAGTTTTTCTCAAGTATTTTTCCCACTAGTGGTTTTGTCTTTTTGTCTCATAACAGTTATCTTTTCTGGAGCACTTTTGAAATGTCAATTGAGTCAAAGTTATCAATTTGAAAACTGCATGTAAAATAACATTGCAGTCTCTGAAGACACCTATATTCTATCCTCAGCTTGTACAAATTTGAAACTCTTTTTTGTATTTATATTCAGTTTCTGACTCATTTTGAGCTGTTTTTTCCCTTGTCCCCACAGTCAGGGCCTCAGCCTCGAGGATCAGCAATACAGACTTGTACCACCAGATCCAGATTGAGTGAACTCATATGAAAGATTAGTTGCAGAGTGGTTTTGCGGAGTGTGTATGCCCAGCTATTACATGAGTACTCACTCAAGCACTGAGTTGTCTTTGCTGGACATCAACAGACCACTGATCTGTTTGGGATCATGTTGTTTACCTGATTGTTATCTGTCATCGGTAAGATAGCCAATTGTAAGGAGCAGCTTGACCCAAAGAGCAAAGTTTTTATTAAAGGGGACGTGACCTGAATACCCAAATAAAAACTCAGACAGAGCGGAAAAACTCTCTCTCAGAAGGTGGAGGAGCTATCAGCGAGCCACAGAAAAAAGTAGGGCTTGGTGAGGTTTCCCATTCCCCTTGGGAAAGGGCAGTAGCTGAGAGCTGGACCCCAGTGGGAACAGTGGAGCAGCTGGTGACATGGCCCGGATACTTCATTTGTCTTGTAATTACTGTGCATGGATTTTGGCTATTAACAAAAGGTAACACATCCCCCAGACATCCTTCTATACCTGACTTTGGTCTGTTCTTCTCGCAACACCACTGTGTTGGAAACTCTAACAAGTCATAATGGCAGCCACTGTCAGTCCTTTATGTATGTTCTTCTGCTATTTTACATTAGCTCCCTGGATTTTTCTTTTCTCAAAACAGTTTGTCAACATCTACAAAAGTAACCTGCTGGGATTTTAACTAGAATTATACTGATGATGACAGAAACATACTGACAAAGATGTGACCCAATAGAAACGCTCCTTTCTTGCTAATGAGAATACAAATGAGTGTAGCCACTTTGAAAGACTGTCAGTTTGTCACAAAGCTAAACAGGCTCATCACACAATCCCTGGTTTTTAGAGAAGCTCCAGACATAACAGTTTATAGAGTTCCCACAGATGCTTACAGTCTGCATGTATAATTGTCAAAACTCAAACACCAATGTGTTACTTTCAAACAATGGAATGCTGAACTACAGTAAAAATAAATAAGCTATCAAGCTAAGAGAAGATAGAGAATATATCAATATGTGTTACACAAGAGACAAGAGGACAATTAAATGAAAGGCTATCTAACTGATGTCCTAGAAAGGTATTCATCAGAGAGAAGAGAAACAGTGTTTGTGATAACCAGATGGGGCATATGCCCTCAAGTCCCAGGCACTCGAGGCTGATGCAGAGGCAGAGGCACTCACAGTGAACTCTAACTGAGCAGCTTTGCTCTTGCTGCTGTTGTTTTCAAGGGGCTGAGGATGTAACTTAATGGAAGAGTGCTTGCCCAGCAGCAGGAATCCTGAGTAACGTCCTCAACATCACTTAAGCCAGGAGAGGAGTTAGTAGCAAAGGGCCAGGAATGAAATATCATCCTGAGCAACACAGTTTGAGACAGTAGGCACTGTCTTTAAAATAAAATCAAACAAACAAAAACATTTTAACAGGGCAGGAAAAATAGCTCAATGCATAAAAACACTTATCAACAAACCAGACAACTTTAGTTCAGTTCAAACTCCAACACACACACACCGGGGAACAAAAAACAGAATCACCTGTCTCAAAATGTACTCTGAAGCCAGGTGGTGGAGGAGGAACAGAGGCAGAGGCAGGCAATCTCTGTGAGTCTGAGGCCAGCCTAGTCTGCAGAGTGGGTTCTAGGATACACAAAAAGACTCTGACCTCTAGACCCAAGCCGTGGCACACATACATTCATGCACAGACATCTATGAAAATAAATACATAAGTTGGGGCGGTGGTGGCGCATGCCTTTAATACCAGCACTCGGGAGGCAGAGCCAGGCGGATCTCTGTGAGTTTGAGGCCAGCCTGGGCTACAGAGTGAGTTCCAGGAAAGGCGCAAAGCTACACAAAGAAACCCTGTCTCAAAAAAATAAAAACAAAACAAAACAAACAAAAAACATAAATGTAATGTAATTTTTTAAAAAGTCAAGGTAATTTGTACATAGTCACAGAAGCAGTCAGTGAGTGTGTCAGGCATTACTCAGTTCAATTGGTCAAGTCTAACAGGATTATGATTCCTTGATATTTGCTTTTGTTGGCTACAATGTGCAGATATATATGTATGTGGTGTCAGCATCTTTCTTCGTTTGTCCTTTTGTCTCTTAAGTAATTAGCAATGTGTCTGAATAAATTGGTTCTTGATGTGTGGTTGTTCAGAGATGAGTGAAAGTGAAATGTGTTTCTTTTTGAGAGGAAATTGACCATTTTGTGTTGTAAAATTTAAGTTATAACTTATTGAGCACTTTTAATAATAATTGTTTTTAAATGTGTCAATACCTTTCTTGGTATTGTTTGCAATGTGATTTATTTAAAGCCTTTTTTGTTTAACTTGCTGCTTTAGGCTAACAGTATGTTTTAGGAGATGAATTTTCCCCCTTCCTGTCTGCACAACTGCCATCCAGAGCAACAGGGCCTGAAGGTATGGCAGGCTTTTGAAAAGAAGTCCAAATGAGAGCCAAGCTAGAGTGGGAAGTCACACTGTTGTGTGTTGTGAAAAGAGGGTTTTAAATATGTAACTACAGAGCTGTAGTACCATTAGAAAATGTGAACACTTGTCTTTATTTAAAAAAAAAAAAAAAAAAAAAATCAAGGCAAGTGCCAGATGGTGGTAGCACACACCTTTAATCCCAGTACTCTAAAGGCAGAGGCAAGCAGATCTCTGTTAGTTCCAGGACAACCAGGGCTACACAGGGAAAACTTCATTTCCCCCAAAGCTTGAATCTGACCTCAAGTTCCTGGATCTCACAGGAAGAGAGAACTAGATTCACACAATGAATAAATGTGGGACTGGAGAGACAGCTTAGCCATTAAGAGCACTTGCAGGGCTGGAGAAATGACTCAGAGGTTAACAGCACTGACTGTTCTCCCAGAGGACCCAGGTTCAATTCCCAGCACCCTCATAGCAGCTCACAACTGTCTCTAACTCCAGTTCCTGGGGACCTGACACTAATGAACATAAAAATAATTAAAACAAAACAAAACAAAAAACAAAGAAAAGGAAAAGGAAAAAAAGCACTTGCAGCTAGCTCTTCCAGAAGACCTGGATTTGACTCCCAATACTCATATGGCAACTCACAACCATCTATAACTCCTGCTGCAGACAGTTCAACGCCCCCTTCGGGCCTCCTCAGGCACTGAGCACATTGTGATTCACCTACATATAAAGCAAGCAACACACCCACACCCACACCCACAGAGAAAAAAAATAAATCTTTTAAGTTATTTTAAAAAATAATTAACTTTAAAAAAAGAAAAAAAAATGATCTTGAACTCACTGTGTAAGGCCAGGCTGGCCTGGAATTCACAGAGATCCACTTGTTATTACCTCCTCATTGCTGAATTTAAAGGCATGAGCCATCATATCTGGCCTAATTATTGGGATGTAACAGCATACATAAAAATCTCACCAATTCTAAACACATTTCTACTCAATGACCCTCTGGAGAAAATTATACAATCACCACTTCAAACACGAGAAAACTGAGGCAAATGACAAGCACTCCCTCACTAGTCTGAGATGGTAAGGCTTGATTGAACATTACACCATGGACAATGGACGGGATTCTAGAGGACTGGGAAACCACAGGACACACACACAAAGAAGGCAGTGGTGACTAAACCGGGCAGTAACTACAGTGTAAGAAGGCAAGTGAGAAGCCTGTCCTGGCTGCTAGTCATCAAACCACAACTCTACAAGTCTACTACAAATACATGCTTGGTGTGGAATATGACGACATATTTTTAAGAAATACACAGAGCATTAGTAAGGAGAATGTTGGGACTCAAAATTCAACAGGAGCTGTTGGAAGGTGTAAAACTCAATAACAACCTATGAGTAAGGGTTTGGTTTGGTTTTTCGAGACAGAGTTTCTCTGTGTAACAGTCCTGGCTGTCCTGGAACTCACTTTGTAGGCCAGGCTGGCCTCAAATTCACTGACATCTGCCTGCCTCTGCCTCCTGAGTGCAGGAATTAAAAAGTGCATCACAACTGCCCAGCTGAGAGTAAAAGTTCTTAAAATGTCAGGAGACTATATATACGACTTCCTACTCACTTATGCAAGCCCACCCTGACTGAGCCAGAAGCCTGAAAAGACAAAAAGGTCAAATAAGAAAGCCTGATATACCACGGGCATGGCAGCTCACACCTTTGACCCCAGCACTCGGGAGGCAGAAGCAGGTAGATCTCTGTAAGTTTGAGGTCAGCCTGGTCTAGTCTGTTACACGATGCAATTCAGTCTTAGGAGGGAAAAAAAAAAAAGCTGACATTCTAAATGAGTTACAGACATGATTATGACCCACAGTTTATCTTACCTAACTGATACAGGAACTAGAGACTTTATACTCTTCAGAAGGGCTGATGAGGTTCATCAAAAATGACCTCAAATCGTGAAGGGTTAAAAATATGAACAAAGCACTATACATACAAGTGAAAAAATACTCAAGATAAAAGTTACAATAGAATAGCAGCTGACATCAACATCTAGCAAGCTCTACTTTAATGAGTTATTAACTAGATTCTTAGACAGGCTAGGATGAAGATAGAACAGAAGCACAGAGAGATGAAGAAATCTGATGTAGAAACTGTACTCTAGCTCCTGATGTCTGCATTGTGAGTATGCCAACTCAAACTGCAAGTGCAGGAAGTCCAGTGCCCTAGACTGGTTTTCACAAGCTCCTCTGCCTCCACAAAGCAGACACTTGGTACACATAGGCACATATATATACAGGCAAACACACATAAAGGAAATCTTAGAAAGTCTTCTCAAATGGGAGGGGGTGGGCTGGTAAAGTGCTCTCGTAACACGCATGAAGCCTTGAGCTGAAGGCCCAGCACTTGGGAGACAGAGGCAGGAGAACTACAGGAGGGCAAGGCCATCCTCTTGGCTATACAGCAAATTCAGGATGAGAGAGAGAGACTGGTTTTGAAAAGAAAAATTCAACTATTTCTATGTAGTCATTAAAAGTCAAGCAGTAGGATTAGACAGACCGCTTACATGCAACATAACAAGTGATAAAACAGAAATCAGTAAACACTTCAAATTTTATTCCTGAAATATGTAAATAACACAAAAAGCAATAAAACAAATTTGAAACAGGCTATAAATTAGATTCTCTCCAAAGATTTAAAACACTCTCTAAGTGGAGAAAAGGACCTTTAACTTTCTAGAGATTAGACAGACGAAAATAGAAAGCACAACATGCTACCCTCCAGCCACGAAGAGCGTGAATGAAAGTGGACAGTGTAGGGTGTACAGATGCAGAGCTTGAGCTCATAACCAAAATGAAATGTCAAGAGGCTTAGGCCTAGCCCTCAGAGAGCTGCAGATGAATGTCAATGATGGACATACAAACAGCTGGAAAGCATAGACAACATCAATATTCAAATATCCATCAGCTGAGAAGTAAAGAAACAAAAGAAGGTTTATAGCCATACACTACTATGTTCCCAATATATGTTTTATGCATGAAAGTACAATTTAGATGTTAAAAAGCAGAAAAACCAGTAACCAAAATCAGTTTGATTCCATAATACCCAAATGCAGAACAGGAAAACAAAAGATAATGTAGTGCAGGTTGGAGAAAATGGGTACGTGGTACTTTAATGGTAAAAATGTTTAGATATTCTTATAGTACATGTGCATATGGTATGTGATTTTGATAAAACTAATTATAAAAATCTCAGTCAGGCAGCAGGGCGGTGGTGGTCTTTAATCTCAGCACTCAGGAGGCAGAGGCAGGTGGATCTCTGTGAGTTTGACAAAGCCTGGTCTACAGAGTGAGTTCCAGGACAGCCAGGGCTACACAGAGAAACCAAGGGAAAAAGACGAAAACCTCAGCCAGGCCTGGTGGCAGGCGCTTCTCATCTCCGCACGCAGAGCGATGAAGTCAAGGATAATGAAGCCTGGAACACACCAAGAGCCTAGCTCAGACCTCACATAGAAATACAGAACACAAAGCCAGATCAAAGGCTGTCCTGGAATCTCAGACACCTGGGAGAGAGCTGCCTGAGCTCAGGGATTCCAGGCAGCCGCCAAGGCACAGAAAAACATGTTTTCTTTCTCTGACAGCCAACCAAGGGTCCAAACCAAACATGGGAAATGTCATCTTCATCTATGTATTATTTTCACATAAATGTGAATTACATTCAAAATAAAGAATTCATTCAGGCTGGGCAGGGGTGTTCACACCTTTAATCCCAGCACTGGAAAGGCAGAGGCAGATGGATTTCTGTGAGTTCAAGGGCGGCTTAGTCTACAAAGCCAGTCCCAGGATAACCAGGACTACACAAAGAAACCCTATCTTGAACCACACCACCAAGGGGGAGGGAGGATTTAATTCAGGACCAGTGAAAAGTCTTCTCAGGGGATAAAGGGTGCGCTTGTTGTCAGGACTGATGACCTGAGTTGAATCCCCAGAACCCACATACTCTAAGCAAAGCACAACCTGCTACAAGTTACAGCCTGACCTCCACAGACACACCATGGCATACTTATATACCTACATCTATACACAAAATAAATAAATGTAAAAAAATTATATTGTTTAAAGAAAACAATTAGCAGATTTAGGACAAACTCAGCAGAATCTGTTGGCACAGGCCTTCAAGCCCAACCGTGCCCAAGAAGACTCTCCTGAAGCTCAAAGGGTTTTATCAGTGCTATTTACCATGCCTAGACCTACCATGACTACCATGTCTAGATTCATTACCTAACTCCAGAACACAAGCACATGAGTATATGCAAGAGTTAGACAAACCCATGTAAGACAATCTTCATGAAGGCCTTCTACTCACATGTCCAACCGAGCCTGAAGATTCATTGCCAGAGGATAATTCACCCCGGCCAGCATTTCTTCCACCATAATTTGCGTATTTACGCCTACACGTCCGTTGTCTAGACTGGGGCACCAAAACCACTGAATCTGACTGAAACAAAGAAACATGAGCATTACCAACAAAATGGGCATTATATGGCATTAACTATAAATGGTTTTGAAGGAGACAAAGATTAGAAACAATTCTGTCAAATATTGTTTATCCAAGGTGTTATTTTTTACTTTTAGTTCCTTATAGCACTTTAAAAAACCACAGAAGCTCATCTTTTTCACAACTACCTTGTAAGTTACCAGATCACCATTAATGGCATAAATCCACCATGAGCAGAGTTTCACAGGATGTGACTAAGTTGGTCAATGCTCACCTAGCAAGTTCAACACTCAGTCAGGTTCAGTCCCCAGTATCCCACAGACCTGGAGTGCTGGAACAGACCTACATAGCAGCTATACAAGCTATGACAGTTGGCTCCATCAGAAAGACAGCACACATATGCTGAGAAATGACAGAGGAGATCGTGACGTCACTAGACGTTATCGACATGGATCCTTTAATGCTACAGAACCGCGTACTAACAATGAACACGTCTATGTTGGCTTTAAACACCCAACCAGAGACCTCAAGCTATCAATATTATGCTTTTAGAAAGCTACTGAAGTTTTGTTGGGTTTTTTTTGTTTATTTGTTTTGTTGTTTGTTTGTTTGTTTGTTTGTTTGTTTGTTTGTTTTCCGAGACAGGGTTTCTCTGTGTAGCTTTGCGCCTTTCCTGGATCTCGCTCTGTAGTCCTGGTTGGCCTCGAACTCACAGAGATTCGCCTGGCTCTGCCTCCCGAGTTCTGGAATTAAAGGCGTGCACCACCACTGCTTGGCTGAAGTTTTTATAAAGAACACTGAATGTTAATTTTGTGATAGTAGACTCAGGTACCTTTTGTGAAAGCTGGAAAGACTTCTTTTTCCTCCCTATTACATACAGATTTCTCTCCTCTTCGCCTCTCTCAATGCGAAAATCTTCCAAACGCCTGTAAAATTAAATGTGTGGTGGCAGAGGCTGTGGGACTGACAAACAGTAAATCACTACAGCTTTAAAAATCATTCAGTTTATAAATCTTTAAAGGACACATGAAACGATTAAACTTAGAAGAACGTAGAGCTGGGCACAGTGCCCCTCCATCACTTGGAGGCTTAGGAAGAGCATCCCTCAAGCCTCACTCAGGCTGTGGAGGGGAGGGCCTACCTAAGACACACTCCCAAAACAAACTGCCTGGAACTTGACATTTCATGTACTTCTTACTTCTGAATATTAAGAACAAACCTCAGTGATACCTACTTATACTAAATACAAAAGCATGTATTAATTTAGAGATGGTCCTATTAGAACCATCTCAAGAGGCTATCCCATTTCAGTGCTCTCCCATAATTTTCAAAGATTACACTTCCTTTCTGTAAATAAAATTAAAAGCAACATGTTTCTAGGCAAATTATTCAACTCCAGTTTTGTGTCTCACATTAAATTAAAACCACAGTGTTATTCCACTCCTGTAAGTGCACATCATGAACCCTGCTCAGGAGAGGATTTAAACAGGACTAATTTCACACCAAGGAGCTTGTTACCATGAGTGTAAAATGGCATTTGTTTTTGCTGTGAAAAGACTCAGGTCTCTTGATTCTAATTTAAACACTAATTGAAACATCTGGCTTGATGTTTTTAACACCTCGATGTAGGAAAGGCTAGTGTCTTAACCATGCTGCCTATTAACAATGTACAAGGGACAAAAACTGACTTCAAAGCAACATTTTTTAAAAATAAAACGATGGAAGGAGGGCTTTTTTTTTTTTTAGTGGGTATGAATGTCTTGCCTACACTCACGCATGTGCACCACATCTGATCCCCTGGAACAAGAGTTACAGGTGGCTGTAAGCCACCATGAGGGTGATGGGAATCGAACCCAGTTCCTCTAAAAGAGCAGCTAGTGCTCTTAACCAATAAGCCATCACTCCAGCATGAGATTCTGTCATTTTTAAAAATCTAAATTAAAACAAAGCTGAAGAAAAAAAAGAAAGAAAATTTTAGTTTTGGTTTTTCAAAACGAGGTTTCTCTGTGTAGCTTTGGAGCCTGTCATGGATCTTGCTCTGTAGACCAGGCTGGCCTCGAACTCACAGAGATCCACCTGGCTCTGCCTCCCGAGTGCTGGGATTAAAGGCGTGCGCCACCACCACCTGGCTTGAAAATAAATTTTTATTTTAAAGGTCAAAAAAAAAATATTTGTCTAGTTTTTCACAGATCTATGTTACAACTGCATGATTAAGAATGTTAAGAGGAGGGCTGGAGAGATGGCTCAGAGGTTAAGAGCACTGGCTGCTCTTCCAGAGGACCTGAGTTCAATTCCCAGCAACCACATGGTGGCTCACAACCACTTGTAATGAGATCTGATGCCCTCTTCTGGTCTGCAGGGACACATGCAGACAATACTGTATACATAACAAATAAATAAATAAATATTTAAAAAACAAAAAGAACATTAAGAGGGAGCCTCTCCTGCCGGGCGGTGGTGGCACACGCCTCTAATTCCAGCAAAGGAAAGGTGCAAAGCTACACAGAGAAACCCTGTCTAGAAAAACCAAAAGAGGGAACGACTCCTTTAAAAATGTAAACAAGAGACCCTGATCACATTATTACCTAAATCAATGAATCTAGACATAAACATCAACAGGTGCTGACATAATAAAACTAGGTTAGATGTTGCATGTGCCTTATTACATAATTTACAACAGCCTTGCCCAAAAAAAGAAAAAAAAAGGTACAACATTTGAGACAGCTGGCAATTTCAATACTGACTAAATCTTTGGTTATATGGAAGAACTCCTTATGTTTAAAGGTATGGTAAGAGAAAATAATGCTTGACTTTTAGGAACACATGCTAATTACCTAAAGATGACACTATGTGTCCTCATTTCGAAATAACACTGAAGGGAAATGGGTGTCTTCAGATATGAAACAGTTCACTACTCAACAATGCTAGGAAATTAAATTCTGAATTCTCTCCACAATTAAATTGCTCATCCATTACTTAAATGTATATAAGTAGTTATTCCTACATCAAGTGGGATACAAGGTGTGTAGATAACCACATTACAACAACTTCCTGACAGTTAAGAATGTGTCCTTCAACAGACCTGAACATGCCTGGTGGTGCCTCAGGAACAACCACTCTCCGCTTCCAAGCCTGCAGGTCACGCTCTGTTGCAATCTGACTCCGGGGAGCATTCTGATGCATCTGACGAACACCTTCAACCTGCCCACTCCGGCGGAGACCGATGTTAGGAGGAGACTGAATGTCTAAACTCAATCTTCTAAAACCTAGGAAAAATTTTCAGAAAATATTTTCAAATATTTCAAAATTAACATGCATGTGGTGGTTTGAAAGGAAATGGCCCCAAAGGGAGCAGCACTGTTAGGAGGTGTGGCTTTGTTTGAGCAGGTGTGGTCTTGTTGGAGGAAGTGTGTCACTGTGGGGGTGGGCTCTGAGGTCTCCTTGGCTCAAGTTATGTGCAGTGTAGCAGACATTTCACTCCTGTTGCTTGTGGATAAAGATAAGACTCTAATCTCCTTCTCTAGCACGCTGTCTGTCGCATACTGCCATGTACCACCATGATAATAATGAACTAAACCTCTGTAAATGTAAGCCACCCGATTAAATGCTTTCCTTTATGAGAGTTGCCATGGTCTTGGTGTCTCATCACAGCAATAGAAACCTAAGACAATAAAAATGCACTCCTACTAGAACACATACCCCAAACCAGGAAGAGGACACACTAAAAAGAACTTGTAAGAAGAAACATGTTACTATAACTAAAACTACAATGTATTACATAACATTAATTGATAAACCTCAGTTTGAACTTTTACTAGACTTTCTGAAACTGTAAAATATACAAAATGTATTCCATTGCATTTGTATTTCAAAGTATTTTCCCTTTTGGGAAAACCTTTGTTAAGGACATTTGCCCCAAATTGGGAAGGCTACCCAACAAGAGTAATGGAACATGACCCTAGGCTACCGAGGGAACTTCAAACCACCTCAACTCTGGCTTCAGGAGATCCTGGCCTCTATGGGCCTCACACACACACAAGGTGGTACACACACAAGGTGGTGCGCACACACACACAACACAAACACATTCTCTTATAGACACACAAATTAGCATAATTTTAACATATTTTTTATTTAATTCCCAAAGGGCTGAAGATGGACCAGCAGTTTATTGTTTATTGTGCCCTGGGTGCGAGACCCCCAAGGAGACCACCAGACACGAAATTACTGAAATGCAAAAGCAAGTTTTCTGAAGCAGTTCAAGCAGCATGGAGCACCCTGGCGCAGCAGAGAAGGAGCCTGCCCCTCTGCAAGCTCAGGTTTTAAAGGCAAAAACCACTAGGTTACATCAGTTAGGGGTGCTAGTATGGGTACAATTCTGATTGGCTCAAGTTTTAGGAGCTTTCTAGAATTTCTGTGTTATCTTACTTTGAAGTTTGACCAGTTGTTTGTCAAACTTTTTAGACTATCTCCAGCATTAGGACATTTTATGGTTAATCAGTTGCTACCAGATGGCTCTTCAAACATCCTGACTTTGTCCTGGGACCTATGTCAGCAGCTCTGAGAATTTTGAAACTTGGGCCTGTTTGAAGCTGGGGTGAGGGGCTTGCTTGAAATGGGGGTGCTTTGGCTCTTCACACACACACACACACACACACACACACACACACACACAAGAATACACAAGAATAAAAATAAATTGGGCTAGAGAGATGGCTCAGTGGTTAAGAGCATCTGACTCTTCTTTTTTTACTTATAAAAGCTTGGCCTTAGCTTAGGCTTGTTCCTATCTAGTTCTTATAACTTTAACCCTTTTTTTTTTTTTCTTATACACTGTATGTCCATGTCAGGCTTCTTGCTATCTAGTTCTTATATCTTAAATTAACCCATTTCTATAAATCTGTACCTTGCCATGTGGCTCGTGGCTTACTGGTATCCTTACATCTTGCTTCTCCTGGTAGCAGCAGCTGGCAGCATCTCCTGACTCAGCCTTCTTCTTCCTAGAATTCTCCTTGTCTGTTTATTCCACCTATTCTTCCTGCCTGGCTATTGGCCAATCAGCATTTTATTTATCAACCAATCAGAGAAACATATTCACAGCATACAGAACATCCCACAGCAATAATTTTATTGTCCCCCCCCCCAGTGTCTGGTGAAGCTTTGTTTTTTTGTTTTCTTTTTTTTAATTAATTGATTTATTTTTCTATTATCAGCTTGATACAGTATAAATTCTTATCCTAATAGTGAAATGTTTCACTGAGGCTTGCCCAGTGATTGAGTAAAACCAAAACTTACTGTAAGCCACAGTCATCCTAGGGTCCCCCTGCTATGTAGCCTCCCTGGTTCTGGGGGCTGCAGTCAGATTGTCCTTTGCTTTATATCTAGAATCCACTTAGGAGTGAGTCATACCATGTTTGTCCTTTGGGATGACTCTTCTTATAAAGAACCTAAAATTCAGATCCCAGCATGCCATCAGGCAGCTCAGAACTACCTGTACCCCCAGCCCTCTTTTGGCCTCCACAAGTACTCACACACATGCATGTAGTGGGAGCTGTTTGAGCCATGCCCTGAAGCACTGCCCCTAGTAAGGAAACAGATAACTGTTACACCTGCCTCTGACCTTGAGGTACATGCTCCTGGGGCGTGGCCACTTAGGGACCATTAAGACCTGGGATGCATGTATGACGCTCTCTCTTCACTACCGCCTTGTGGTTTTGGATGCTGGAACAGATCAGGGCAGAGCTCTCCAGAGAACAGTGTTGGACTGTGCCTCACCCTTCCAGGATCCTGCAATAAATTCCTTTATTTTGTCTTGTGAGTTAACCCCAAAATTCCTCTGGTCATAAAGCAGACTCCATGGATAGCAATATAAACCCAATACAGACATGGACATACATGCATGCACAGGCACAAGAGTGTGGCATGGCATGCACTCAACACAGAACCTAAGTAATAAATAAAATAAACTTTACACATATGAAAAAAAAATTAATAATAATCAAAGAAACCCAGAGACACAATGTGTAGCAAGACTTGTTCCTTCAGGGTACTACGCTTTTAATATAAAAGCCAGCTGGGCGATGGTGATGCACACCTTTAATCTCAGCACTCGTGAGACAGAGCCAGGCAGATCTCTGTAAATTCAAGGCCAGCCTAGTCTACTAGAGCAAGATCCAGGACAGCCTCCAACCTACACAGAGGAACCCTGTCTCGGGGGGGAAAAAAAAGTAATGCTATCTGGATTTTATGATCCTGAGAAGAAACATATATTCTCATTGGGTTGGGGATTTAACTCAGTGGTAGAGCGCTCGCCTAGCAAGCGAAAGGCCCTGGGTTTGATCCTCAGCTCAAAAAAATAAAAAAAAATAAAATAAATGAAATATATATATATATATATATATAAAAAGCCCTCAAGGAGGACAACTGCTGAAATGTGGAACTGCTAGTGTGAAATGAGCAGCCCCACTAGGGGTATCACTCTGCACTAGTTACCAGGTAGGTCTCTCAGCACACAAAATGAAGGACTACGTTCTTCTAGCTCACCCTTAAACTCTGATTTAATAAGAAATTAAGTCTCCACTCAAGTAAGTTTCCCAAAAGATGTGAATGTCAAAACAAGGAGAAAGGCTGAAAGAACTTTTCCTTTAAAAATACTGCTGTTTGCTCTCACGTAACACACAAACTCCATCTTCTAGCTCAGAGGGCTGACAGCCTTTCAATGCTTGAAAATCTCATGTCCAATACCACTCCATGTTTTGAGTAACAAAGCAATTTCAGAACACTAGATGCAGAACTCGTGGGTTTCTGCAATGCATGTCCCTAGCGATGACGTCTCATTCCAGTTCTCTCATGCTAAAGTAAAATATGCCACTTGTACTTACTCCCTCTTCGGGGTGTTTCTTCTCCATTTGAAAGTCCATTTGCAGTCACATCCTGATCCAGTCCCAGTCTCTGGTCTTGCTGCTGCTGCAACTGTCGAATCATCCCATCAAGAATGCTAGATTCAGGGCTTCCTTCACCACTGTCATTGGTCTGCAGGCTTATGATCTGCTCAATCACCTCTCCATCACCTGCAAAGTCATCCACTAATCTGTAATCATGATATATCAGAGCAGAACAACTACAAGCTTCACTAGACACATCAACAGGGCTGGCAGGAAGCTCAGCAGTGGAGCACCACCCAGCATTGAACAAGACGCTGATTCCAGGCACCCTGAACAAAGGAAAACAGAAACAAAGCACTACGATAAAGTTCTTTTCAAAACGTACCCTAGTAGGAAAATACACAACAGGTGAGTAATTAACTCAACAGAAGGATCACAAAAAACCTTCCAGTGACCTGTGGACTTGCCGCAGCTCTGCTGCCTACTGTGCCCCTTCATTTGTACACACTGTGCCGCACTGAAAGCTGCTGTCCAGACCTTGGGTCTAAACAACCACCTGCCTGGGTGGTGGCCAAGGACAAGAAGCAGTGACATTTCTTCTGTCTCGAGAAAAAAGAAGATGGTCTTTTGGTCTCCAACAAAAGACAACCAGTCTCTACTAGCCCCAGAGGTTTTGAGAGATGTCTTAGTGGGTAGTGGATAGTGGAGCATTTCTTTTCTTTATGGTACTGTTTTCAAAAGCCCAGGGTCTTCTGAGGGCAAGTGCTCTAATCACTGAGGTATTCGAGTGTAACTAGTACCAGTAATTACTATATGAAGCACACAACCATGTTTTTAAAGTACGGGTGATTTTTCAAACAATGCCTTTCAGAGAGTGGTGGTAGTGTTCATGGAGGGTGAGACCTTGACATAAAATCGAAGATTGAGAAGATAAAAGACTGAGTCTGTGACCTGAAGTACTTGCCTGCCTGCCTAAACCTCATCAAGCCCTTAAGTCAATCCTGAGACTAAAAGAAAAAAGGCAAAAAAGTCACAAAAGACAGAAAAGACTAACAAATAGGAGGAATATGACAAGCCCAATTTCAGTCATACTAATGACACTGAATCTAACGGCCACACATCACACACATAAATAGATAAATCTTAAAAACTAGTCCTGCACAGGCAGATTGCTGAGTTCCAGGCCAACCTGGTCTACAGAGAGTTCCAAGATAGCCAAAGTTGCACAGAGAAACCCTGTCTCAAAAAGCCAAAAGAAAGCCAGGCAGTGGTGGTGCACGCCTTTAATCCCAGCACTGGGATCTCTATGAATGAGTTCGAGGTCAGCCTGGTCTCCAAAGTGAGTTCCAGGAAAGGCACAAAGCTACACAGAGAAACCCTATCTCGAAAAACCAAAAAGAAAAAGAAAGGCAGAGTCAGGCAGATCTCTGAGAGTCTGAAACCAACCTGCTCCACAACAGGTATCAAAACAACAAAGAGAAATCCTGTCTTGAAAAACCAAAAGAATAAACCAACCAACCAACCAACCAACAAACAAAAACACTAATCCTGCAAAACACTAACATTTGGAGACCTAAAAAGTATCAGAAGTGCTTGTATTATTCTTTGAATTTTTCCAAAATTTAATTTCTTTACTTTTATTTGTGTAGGTGCCTCTGAAGCACACACCGTGCTGTGAATATGGCAATCAGGGCAACTATAAGTTGTTTCTCTCTCTCTTTCCACCATGTAAGCAATGGGTATAAAACTCAGGTTTATCAGGATGGACTGAGCCATCTCTCCAACCCTCAAAAATCACCAGTTAACACCAGGGAAACCCCCAGGAAGCCACAAGGATGACCCCAGCTAAGACTCCTAGCAATAGTGGAGAGGGTGCTTGAACTGGCCATCTAGGTAATCAGATTGGTGATCTACCCAATTGTCATCAGAGATACTCTATCCAGTAATTGATGGAAGCAGATGCAGAGATCCACAGCCAAGCACTGGGCTGAGCTCCAGGAGTCTTGCTAAAGAAAGGAAGGAGGGATTGTATGAGCCAGGGAGGTCATGATGGAAGAACCCACAGGGGCAGATGATCTGGACTCGTAGGAACTCATAAACTCTGGACCAACAGTTGGGGAGTCTGTATGGGATCGACCTAGGCCACCTGCATGTGTATAATAGTTGTGTGCCTTGGTCTCTTTGTGAGGCTCCCAGCAGTGGGATTAGGACCTGTCCCTGGCACTTAGCTGGCTTTTCTGAGTCTGTTCCCTATGCTGGATTACCTTGCCCAGCCTTGATGCAAGGAGAGGAGCTCAGTCCTGCATCAACTTGATGTGCCATGCTTTGCTCAAGCCCATGGGTGGCCCGCTCCTTTATGAATGGAATAAGAGTAGGAATGGAAGGGAACCAGGGGTGGGAAGTGTG
This sequence comes from Onychomys torridus, assembly GCF_903995425.1. Taxonomy (NCBI): domain Eukaryota; kingdom Metazoa; phylum Chordata; class Mammalia; order Rodentia; family Cricetidae; genus Onychomys; species Onychomys torridus. The sequence goes on from NC_050454.1 coordinate 73,280,834, forward strand.
GGTGGCACTAGGTAATCTCAGCACGCCTCCTGAAGCAGGAGGATAGCTCCAATTTCAAGTCCAGCCTATTCTACACAGGCAAATACAGACAAGCCAGAGATAAACAGAAAAACCAGAAAGACAGACACAGAAAGATGGAATTTTCACTTACTTGTGGCCACATAGCCTAGCTGTGGAACCAAATGTTCGTCTGCTGAGTTTTCTCGACCTGGTACTAATCTCTGGTACTTGGTTGGATGAGGGTTTCCATCTACATCTACCAAGAATGGTGGGGGCATAAGATGAGGTGCCTGTTGTGTCTGCTCATCTAAGACATAGTTATTGGAATCTCTTATCAGTGGTCGGTAGTCAGTGTGGAAAAACATTTGATCAGGAATCTATGAAAGTAAAGATCATGGAATGACATCTTGAGATTTTTTTTATTTGTTACAAATAATAATATTAAAAGTATTTAAAACTAGAAGCAATAGGAAATTAAATAACTATTTCCAAACTACCTCTCCCAACTATTCATTTTATACACTACAAGAAAGGATTAAAAATGACCTTTTCATATGGTTTGCTGCATCCAAAACCAAATATCAGAAGGTGCCCATGAGAATCTGTACAGGCAAAATGTTGTCCGTCTTGTGAAAACTTACAGTCAAACACTGCTCCATGTCCTTGCCCTTCAATCTAGGAGAGGCAGGAAAAAAGAACATTAGGCACATTAACAAGCTCTATGTTTTAGCTCTACATGTAGGACTGTCTGCTGAAATATATGCTACATGCTTGCTCATGGGGGCCAGCACAGGCAGAAGAAGGGGCACAGGACCACCTAGGGCAGGAGATGCATGGAGTTGTCAGACAGACTGAGTACTGGAAAACACCAAACCAGGTTCTTGTGCAAGAGCATTGGGGGAGCAGTCTCTCCAGCCACCATGCAAGCACTATAAAAGGTTTCAGATTTAATTTATTTTGTATGTGTGGGTGGCTGGCCTACACGTGTGTACGTGCTTCAAGTTCATGTCTGTATGTCAGGTCAGAAGAAGACACCAGATCCCTAAAGCTCAAGTTAACTGATGCTGTGAGCCTTCACGTGGGTGCTGTGAACAAAACCTAAGTCCTCTAGTAAACCAACAAGCTCTCAACAGCTGAGCCATCTCCAGCCCTGAGCAAACAACTTTGCTGTAGAACCTTCTTTAACATGGATAACTGTCTACAATATATTCAATAAATACTATTCTTTCTGAACATTTTTTAAGACATAGGGTTTGCATCCAGGGCTTTGCAAATGTCAAGCAAACATTCTCTCTCTCAAATCCACTCACAGGCTTCTAAGTAAAAAAAAAAAAATTTAAACCAATTTTACATTATCCATGTAGTAGATGATATTAAACTAGGGAAAGTCCTCAAAGACTGAATCATTAACACTTCAAATGATCAAATGAATACATAAAAAACAATTCAAAGTAAAGGTTTTTGGGATAGAGAGATAGCTCAGTGGTTAAGAGTACTGGCTGCTCTTCCAGGGAACCTAGGTTCAATTTCCAGCCTCCACACAGCAACTCACAACTGTCCCTAACTCCAGTTTCAGGAGATCTGACATCCTCACACCAATGAACATAAAATAAAATTAAATAAATTATTTTTTTAAAGGGTGCCAGGCAGTGGCAACACACACCTTTAATATCAGCACTTGGGAGGCAGAGGCAGGTGGATATCTGTGAGTTTGAGGTGAGCCTGGTCTACAAAGTGAATTCTAGGACAGCCAGGACTATTACTACACAGAGAAACCCTGTCTTGAAAAAACCATAAATAAATAAATGAATGAGTGAATGAATGAAGGCTTTCTTTACTTCTCACAGGTGAATGGCATGTACTTTTATTCAATTGTTTGATATATAAAAAGGATAATCCTACAGGTCAAGAATTAGAGTAGCAAAGTTTAGTATTTGAAAATTAAACTTGCCTAGAATTAAACCGTTCTAATGACCAAACATGACTGGGGGTCACAGGTGTTCAAACCTGTGCTCACCTCGCTACACTCACCTCACTGCAAACTCCCACAGTTTTCAGAGGCAGGTGGATCTCTAAGTTCGAGGCCAGCCTGAGCTACAGAGCGAGTTCCAGGACAGACAGGCAATACAGAGAAACTCTATCTCAAAAAAACAAAAAAAGTCATGCACCCCATGAATTCTCAGCATAAATGCATATTCATGACCCTGTGAGCCAGGGCAGGAAGTGGCATCCCTTCTGCTATGCTGCATATTAATCAGCACAGGCTAGCAAACATGAAATAAAATCATTAAAGGGGTAGCAAGACAGCTGAGCAGGGAAAGCCACCTTTTACCAAGCCCGACAACCTGAGTTTTATGCCTGGAACCACATGATAGGAGAGAATTCCCAAAGTTGTCTTCTGACCTACATGTGGACACTGTCAAGAGCATGCTCCTATACATACACAATAAACAAACATATGCAGATGACCCTGTACTTCCCAACATCCCATTATGAAAACATAGAATGCAGTACAACCCCGAGACCCTTGAAGTAGCAGCCCCCTGGCACAATCTGCCCCTTGTTCTCTATGTCCCTGGCTAGAATACCCATCATAGTGAACTGGAAGGAAGCCGGGAAGAGGAGAGCTTCAGAATAGAAAGGGTCCTATCACACACACTGGCCAAGCTACACCACAAGTATCCCAGGGTCATGCTGTGCAACAAGTTTGTCAGCAAAGCAATTCTGAGGTTTACGTGTCCTGCACAGTGATTCCTGGTGAGATACAAGCTGCAACTCTTCCACAGACCTTATTAAGTCAATGTCCTCCCACCCTCAGGTCTATTATATATTTAGGAAGTCCTGTTCCAAACTAAGGAACAAACCTGTGTAAGGTTTAGCACCAGGAATCAAAAATCAAAGCCTTTGTGGTTGGAGAGATGACACACTAGTTAAAAGCCTTTGCTGCTCTTCCTAGCACGGCTCTTCAGAGTCCAAGTTCAGGTACCAACACCACATCCAGCTGCCCACATCTGCCTGTGACCACAGCTCCAGGCAATCTGACTCTCTCTCTGGCCTCTCCATAGGCATCCAAATGCACATATGCAGACCAACACAGATATAAAACTAGTATCTTGAAAAAATAAAAGAAATCCTAGGCCTCTCAGATAGGCAGTGAGATAAGAGGGCCTCATTATACAAGGTCAATTATATGGTGATATTTTATTTGTACTGAAATGTGACTTTGTTTATTAATAAAGTTATTTGTTATTAATAAAGTTGCCTGGGGCTCAGAGCTAATAGTAAGCCATAGCAGAAGCCAGGTGGTGGTGGTGGCTCACACCTTTAATCCAGATCAAATAACAAACAGATCTCTGTGTGTTCAAGGATATAGCCAGCCTGGAGACACACGCCTTTAATCTCAATACCAACCATAGAAGACCTGGAGGTCTGTATAGACAGGCAGTGACGAGGAGGTCATGTGGTTCGATTTACAACCAATGAGAAGGCAGAACAGAAAGTCAATAAAAAGACAGACACACAGGAAGTAGGTCTCTTGCTGAGGGGAAGGACAGCAGCGGCAGGAAGGGTAAGAAGGTGGTTTTAAGTATTAGCTCTCAGCTACTGCTCTGACCTCTTAGGCTTTTAACTCTGCATTTGGCTCTGTGCTTCTTATTTAATAAGACTGTTCATCTACACAATTACTCTTTGTATAGAGATTATTTAAATACAGTTTTTAAAGTGTGAAATTTATATAGTTTTACTTTCACAATTTAAATTCAAAATACAATATAATGGAGCCAACCACAGTGGCATACACCTTTAATCTCAAGAACACTCATAAGGCAGAGGCAAGAGTATCTTTTTGAGTTTCAAGGCAGTCAGGTCCACATAGCAAGTTCCAGGGCTACACAGTGAGACCCTGTCTCAAAAAAAATAAATTAAATTAATTAAAAACAATGTCCTTATTCTTTCTTACTAAGTTGCTATTGTCTACCTAAATATTGCATTACTGTTGTATTTATTTTCATGACACAGTAATTTCAAATGTAATCCGTGTGTGTACGCGTGTGCATGTGTGTGTGTGTGTTGTGTGCGTGCGTGCGTGCGTGCGTGCGTGCGTGTGTGTGTGTTCTGAAATGGAATCTCACTCATATCACAGACCAGGTTGGGCTGAACTCACTATTGAGGTCAGACCCACTGCAAACTGGTGGCAACCCTACCTCAGTTCTCCCAAATGGTGAGACTGCAGGTGTGAGCTACCATGCCTGCCTCGAATGCAACATCCTGACATGGTTAAAAATTTATTTTTCAGGATTTGTAATTATACATATATGAAAGGGTGTGGTTGTATATATGATGAGTACGGTAAACAGAAGTGGCTAAAAAAAGAGGGAACTGACCTTGGGTTCTATTCAAGAGCAGTATGCACCAAGCACTGAGCTCTCTCTAGACTGACTCCCTTACTGAGTTTAATCCCTTTTTGTGTGTGAAAATAAGAGTCTTACTATGTAGCTCTAAGGTGTCCTGGAGTTCACTATGAAGAGTAGGCTGGCCTTAAGCTCACAAGGCTACACCTGCCTCTGCCTCCCCAGTACTAGAATTAAAGGTGTGTACCACTACGCCTAGCCAGTTTTACACAGTATTGAAGAGATGGGTATACTTGTGAATTTTAAGACCACACAGAAAGTGGCCAAGGTTTAGGTGCTTTTTCCAATAACTAGAATAGAGACAATTTTCAGAGATGCCTGAATATTACAGTTTAGTTGTCTTATTTGAATTTTCAGTTAATGACAATAAATAATTACTCCATCTTAAGGTTATTACATTACTCAGACTGCTGGCAGTGGTGGTAAATGCCTATAATCCCAGTAGAGGCAGAGGCAGGCAGACCTCTGAGTTCCAGGCCAGCCAGGGCTACAAAGAGAAATCCTGGCTCAAAAAACCAAAAAGTAGAGAGAGAAAGAAAGAAAGAAGGAACTGTTCAGAATATAATTTCAAGGTAATATAAAAACTATAAACAAGGCTGGGAGGCTGCTGTGGATATCGCTCTGTGTAAATAAAATGCTGTTTGGCCAGTGGCCAGGCAGGAAGTATAGGCGGGACAAGACAGAAGAGAATTCTGGGAGGTGGAAGGCTGGGTCAGAGATAGCTGCCAGCCACCACGAGAAGCAACATGTAAAGACACTGGTAAGCCATAAGCCACGTGGCAAGTTATAGATTAATAGAAATGGGTTAATTTAAGATAGAAGAAGTAGATAACAAGAAGCCTGCCACGGCCATACAGTTTGTAAACAATGTAAGTTTCTGTGTGTTTACTTGGTTGGGTCTGAGCGTCTATGGGCCTGGCGGGTAAGAGAAATTTGTCCAGACTGTGGGCCAGGCAGGAAAACTCTAACTACAGGCGGTAATGGCACACACCTTTAATCCCAGCACTCTCCTGCTAGGTGGATCTCTGTGAGTTTGAGGCCAGCCTGGTCTACAGAGTGAGATCCAGGACAGGCTCCAAAACTACACAAAGAAACCCTGTCTCAAAAAAAAAACAAAAACAAAAACAAAAACAAAAACAAAAAAAAACAAAGAAAAAATCTATAAACAAAGTGTGGCAGTTCACATCTATAATCTCAGAAGATTCAAGGGTCAAGATGATCCTCAGCAACACAGGAAAGTGGAGGCCAGCCTAAACTCAGACTCAAAATGGCTCAGAAATTAAGAGCATGTACTGCTCCAAGTTCAATTCCTAGCACAAGATATGCTCACAATTGCCTCTAACTCTAGCTCAAGTGGGGATCCAACACATCTAACCCACAGAACACAGCTACCTCATAGACACCTAATCTCAATATAAAATCAGAATTTGTTGGTAAGGTTAGATGAAAATATATTTATAAGCATAAAATGATACAAAAGTTTAATAACCCAAGAATAAAAAATACTTTACAGTGATAAACCCACTAAGTGCCATTTTAAACAAGTTATTTCTTATCCATACCAAGTGAGACTAATAAATCATGTGCCCAAGACCATGTGTGAGAACACTGTCACTTGTTTTATTACATTAAAAAAAAAAAAAAAGAAAAAGAAAAGAAAAACTGTGAAGTAGAATCTAACCATGAAACACCAGATGGAACTGACATTCTGTAACATCTGCTCACATCTATCCTCAGTTACAGAGTAGCAAAGAGAAAACAAGGAAGGTAGGACGTTGGAGCCCATTTAGGTTTCCTAGTGGCTTTTATCTAGCAGGTGCATAAAGAGGATGATGACCACCCGCCTGAGCATCAGGTGTTTGGAAGGTTCTACACTTAGCTATATGCCCCCCCCACCCCTGCGGGGAGGAGTCTTCCCCTTGGCATTGTCATAAAAAGCCCTTTGGGGGCTGAAGAGATGGCTCAGCGGTGAAGAGCACTGGGTGTTCTTCCAGAGGTCCTGAGTTCAATTCCCACACCCACATGGTGGCTCACAACCATCTACAATAAGAGATCTGGTGCCCTCTTCTGGCCTGCAGACTGAACACTCACTGTATACATAATAAATAAATAAATCTTTAAAAAAGGGAAAAAAAAAAAGCCCTTTGGAATAAAGTTCAGGGTTGAAGAATAAGGATCCAGGCCTCCCGAGGCTATCCCGTGTTTCTGTCTTTCCTCTCGTCATCTGGGTATCTCCTTTGATCTAATATTTCTCATTTCTCCCTACTTCATAGTACCTTGGGTCACAAAAGTGGCAGGTGGACCACCACAACTGAAGAGTAAAGAGAGAGAGCCATTTAATACGGTGCATATCAATCTGTAGTGAATCCTGATTTAAACAGTGACCTACCACTATGAAAGGCACTGTAACAACTAGCCTAGACCTAGATTAAGCTCTGTCTTTTTCTCATATAATGGATGTGTCTTAAATTCTTAATACAATCCTAGTAGGTTCTATAATCTAACAACTGACTCAGTTTTATACAGGGATATATACAGACAGAGCTAGAGAGATGGCTCAGCAGTTAAGAGCACAGGCTCCTCTTCTAGGGGATCTAGGGTCCAATTCCCAGCAGCACCCACATGTGGCTCACAACCATCTGTATCTCTAGTTCCACAGAATTTGCTGCTGTCTTTTGGCCTCTATAAACACTGCACACACATTATAGACATGCAAGACACCTGCACATATAAAATAAACACACTGACAGGCATATATGCAGAATTAAAAAAAAACTATCTAGGTTAACACTTATAAATATCTGTAAGTTTACAAAATGTCATGTACATATGTGTATGGGGCTATCAGACACTTAGTAATAAGCTTCTATTACCTTAATTTGTACAAAAGTTGCCACAGCATGTCAATCACCTTCTGGCATAAAAGCACAAATAAAAACCTCACTTCACTTACCATATTAAAATAATGTTTCATCTTGGTGCCTTTTGTAATATCCCATATAAAAATGCTGCCATCATGTCCTGCAGACAACATAATTCTGGAATCAAAGGGATGTGTCTCCAAAACAAATACTTCATCAGCATGCCCCTTTAGTCAACAAAGTAACAATATTAAGGACAGTTTTGGCAACTTACATGTTGGAAATTAATAAAAACAATTTATACATGTATATAAAAATTCCCAGTTATTTGAATCATTTAAATAAAAATAATTTATACATTATACTCATAACAGTGTTATAGTTTCAAAGAAATGGGGGAGGGGGAAGGTTCAGGGTCACCGAACCTATGAGTTCGAGGCCAGGCTGTTTTATATAGGGAGTTCCAAAACAACCAGGGCTACACAGAGACCCCCTGTCTCAAAAACAAAACAACAGGTTAAAGATCTTTCTGAGATATACACCAAATTGAAGGCCAACCCAGACTTGATTCAAAATAAAAAAAATTCTGAGTTTGGCTTGGTAGCAAACATAGATAAATAATTTAAAAATAAATACAAAAATCACTAAAATAAATTTCTGAATTCTATTATATTAAAACTACCTACCAGTAAGTTATGAAGCAGTTGTCCAGTGTAAGAATTCCACACTTTGAGAACATGGTCATTCACAGCTGTGACAACAATACTATCGTCCTGATTCCAAGCTATCATTGTAACTTTCGGTTTCATAAATCTCTCTTCTTCAGAAGATGTGTCTCTAACAAAGCAAAGACACTGTGTAAACTCACTTAGAAAGCATACCACTCGAGGTACAGTCCCTCACTAATACAATGTTAACAAGGAAAACCTAAGATGAAGCTCAGCTGGAGAAATGCTTATCACAGTGAAGTCCTGGGTTTGATCCCCAGTACACAACACTCATGGCAGTGAAAAGCCTGTCATTCCATCAGGTGGGAAAGAGGAAGGAGAATCATAAATTCAAGGTCATCCTCAACTACATGAGGTCAAAGTCCAGTCTAGGCTACAGGAGGCCAGAAAGAAAAGACAACTGGGAGGAATCTAATTCATGGATCTATTTTATCAACACATAACAAATTATCTTGAAATAGGTCAGGGCAAAACCAGAGGAGCAGAAGATAACTACAACAAGCAATACAGACAGGGCAGATTTTAGGACACCACTGGTACTTAAACTATCCTGCTCACCCCAAATCAACTGTTAACTTTATTTAAAAAAACTGTTTGTTTGTTAAGACAAGATTTCCCTTTATATATCCCTGGCTGTTCTAGAACCCATTCTGTGGACCAGGCTGGCCTCAAACTCAGCGATCCTCCTGACTCTGCTGGGATTAAAGGTATGTGCCACCACTGATGGTCTGATTGCTAACTTTCTATCAACTGTTTCTCCAGAAAAAAACAAGGCAGAGAACCTAAACTAGAAGAGTATACACATGCATTCTCCGCTCAACTTTGAAGGTAATGTCTACCTGCTTCCAGACTCTGCCTCTTAAGACTATGAAATGGACCTGTGTAGCAAATCAAACCTTTCGATGGTTGCTTTGTGTTATGGTATTTGATCAGTGACACAAAGGAAACTAAGACATGTAAGTGCTTCATAACAGATACCTTATTGAGAATAAAACACAAAAAGACAAAGAACAACATACAACTTTCAAAATTCACCATTTTTGTGTTTGTTGTTTTCTTTGGAGGGGAAAGTGAGACAAGGTCTTCTATGTAGCCATAAGCTGTCTTGGAACTCGCTACATAGACCAGGCTGACCTCAAACTCACAAAGATCTGCCTATCTCAAAGTCACTTTATAATCGACAATTTTATCATGCAGAAGTTTCCAAGTGGACCAAAATTTTTTAATTTAATAATAAAGTATATTTGCTTATTATGTTATCCAGTTTTAGCTCCAAGAAAGCTTCTATTTTTATTCATTTATATATATATATATATCCAGAGGGATGAGCCAGCAGCAGCAAAGACCAGCCTTGGATACTATGATGATTAGATTGTCTTCTATTTCACAATGTAGAAGCACTTGTGAAGAGTCTCCATGCGAGCCTATCTAGATCTGGTGAGCAGAAAAGCATGCAAGAGGAATTATCTCTATTACCTTAATTGAAGTTGGAACATCTGCCCAATGTGGGCAGTACCATTCCCCAGGCAGGGGACCCTGAGATCTGTAAACTTAGAGGGGGTTCTGAGCTAGAGATACAGGCATGCGTGCATTCATTCATTCTCCACTGCTCTTGATAGTGGATGTGAATAGCTGGTTAAAGATCTGGTCATCATTTTCACAATGGATTGTAAATTATAAGCCAAATATACCCTTTTTCCTCTGAGCTGATTTGTATCAGTGTATTTTATCCAGCAACACAAAGATAGGGCAGAAATATAGTAAATTCTACCAGGCAGCAGAGGTAAATATCGTTCTGTAATCCCAGCACCAGGGAGGTGGAGATAAGAGGATGAGGAGTTCAAGGCCAGCCTTGGCTACAAAATTCTAGACCAACCTGAGCTACCACACACTCTGCCTCCAAAAAAAGAAAGGGGGGGGGGGGAGCAGCTGCAGAGATGGCTCAGAGTTGAGAGTACTTGCTTCTCTTATAGAGGAGATCATCTGAGATCTGTTCCAAACACTCACAATAGGCAGTTCACTACCACCTGTAATTCGAGCTCCAGGAGATCTCTGGCCTCCACAGGCATACACAACCACATTCTCCCCCTACCCACAAATAAAAAATTAAATTCCTTTTAAAACCTTTGTTGTTTTGTTTTGTTTTGTTTTTGGAGACAGGGTTTCTCTGTGTAGCCTTGGCTGTGCTGAAACTCATTTTGTAAACCAGGCAGACCTCGAACTCAGGGATCCTCCAGAGTGCTGGAATTAAAGACATGTACTACCACCCCTGGCCCTTAAAATCTTATCTTTAGACTGTAAATTTGCAACACTGGAAATAATTTGGGTGGGTTTTTTTTCCTCCCCTCTAAACTGTAGGTTTTAAATGCAAATCCTAAAGAGAACAATCTAACAGTAAAAGTACAAAGTGAAGAATAATTCTGTCCACTTGAATGAAGGACACTTCTATGTATGCCAGTCATATTTTAATAGACAAGGAAGAGACCACAAGGACTCCGGCCTGATCACAAAGGGTTAATCACAGAATGGATTCATATGATGGCATTACTGGAGGTAGGGAAGGGTGGGAAGTGGGCCTAGGAGGAGGCAGTAAATCACTGGGTGCATGTCATAGGGCCTATATTCTGTCCTAGCCTGTTCCCTTGTGCCTCTGTTCTAGGTCTCCTGACCCAACAAAGCACATACTGCTCTGCTCTGTCACATCCTTGTTCCATGATGGACTGAAGCTCTTCAAACTGTGAACCAAATAAACCCTTTCTCCTTTACTCTATTTTCTGGAAAATTTGGTCAAAGTAATAAATATACATGTGCACTTTCCTGCATTAATTTGGTTATGAGACTGAAGTACTTTATTCATAGTATGTAGGAGGTAGTTAAAACTCTCCCAATAAAATTAACCACATTCAGAGGAAACTCACCAATAGTTCACCTGCGTTGACTTACCCTGAGATTCTGGTAGCCATATCCAGTAGGATGCTTCTCCATTCCAATTGTTCAAACCTCCAAATCCGAGCTGTTCCATCTCTGCTTCCACTTAAGAACCTTGAAACATCCAGAAAAATCATCTACTCACACACTAACTACCAAGGATTATAATTAACATTAAGTGAAATACAAATGGCCTACAGGTGTTATTCAAGGTCAGATTATTCAATGCAAAGCTAGATGAGGCTCACTCCTACCCCTTTTACTATTCTTTGCCTGGCCCTACAAAGCAGAACACAATATAAATTCAGTTGTTTCACAAATACATTGAGTTTTAGAAAGAAGATAAAATACATGGGAGGCAGAAGGCATCTCTACGAATTATAGACCAGGCCAGCCTGGTCTACAGAGTTCCACGTCAGCCAGGGCTGTTAAACAGAGAAATTCCATCTCAAAAAAAAAAAAAAAAAAAAAAAAAACCACCTAGGGCTGGAGAGATGTCTCAGAAGTTAAGAGCACTGGCTACTCGTCCAGAGGTGCTGAGTTCAATTCCCAGCAACCACATGGTGACTCACAAAATCTGGTACCCTCTTCTGGCATACAAGCAGAAGACAGAACAATAAATCTTTAAAAACAAAAACAAAAAACTGCACTTTGGGAAAGGAACCAGCCATATCCTACAGGCCAGAAGGCAACTGTATCAAATGCTAGTTCGTGAGGGCTTTAAGATTTTTCTGAACCTACTCAGAAAAAATATCGTTTTTTGGACTTCATTTTTTCAGGGATCACCTCTGGTTAAGAGCTACCCTTGGTCTCAGAAGCAGCAAGTAACAACTCTCAAATCTCACACACCAGGTTCTATTCAACCACTCTATCTACTGCAAGTACCTGCAATGTACAAGGTCACAGCAGTATAGTTAACAAGAGGATGCAATGTTTTTTAAAACTGAGATTTCAATGTCAAAGTTAAGTATGAGATGACATTATGGCTCAATGGAAAACATTCATCTACAATGCACAGGGCTGAGTTCAATTTCCAGAACTGACCACCATCAACAAGCTCATAAGGTGGTGTGTCCAAGTGTCATTATACCCACAAATAAAATGAAACTGTAGATAATAATACGAAGGAGAAAATATTTAGCAGCTAGAGCAATAAGTAGTGTATTTCATTTGTTTGACAACATACACAAATACAAACACATACTTACCGGTCACCATTGTTACAAAACTGGATACTATCAACTTTATCCTAAAGAGGAAAAAAAACGGATATGAAAACTACTATCAATTCACTGAACAAGTCTGTGTGCTAAGAAATATATTGAGGATCAGGAGTGGTAGCACATGCCTTTAATTTCAGCACCCAGGAGGCAGAAGTATATGAACTTCTGTTGAGCTTGAGGCAAGCCTGGTCTATATATTACAAGCTCCAGAACAGCAAGGGCTACATAAAGAGTCCTTTTCTCCAAAAAAATAAATACATTGGCTTAATAGCAAGGAATTGACTTGGAATTGCCAGTCATACATGTGTCATATCTATGGAAAGTCTATGGAGATTCACTAAGAGTACTAAGACCTTTCCAAGAGAACCACACTCATAGAAAGACAGGCATACAAAACTGTAGCTGTGCTGAAATCACGCCTTGACTTAGATTGCAAGTAAAGAGATCAAAAAAGTTCTAATGAAGCCAAAAAGATGCAGTACTTTGCTTATTTATATACAAAACAAAACCTTCTGTTTTAGCATGGCCTGAACCTATTCATTAAATAAGCTCTGAATATGGACTGTTTTCCATAAAACCTTATTGTATGAAGGACTAGAGAAGGCTCAATGGTTAAGAGCAGAAGTTAACTGTCCTTGAGGATATACAGTGTCTCACAACCATGTGAGTGGTTTCAGTTCCAGGGAATCTGACCCTCTCTAGTCCCCTCCTAGGCACACAAGTGACTCATAAACACACATACTTAAATGTATAAAATTAATTTTCCCTTTTCGTTTTTCTTTTTTGAGACAAGGTTTCTCTGTGTAGACCAGGCTGGCCTTGAACTCTGAGATCCACCTGCCTCTGCCTCCAAGTGCTGGGATTAAAGGCGTGCGCCACCACCGCCTGGCATAAAAATAATCTTCAAATTTAAGTTAAAAAATGTTTTTTATTGTTCGCGGCTTGTGTGACTGTGTGTCCATATTTGTCCTTATGCATGCACATGTATGTGAAGGTCAGAGGCAGACACTGAGTGTCTGTCTTACATTTGGAGTCAGGGTCGCTCACGGAGCCGGAAGCTCACTGGTGAGACTGACTAGAAAGGGAAACACATAGCTCAGGCTAGCCTCAAGCGGCTCGATCTATAGCTAGTGATAACCCTGCACTCCGTATACTCTTGCCTCCACCTCCTAAGAAACAGGATTATAGGGATGAACCCCTTTTGCTTTTACAAACATACAAAGTCCCTGAACTTTAATATATTTTAGCTATCTAGTGCGATTCAGTAAAAACAGAGGAAGCTATCACACTGGGGAGGAGGGGCAGCAGCAGCAAAGTATTAGCCAGCATGTGTGTTCCAACCTTGGGTTTAATCCCCAGCACTGAGAAGAATAAAACATAAATAATGATGTCTCAAAAATTCAACAGAGCCTTCATACTTCAAAATATAATTACTCATGGATGACAGACACAGCTGGGCAGCTGCACCCATGAACACACAGCTGCACCCATAGGTACAACAGCATGCACAAGATCTGTTCAAACCAGACCAAATCCCAGCATGGAGTGGGGATTCACCACCAAGTCCCGCCCCTGGCAGAGCAGCTATGTGTAACTGTTAGCTGATAGGATAAAAGGTCAGTTTTCTCTATGAGGGTCTCCCCTGGTAAAGCTGACCATGCTCCAGCAGAAGGCTATACGTCCAAGAATAATTCAGGCAGGCAAACTGGCTGTGAGGGTAGAAGGGGAGTTGGAAGAGGTGTTGTGGTGGGGGTGAATATTACCAAACTATGTACAAAATTCTCATAGAATAAAGGTAGATAGGTAGGTAGGAAGGTAGATAGGTAAGATATATAAATCTAATTATCTTCACATATCTCTACAAATAAGTAGGGTAGGTCTGGAAGGACAGTGTATTAGTCAAGAGCATATACTGTTCTTTGAGAGCTCAGACCTGAATAGAATTCCCAGTACCCACTCTATGTGCAGCAGGATCGCAACCGCCTGCAACTCCAGATCCAGGGGATCCAATGCCCTCCCTTCTGGCCTACTCTGGCACCTGCCTCAAGGGGATATATCCAATAGACCCACCACAATAGACCCACATGTATATACACCATTGTTAAAAAGAAAAAATATAAGTAGGGCAAAGTGGCATACCCTATAATCCTAGCACTGAATTGGCTGTGGCAAGAGAATAGAGAGTTGAGAGTAACATGAACTGCAAAGGGAAACCAGATCCTGTCTCAAAAAGCCCAAAGTAAAGGGGGGAAAAGGTTATTTAAAATAAAAGTAATCTGTTAAACGAGAGGGGGGGAGGAACCTTAGTAAAATTGGCCTTAACAGTAAAAGAATTATTAAAACATTTACAGAATTTTTAAAATGAATGCTTACAGTATGGCTCTCAAGTTCGGCGATTTTTTCAGGTGCTTCAAACCCCAAAAAATACATTCTGATTACATGATCAGTACTACCTGTAGCTAAAAACATACCACCTGAAATAAAAATGTTAAAAGTTTAAATGTGTAGCTGGTAACAAATACACCATATAATACACATAATATACTTCTATGCATGTAAAAGTTCTCTTACTCCAAAATTAAGGTTATCACTACAAATCCATCCTCCAGCTCTTTAAATAAGATTATAAAAGGTGGGCCATGAACAGTTAACTCCGAAGCTCTCACACGATTGAGCCTGTATGATAATGAGTATTCAGAGACGGGTAATACCTGGGGGGCACTCACCAACCTAAGACAGAATGCCTGTGCAGCCTGGACAAGTGTCTCCATGACAGGTAAGGTAACCTGGTGATGTTCACACGCAACCTAAGTCAGAAGCTCATTCTTTGGTAATAAGAGGGGACCTGTAGGTCCCTGGCTCCCGTTTTGGGTAACTGTTGTATTGCTTGCTGACCTTGACCTTGATATCCTCCCTATGCTAATTCCCTGCAAGATTCTACCCTCCTGAATGCTTAAGGGAAGCTCCTTGTCTGTGTATCCAGCATATTTGGCATTAACAGCTTAGATGCAAAATTGAAAAACATCAGGAGCGGGGTTGGGGATTTGGCTCAGTGGTAGAGCGCTGGCCTAGCAAGCGCAAGGCTCGGGGTTCGAACCTCAGCTTAAAAAAAACAGAAGCGAACTTCTGCCCACCGGGGTTCTCCCATTGTGTTGTAAGCCTGTATTTAAGACCTCCTCCCTCCTTCAATAAACGGCATTCTAGTTGGAGCTCACTGACTCTAGACTGACAGCTCGGGAACCTGCATGGGACCAAACTAGACCCGCTGAATGTGGGTGACAGTTGTGTGGCTTGATCTGTTTGTGGAGTCCCTGGAAGCAGGACCAGGACTTATCCCAGGAACATGAACTAGCTTTTTGGAGCCCATTCCCTGTGGTGGGATACCTTGCTCAGCCTTGATACAGTGGGGAGGGGCTAGGCTCTCCTTCAACTTGGTATGCCAGACTTTGTTGACTACCATGAGGCCTTACCCACTCTGAGGAGTGGATGGAGGTAGAGTGGGAGGGAGGTGAGTAGGTGGGAGAAGGGAAGGAGGGGGAACTGGGGTTGGTATGTAAAATGAAAAAAAATTTAATAAATAAATATTAAAAAAAAAAAAAAGGTGGGCCTTGGTGGCGCACACCTTTGATCCCAGCACTCAGGAGTTCAAGGCCAGCCTGGTCTATAGTGCAAGTCCCAGAACAGGCCCCAAAGCTACACAGAGAAACCCTGTCTTGAAAAATAAAAAATAAAAATAAATAAATAAGTTTATAAAGCTGAACTGTTTGTTAGCTTTGGTGAAAAAGCTGATCCAATGGGAACAGTCCCGTGTCTCACTAAGCCTTAGGAAGTGCAACAAGGCACTGTCACCCTGAGCATCAGTCCGTAACAACTGTCTCCTGAACAAACCCTTCAACGTAAAGGGTTCACTTGGAACTGAGTCACCTCTTCAGGGAAATGCACTGGCCGCTATATATAAAATATGCCATGAAAGTCCACTGTACAAGAATAAGGGGAATAATTTCACCAAAATGCTGTGTCAAATTTAAACAAACTATGTTCAGGCAGGATATAAGAAAATCATGCCCTACACGTGGCCACACGACACTAGGACCACGTCCAGGATACCATGAACTTTCTTGCTGAGAATTCTCTTATGAATCATCGACTCTGAGCAGTGTCAGACGCGAGAGCGAGAGCACGCTGAGCCTCACTCATAGCTGTTACTCTCCTTTAACAAGCCTACACTCATGTTCTCAGGTGTCTTTGTTCCACTGAACCCAGTACTTAAAAGTCACATAAACTCCAGAAATAATTAATATAAAGAACAGAAGTCATGGGTTACTTTTCTGATTGATGCTCCAAACAATAACCACGTAATCTGATAAATGCTATTTTAAACTAAAGAAAAGCAAGCATCATCTTACCAACACTAAATGAAGAACACAGCATCTGAACACCAGGCCTTGGCTTTTCCGTGAACTTCAGGGGGCGGGGACTTTAAAAGAAGATGATATGCCTTTAGAATACATGGTAACATATGTAATTAGAGCATTGGAGAGTTTTATCTATGATTATTGAGTGTGCATAATGTGTGAACGTTCAGATACACACATACCATGGTACACTCACAGAGGTGAGAGGACAATTTTCATCAGTAACCACTGTGGGATCTGGGAGAGTACTCAAGTCATCTGATTTCCAGAGAAAGTGCTTTTACCCAAAGAACCATCTAGCTGGCACTAAAATAATGTTTTCAACACAGCATATTTAACATTACTAACATTTCTTGTGCTGGGATAGCTCAACTAGTGGACTATTTGCTTGCTGAGACAAGGTTTGGGTTTGATCACCGCATAAATGGGAGAAACCCAAGTGTACCATGTCAACATACTTCTATGCTGATTCGACTTCAATGATAGGCTTTTGGAGTCTCTAGCTCATGTAAGTATGTACAACAAAATACATCTCGGTATGAATCTTTAATTTTCTTCATCAAAACTATTAAAGTTGGAGCTGAGGTATATTGTAAATTCAGATACACCACCAACATGGCAACAATAACATATATATATTTCCAGCACTCAGAAGCAGGGGCAAGCGGATCCTTGTGAGCTAGAGGCAAGCCTGATCTACAAAGCAAGTTTTAGGTCAGCCAGAACTGTGTAGTGAAACCATCTCAAAAAAAAAAAAAAAAAAAAAAAAAAAAAAAAATTGCCAGGCATCGGTAGCACACGCCTTTAGTCCCAGATCTCAGGAGGCAGAGCCAGGTGGATCTCTGTGAGTTTGAGGCCAGCCTTATCTACAGAGTGAGATCCAGGACAGGCACCAAAACTACACAGAGAAACCCTGTCTCCAAAAAAAAAAAAAGCAAGCAAGGAAAGAAAGAAAGAAAAAAGTTCCCCCTTTTCTTGAGACAGAGTTTCTTTGTGTAGCCCTGGCTGTCCTGGAACTCGCTCTGTAGACCTGCCTACAGAGAGACCTGCCTGTCTGCCTTCTGAGTGCTGGGATTAAAGGCATTTGTACTTTTTTTTTAACAAGTTCTCCACAAACTGAATAAAATACCAGCTTCTGAATTTAAATGAGCATTTTAGTTCCTCAAATACATTAGAACACTACTCTGTAGTCACAAGGCAACTTTGTAGCTCTCTAACAGCAAAGGTTCAGGAATCCAGCCCTGCTATCTACATTTCTGACTCCATCTTTTCTGAATCAGTATCTATTGTTTGATTCTGCTTACAAAAGTAAGCAAAGAAAAAGATCTCTTAAGCTTTTCTGTTACAGTGAAGCTGATATAAAACATATGCAGTAACAAATTAACTTCAGGAGAAAAGTTTCCTCTCAGACCGTCACCATCACATTAAAGAGAAACTACCACGTGAGTCACTCACCTGAATTTCAAGGACTCTAAATCCCACTGCCAAAAGCAAACAGTCCCATCAGCACCAGTGGAGACCATGTATCTTTGAGGTCCTTTCGCCATTGGGCTAAACTGAAAGTCAACAACACACATGAGTCCCTGTCTAGAGTCTCCTTAGTTACACTTAGCAGTTTCCAAGCTTACATCAGCTGACATGCTAACAACGGTGACATCAGCACAGGGACAAATCTAAGCGTGCACACTTACATATGATTCTGATGAATTTTCGTAACAAGCAAACGAGAACAAAAGTAACTTTAATACAGTCAAGACCCAGTTTTAGGGCACTAAAGCATGCCAAACCTGGGCCTCAGTAACTAACACTATTCAGTGTAACTAGTACATGGGCATAATGACAAATGGAAAAAACAAAATTAGACCCAAGAACAAGGCGCGGGGGAAAGGGGGGGGGGGGGTCCTGTCCTGTAGTCCAGGCTGGCCTTGAACTCACAGAGATCCGCCTGCCTCTGCCTCCTGAGTGCTGGGATTGAAGGTGTGCACCACCATCGCTTGGTGACAACTTGACTGACAACTTTATTAATTTCCTATTATAAAGCCTCAGTTTTTTAATCTCTGTGCAGTGTTTCTAGCAGTCTTAAAAATAAGTCCAATCTTGAGGTTGGGAAGGTCCTGGGTTCAATTTCCAGCACCCACAAGGCAGCGCTCACAACTGTCTCTAACTGTAGTCCTATGGGAGCTGATGCTCTCTACTGGTGTGCAGACATACATGCAGGTAAAATACTCATACATAAAATAAAATAAAATAAAATAAAATAAATAAAATAAAATAAAATAAAATAAAATAAATAAAACAAAACAAAACAACACAACACAACAAAACAAAATAAAATAAAATAAGCGGGCGTTGGTGGCGCACGCCTTTAATCCCAGTCTTTAATCCCAGCACTTGGGAGGCAGAGGCTAACGGATCTTTGTGAATTGGAGGCCAGCCTGGTCTACAGAGCGAGATCCAGGAAAGGCGCAAAGCTACACAGAGAAACCCTGTCTCAAAAAACAAAAAAATAAATAAATAAATAAATCTTTAAAATAAAACAAGTCCAGGAAACTCTGAGCATTCCATTCCTAGAGAATGCTCTGCCTCTGGTGGTAACTACACCTTTTCACATTTTTCAAAATGTAAATTACATTAAATGAAAATAGGCTATGCAGTTCTTTAAAAAGCTGATGCTAAAACCAGTCATTATTGATGAGACAAGTTTTTCAACCTTTGTGTTCTGATCTTCTATTTAATCTTCCTATAGGCAATACCATGAACAATGGCCTTTAATCTCAGCACAAGCAGACAGGACTTCAGTAAGTACATTCCAGCCAGGACTGTACCGAGTCCCTAAATACTGGTCATATTCTCAACAAACTGAACAATGCTGTCACTGAATTTTAAGAATCCTCTCAATGCACCCCTAACAGAACCCCAAGAAAACCTGCTCTGACAGCAGGCAGTACAGTCAGTCCTGAGACCTGCTCAGCAGGCTGTAAGCACATATGGCCCCACATAACTAACAGAATTGCTCCAGGCGAAGCTGGCACTACTCCATGCTCCAGCACTGCTCGAATGTGTGTTCTATCAAAGAGCACAAGTTTCCTCCACTGCCACTCCACTTCCTGTGGGTTCATCAGATCATAGGTACTATGACATCTTGCTAGTTTTAATTATTTTTTAAGCTTAAAAGACTTCTTGGGGTGGGGATTGTATTTCAGTTGGCAAAGTACTAGCCAAACATTCGGTAAGTGTAGCAGTAGACACCTGTAATGAATTCCAGCTCTTGAACCCTGGAAGTGGAGGCTGAGGATACTAAAAGTCAAGGCCACTCTCAGTAACAAATGAGGAAGGCCAAACAAAGCAATATGAGACTGTCTCAAAAATTAAAACAATAAGTAACCTTTTCAAAAAAAATAATCTAACTACAAAAACCTTTCATGAATTTCAAGATTTCTTCACATTAAAATGAACGGCTTTATAGAGAGAGGTCAGAGGTCAATTTGTAGGACTCAGTTCTTTCCTTCCCATGATCAAACTCGGCAGCAATTGCCTTTACCCACTGAGCCATCTCTCCAGTTCAAGAATAACTTTTTAAGTGTATGTCTGGGGGCTGGGGATTTAGCTCAGTAGTAGAGTGCTTGCCTACCAAGTGCAAGGCCCGGGGTTCGATCCTCTGCTCAAAAAAAAAAAAAAAGTATATGTCTCAGCAGAAGCATCAAGTCACCTTTGATCACAGAACTTTATTCCAAAGCTACATAGGAAAATAGAACCATCTCTTTACTTTGAATCAAATCCAAATCAAAGGCAACAAAACATGCCGTTAAAGCCTTACAAATCTAACAATTTAATTCAACCTAAGAAATGTGAGTTAAAAAATAATAATGATAACCAAAGGTTGGGTATAGTGGCACACACCTTTGATCCCAGCACTCATGAGGCAGAGTCAAGTAGATACCTAAGTTCCAGGACAGCCAGAGAAACTGCCTCAAAAAAACAAAAACCACCACAGAATAGCACCACTTTCAGGTTCCCACGGAGCCAATGGTGTGAAGTGATAATCAATGGGTTCTAACACAGAGGACAGCAGCACCTCTGATGGGAGAGCTGATGTTCCCATGCAACAGCAGTGTTAGAACCTTTGTTATAACCAGGAATTCTCAAGCTCTGCACAAGCATATTAAAGCATAACCCTCACACTCATGCTTAGCAATCTACGCTGGCCCTGCAGGTCAACTCATGAATACCAAAGTGCCACTGTTCTGAGGTAGAAAGCTGACTTAGGAGAAACACAAAGCAAGGTGGTACAAGCAACACAGGATGCCACCAACAGCACCCAAAGCAGACTACAAATGAGCAGCCTAAGCCCCTTCAACAACAACAACAAAAATAGGCAGAGCAAGGCGGATCTCTGTGAGTTCGAGGTCAGCCTGTTCTACAGAGCGAGATTCAGGACAGGCACCAAAACTACACAGGGGGAAAGGTAGGCAAGGAGGGTTGGGAATTAAGTCTTTCAACCTAGAGCAGTGGTCCTAAGCCTATGGGTCATGACCCACAGGGGTCCCATATGAAATATATACATCACAATTTGTAACAGTAGAAAACTACAGTTATAAGGTATCAATGAAAGTAATTATATGGTTGGGGTCACTGCAACATGAACTGTATTAGAGGGTTGCAGCATTAGGAAGGTTGAGAACCACTGATCTATGGTGGCCGACTGTAAGGTGTGCAGGCTTTGTTTTGCTTCCAATTCAAACTAAATAACAATACTCTATCTGCATGACAACTAACAATTTTAATACGAAGGTGGTTTTTAAAAGGAAATACTATTTTAGAATTACAGGCTGGAACATTTACAGAAGAACTAGTATGGGCAGGATCTGCGACACAAACAAGCTGAATTGGTCAGGAAGGGCTGGCCAGTAGCTGACAGGCCACAGGGACCCAGTACATTTTTCTATACTTCATGTATGTTGAAAACTACTTCCCACTTATTGTAGGAAGTTTTTTTACCTAATTTAATCAACTCATCGAAATCCGCAAGTTTTGGGGTTTTTTTTTTTTGTTTTGGTTTTAGTTTTTCGAGACAGGGTTTCTCTGTGTAGCTTTGCGCCTTTCCTGGATCTCGCTCTGTAGACCAGGCTGGCCTCCAACTCACAAAGATCCGCCTGCTTCTGCCTTCCAAGTGCTGGGATTAAAGGCATGCACCACCACTGCCCAGCTAAAATCCACAAGTTTTAAACAGAAAAATAACCTATTGCTGGTTTGTAACAGGCTCTCATCCAATTCAAACGTAGACTTTAATGCAGTCAATAACTCACTCTCAAAGTTCTGCATCCTGCCAGGCAGGTGGTTGGTGGCGCACACCTTTAATCCCAGCACTCAGGAGGCAGAAGCAGGCGGATCTGTGAGTTCGAGGCCAGCCTGGTCTACAGAGTGAGTTTCAGAAAAGGCCCAAAGCTACACAGAAATAAAGAAACAAAGTTCTGCATCCTTACATAGTCTTCCATCATTTGCAGAAATACATTATCACCTGAGCTAGAGATGGCTCAGCAGTCAGAGTTCTCCATGATTCACTGCTCTTACAGAAGACTAGGCTCAATGCTCATATGCACATGGCAGCTCACAAGCCACCCTCTTCTGGCACTGCACACATGTGCACACATAGTGGTGCACAGACACGGATGCAAGCCAAACACCCATACATATCAAAATCCATTTAAAAAAGAAATACAATATTCAAGTTTTTAAAGCACCACATAATCATATCATCTTACTATTTACTTAAGTCTTAGTGTCACTGGGCTAGAGGTTACCTGCAAAGATGTAATTGACCCCGTGTGTCCCTGCAGCACAGCAACTGGGGCACAGGTCCTCAAGCACCACACCCTGATGATCTTATCACAGCTTCCTGCCGCAATCAGTGTGTTCTCGTAGTTCACCGCCATGTCTGAAATTTCTGCAGAATGGCCTCTTAACGTAGACAACAAGCGGCCATTATGTGTTGACCAAATCTTTACCAAACAATCATCTGACCCCTAAGAAAAAGCAACACCCCGATACAAATGTTAGCACAGCAGCCACTAACCTGACATAGAGTGATGCCACCCACATGAACTATTATCCCTTCCCTTCCCTTCCAGCCAAGTACTGTGATTACTACTATCACCAGAACAGAGACAGCATTTTTCTTCAAAGTACAAAGTCTACATAGAATCTACGGGTCAGATTCTCCCATATACATTTTCACAAAGTTCTCTCCCAAGAATGTAAGGGTCCAACCCTAAGTTCCCACTCCCCAATACCAGCTACAGGACCAAATTAGTTCACCAAGTTACAAAGTCAATATTGGGACAGACCTAAATTCCTGGGACCAGACTACACACTAGTGAGGGAAGCACCCTCTTTTCAAAACAGCAAACCAGCATCTCAAATTTACCATCCCAAAACCATACATCTTTTCATCATTCAATACATGAGTATGTTTTCAATCTGCTTTAAGAAAAATTTTTTTCTCCTAAAGACACTGGAATAGACACTCTCTAAATTTTCAAATAATCCCTTGAACACAGAAAGGATGTTGTATAATGAATCAGTGATTGACCCACGTAAGCATGAGTCATCAATTATCTGGGATTTTGCTGGGGATGAGGGGGAATTTTTTACTGATAAATTTAAGATTAATCTCAATGTAATTTAATCCCTTAAGTCTCAAATGGGCTAGAAGAGAAACTTTTAGTTATGCACTTTCTATTATTTGAAAGCCAACAGAGGGGCTGGAGAGATGGCTCAGTGGTTAAGAGCACTGGCTGTTCTTCCAGAGGTCCTGAGTTCAATTCCCAGCAACCACATGGTAGCTCACAACCATCTGTAATGAGATCTGGCACCCTCTTCTGTATACATAATAAATAAATAAATCTTTTTTTTTTTAAAAAAAAAAAAAGGAAAGAAAAGAAAACCAACAGAGCTAGAGATAGCTCTACAGTTATTTTGAAGCAGGGTCTCATGTAAACCCAGCAAGCCTCGAACTCACCGCCACCTCCCCAGTAGTTATACAAGACCCTCAATGTTTGGAACCGGCACTCTCAAAACAGCCCAGACCCGACTGTGCTGCTCAGTCACTTCAATACTTACTGAAACTACAGAATTTAGACCCTGCACCAGATCTCCATGATCAAAATCTCTATGGCTGGGAAGTAACAGCCTCCCCGTGCTCTTTAAGATGTACTAGGACTCTCAAGATCTACTGCACTCCAGGTGGTACAAATCGAGTTTAAGATGCTGACTCACTGTGAAGATTCTATGTCCTGTTCTATCAAATGCTACACAGTACACAGCAGACAGGTGTCCGAGAATCCTCCTGTGCATCTTTATGTGCTGGTACATGGTTCCTGGGAACGCTGCGCTAAAAGTAGAACACCCTGTGAGCTGCTTTCCTCGATGTATCTCCACTAGGAAATAAAAACAACGGAAATGGTTAAGGGGAGCCAATATGTAGAAACTAAAAAAGATCCCCAAACAACTTCCAGAGTTTGAGAAATCCAAAGGACTCACACTTTGTCCTAATTTCACTGAACTATAAATAACCACTATGATTCTTTTCACTGAACTATAAATAACCACTATGATTCTTTTCACTGAACTATAAATAACCACTATGATTCTTTTCACTGAACTATAAATAACCACCATGATTCTTTTCACTGAACTATAAATAACCACCATGATTATTTTCACTGAACTATAAATAACCACTATGATTCTTTTCACTGAACTATAAATAACCACTATGACTCTTTTCACTGAACTATAAATAACCACTATGATTCTTTTCACTGAACTATAAATAACCACCATGATTCTTTTCACTGAACTATAAATAACCACCATGATTATTTTCACTGAACTATAAATAACCACTATGATTCTTTTCACTGAACTATAAATAACCACTATGATTCTTTTCACTGAACTACAAATAACCACTATGATTCTTTTCACTGAACTATAAATAACCAATATGATTCTTTTCACTGAACTATAAATAACCACTATGGCGGTTTTCAGTTCTTTTTAATTACTTCAAGCCAACAAGAGATTTGAAATTTGGTACTTATTACTAATGCGGTAACACTCTACCAGCACTTCCACGGCATTTCTAATGTCTTCATGAAATTCAAGGAACAGTTTTGGGGCCTCACAGGCCAACCGCACTCACCAAGACTTGGTGGGGAGCCATAATTCACAGGCATTTCAGGAGGTCTTCCTCTATGAAGAGCAGCAAAGGCAGAGCCCTTCCACACTGTGTGCCTGCAGTCTTTAAAACGAAGTTTAGACACACATAAAATCTTGACAGTTAACCCAAATAAAGATCTTATAGAGTACTTACGTACATTGTAATAAACTGTTTATTCAAAGTTTTACCAGCTAATATACTTTTAACAGAAAAGCCTGGGAGGTTCATTATAGCTAGTTCTGGAGACATCTCAGATACAGCAGCAGGGACACTGACAACACAGCACTTTACAGTCCACCAAGTGCTTTCCACATACATCAGCTCATGAGTCCTCACAACAACCCTGTGAGGTAGGTGTTCCCACTAATTACAAATGAGGTAACTGAGGCTCCAAGGTTCCAGGACCTTTAAAGAGATCCACTGTAAATGATTAGTAAGAGGGACTGTAATACCAAGTTAACTGTTTATTGTTCAATGAAAAATACCATACAACATTTAAAATGAGCAGTCTTATCACAACTGACCCCAGTTTTCAAAAGTAGAGAATTTTAAGAAGATATTTTGAACTTATCTGATGTATCTAAAAATCTTTGACTTGACTCACTCAGTTTAAAATTGGTCTGGCCAGTACTATTGCCTTGAACTCATCAGGAAGAATTAGTGAGTTCAAGTTAAATAGCTTCCCACATTAGGATAGAAGGCAGCTCTCCAGAGAAGAGCACATACACAGTGTGTGTGCCTGAGCCTTCTAAAGACACATACTGCCCAGGTCTAAAGGAGACACACAAGGGAAGAGCACACAGAAAAGCACAAGCCAACACAGGCTCACGCTTCGCACCTGCTGAGCTAGAACAAGCTGCTTTATAAGTGCCAACAAGGGAGAGGCATCGAACTAAACTACCTCCACTGAGTTCGGGTACCCCACACTAACAGGCAGGCCATGTTTGACAGGAACAGAAAGCATCCTCGGGCACTAGCACAAGAACACGAGCAGAAATAGGGGCCCTCACTGAGACCTCTTCTAAGTCTGCCAGTTCTCACACAAGCCTCGTCACAAGACAACACTGAGCTTGACACAGGGAGAAAGAAAATGTGCTGCCCAAGCAACTGCTGTCAAAGTACTCCCGATGAAAATCATGACAAAGATGCTGAAAAGGAGGATGGGGACAGTTTCCTGATGAGAGCCACGTGCAAGATCACAGGGCACTAAGAAACAACTAAGGCTGGCAAGCAGGCCTGGCATGAAACAAGAAGTGAGGTGCTCTTTCTCCGTCAAGCTTTGTACCAGTGGAGCATCTAAGAGGTAGCATTACATCAGCAACAGCTTGTAACAAAATAATCACAATGAAATTTAAGTCTGCTAAGATCAGAACCAACACACTTGCCCATTAGCAGTTTAGCCACATGTATACATAGAGCATGTCACACACAGGTACTTAGTCTAAGTCAGTTATACGAAGCTAACAGAAAAAATATAGCAATTCAAAACATTTTGCTAGCACATAACTAAGCCAAAAAAAAAAAAAAGTTAGTAAAAAAAAAAATAAGAGGAACCATGCAAGTTACATTTTTGGTGCATATTTTTTCAAGCTGCTATCATTTTTTTATAAATCACTTCTCCTTATAACAAAGTACTTTCAGAATCTAAATATCAAAAGTAATAATTCTAGTATTTAAAGAGTTTATTAGACACATACAATTACAGCCATTGAAGTTATGAGTGAGCTACAAAAATGGAAAAATTAAGAACTGACATTGATAAAACCTCAAACACATCTTAAATTCAAGCTTTTAGCTTAACATCTGTGTCTTTATCAATTTGAAATGCAAAAGGACCCATTAAACACATGATAAAATTCAAAGATCTACACTAATTGCAGAGAATTTATAGTCCATGGCATTAATTACATTGTTACCTTTCACAACGCTTACACAACTTCACAATTATGACATAAGCTATTAGTACAAAGCAGAACACTTCTTCAAATTAAGGTACCTTTTGCTGTACGTAGCAAAGACTGCCTTCCTGCACCAAGCAAAGAAGTGACTCTTGAAATACTGGGTGGAATTTCTTTATCCAGCATCGGGCCGATGCGCTGGCAGATTTGTAACAGGTGATCAGGAGCCACATGCTTATTGGACAAGACCTGGTTGGAGAGTTAAGCTTTAATAACAACATTGCATACAGGAGTACTCAAACATTTTTTTTTTAATTCATAACAGTCTGTTAAAATGTGAACATTAAGGGGAAGCAGAGCCAGGTGGATCCCTGTGAGTTCGAGGCCAGCCTGGTCCACAGAGTGAGATCCAGGACAGGCTCCAAAACTACAGAAAAACCCTGTCTCAAAAAACCGGAGGGGGGGGGGGGGAGGGGGGCTGGAGAGATGGCTCAGAGGTTAAGAGCACTGTTTGCTCTTCCAAAGGTCCTAAGTTCAATTCCCAGCAACCACATGGTGACTCACAACCATCTGTAATGAGATCTGGTGCCCTCTACTGGCCTACAGAGATATGTGCTGACAGAACACTGTATACATAATAAATAAATCTTTTTTAAAAAAATGTGAACATCACAGTGAAAACGATAAAATGTAGTAAGAAAAAGACACACCTTAAGCAATAAACTGTCTATAGACTCAACCTCTAATAAAAACTCCAAGATTTTTCTTTACAGAAACTGACAATTTTATTCTAAAATTCAATACAAATGACATAGAAAAGGCCAAACTATGGCAGAGATGATGACTCAGACGGTAAGAGCACCAACTGCTCTTCCAGCGGTCCTGAGTTCAATTCCCAGCAACCACATGGTGGCTCACAGCCATGTGTAATGAGGTCTGGCACCCTCTTCTATGTACATAATAAATAAGTTTAAAAAAAAAAAAAAAAAAGAAGCCAAACTAACTTTGATTTGTTGTTGTTGTTTGGTTTTTCAAGGACAGGATTTCTCTGTGTAGCTTTGTGCCTTTCCTGGAATTCACTTTGTAGACCAGGCTGGCCTCGAACTCACAGAGATCCGCCTGCCTCTGCCTCCCGAGTGCGGGGATTAAAGGCTTGTGCCACCACTGCCCAGCCCAAACTAACTTTGAAAAGGTGCAAACAATACTCAATCTCAAGACTTGTTATAGAGGTATAATCTATAAACAGGATGGTGTCAGAGAACAAACACGTCATAGGATGAACTGTGCAGAAAGAAACTGGTAATTTCTGACAAAGGGACAAATGCTGTTCAGTGCAGAAAACGTTTTCCCAATAAATGGTACTAGAACAAGGACGTACACTATTTCTCAAAAACAATCAACTTTTAATGTATACTTCTGTTGTGCTTACATGTGTGGAAATGAACATGGGCCTGCTGAGTATCTTAACACTGATCGTGTACAAATCAAAATTAAACATTTATTAGAACAAAAAATGTAAACAGTAGATATGACCATCATATATAATAAAATTGTCACTTTATAAGTCACATTTAGAGACATAAAAAGAAATTCTTTGGGCTGGAGAGATGGCTCAGCGGTTAAGAGCACTAGCACTGGTAGTTCTTCCAGAGGTCCTGAGTTCAATTCCCAGAAACGACATGGTGGCTCACAACCATCCGTAATGAGATCTAGTGCCCTCTTCTGGCCTGAAAGCATACATATAGGCAGAACACTGTATATATAGTAAATAAATAAACCTTTAAAAAAAGAAATTCTTATGATCAATCTAGGGATCAGATTTCTAAAGACACCAGAACAAACCAAAGAGAACACTGCTATTTTTCAAATGTGTTCCTCAAAAAGCACAGTTGAGGGAATTAAGAAGTGACAGAAATACTGCAAAGCCCCATCTAATGAAGAACTTGCATCTAGAACAGAGGAGAAAGGCTAAGAGTTCTCAACAGTACTCAAATCCAAACACTCACCTGTCAGAATCCAATTCTGACCTAACTAATGATTTGCACAAAGACCCTGATCCAGATGGCCAACAGGCATGAAGACGCCCAAAGAGCCAAGCTGTGCCGCAAACTCAAGCCGCCAGGAGCCACTGCGACTGTCAAGTAGACTAGCCTGGTTAGTATTAAAGACTGGCCAGATGGAGAAACTAGCCAGACACCTGTAAGCCCAGCACTCAGGAGGCAGAGGCAGTTCAATGGCAGTCTCAGCTACACAGCAAGTTCAAGACCACCTTGAGCTATATGACACCCCATCTCAAAGAGCAGAGGCAAAAACAAAAAGGGAGAAATGTCTGATGGGTATTTAAGGTCCTAGATCTTTTGAAAACAGTTCAGCCCCTCCACTCCAAAGTAACAGCATTTAAAACACATGCTCATAAGTAGGCTCATTAATTTTTTTTGTAACATGTCTGTGAAAACTGTTTTGCCTGCACGTCTGTCATGTGCACTACGCGTGTGCCTTCAGTTCAAAAGAGGGGGTCAAATTTCCCTAGAACTGGAGTTAACTAACGACTGTAGGTCAACATGTAGGTACTGGAAACCAAACCCCAGTCCTCTACAAAAGCATGATGCACTCTTAGCACTGAGTCATCTCTCCAGGTCCTACACGATTGTTATCAGCTTCTTTTCAATTAAGGT
Source organism: Onychomys torridus (assembly GCF_903995425.1). Lineage (NCBI taxonomy): Eukaryota > Metazoa > Chordata > Mammalia > Rodentia > Cricetidae > Onychomys > Onychomys torridus. The sequence goes on from NC_050454.1 coordinate 73,310,192, forward strand.
ATAAACGAAATTCCAGTCACGAATAAGTAAATATGCTATACAATGCCAGTATAATATGTAACAATAAAAAGAAATTATTAAACCAAGCACAGTATCTCACACCTATAATCCCAGAACTTAGAAAGCAGAGGCAGAGGTAGGCAGGACTCAACTTCAAGGTCAACTCTGGGTCTACATATCAAGTTCCAAGCCACACGGTTAGTGTTGACTGTTTTTTGGTTTGTTTTTTTTGTTTTTTTTTTTTGAGACAGGGTTTCTCTGTGTAGCTCTGGCTGTCCTGGAACTCACTCTGTAGACCAGGCTGGCCTCGAACTCACAGAGACCCACCTGCCTCTGCCTCCTGCCTAGAGGTGACTGTTTTAAGACTGGAAAACCTCTGCACATGTGGACAGCACTGATTAGATTCATTAAAAAGTAAAGAAATGATAAAGGTGGTAAGAGGAGGTGCTGGAGAGGGGAATCTAAGGAGCTAAGACACTGTATACATGCGTTCAAGTGTCAAAGGACAAAGAAACTCAAATAACATAGGAGACACAACAGACAGGTGGTGGCGGCGGTGCACGCCTTTAATCCCAGCACTCAGGAGGCAGATCTGTGTGAGCTTGAGGCCAGCCTGGGCTACAGAGCTAGTTCCAGGACAGCCCGGGTTATTACACAGAGAACCCCTGTCTTGAAAATCTAAAAAAGAAAAAAGGTACAAAAGAGACAGCTGTGCTTAAGAAAGCGCATCAATCAGAGCACATCAGAAATGCAGGAAGGTGTGCTGGCGGTGGTGGAGCACACCTTTAATCCCAGCACTCAGGAGGCAGAGGCAGGTGCATCTCTGTGAGTTCGAGGCCAGCCTGGTCTACAGAGTGAGTTCCAGGACAGGCTCCAAAGCTACAGAGAAACCCTGTCTCGGGGGAAAAAAAAAGAATTCTTCACTGTCTTCACTGCAGTGACAACCTTTAGCTTTTATCAAAGTCAACACCTTAAATAAGAGATTAGACAGAAGTTAATTCACCTCAATAAGGATAAGCCACAGAGCAAACACAAAGAGAACTAGAGTTTAACTCATGAAGATACACACTGTTAAATAACATCAGTATATCTGAAATAAAACTAAATGTTGCCTGTCTAGGGTTTCTTTTTTATTTTTTTTTTTTAAATAACTTATTTATGGGTTGGGGATTTAGCTAAGTGGTAGAGCACTTGCCTAGCAAGTGCAAGGCCCTGGGTTCAATCCTCAGCTCCAAATAAATAAATAACTTTTTTAACTTTAAAAAAAAAAAAAAAAGATTCGTTTACTATGTATACAGTGTCTGCCTGCATGTGTCCCTGCAGGCCAGAAGAGGGCACCAGATCTCATTATAGATGGTTGTGAGCCACCATGTGGTTGCTGAGAATTGAACTCAGGACCTCTGGAAGAGCAGTCGGTACTCTTAACCTCTGAGCCATCTCTCCAGCCCCTATTTAACTTTATTTTATGTGCATTGGCATGAAAATGTCAGATCCCAAGGAACTGGAGTTACAAACTGTTGTGATTCACCATGTGGTTGCTGGGGATTGAACCAGGGTCCTCTGGAAGAACAGCCAGTGCTCTTATCAGCTGAGTCATCTGTCCAGCCCCTCATTTTTATTTTTATGACAGCTTCCCTCTGTATCCCTCCCTGGCAGGCCCAAAACTTGTTAAGCAGATCAGGCTGGCCTTGAACTTGCACCAGTCCTCTGCCTTAGCCTCCAAGGTGCTGGGATTATAGGTGTGAGCCACCACTTTCAACATCATTCTCACTGGCTATCTGTACTGGAATGCCTAGCACTTCTGGAATGATAAATCCCACTGGGCAGGGCACCAGCACTATGGACATCAACATTTTCAAACTCGGGGGAAAACTCCTCCAGAGAAACTCTGACACATATAAGTATAGATCTACAATGACCTCAACTATTGGTAAATGTTTGGCTGGAACCTCCAGCTCACTCCTGCTTGATCTCAAGATTTCCTCTCTCTCCAAACCCCACCCTCTCAGAGATCTCTGAACAAAGAAAGGGAAGGCACCAAAAAGCCCAGTTCTGCATTCTTGAAAGCCACGGAAGCTCCTCCTCTGAAATTGCCAGCAGGCCAAGTCCCAACCTAAGCATTCTAGCTTTTGACCATACTGGGGCACAAACTCAGCTTGTGGTGGACACGTCATCCCCCCACTGGCCTACAGGGTATATATGCTCCCTGGCTTTAGTCTGAGCGTATGACTTCTCCTGCTTTGATCTCTGGAGATGGAGAACTCACCCAGAGTTGCTTTGCTCAAATAAGCCTATTCTTTTACTTTTTCATTTCAGTCTGATCTGGCTTACTGAGTCAGTGAAGAAACTATTACTGGGATATAGAAAACTATTAGTTAACAATGGATTTCTGCTCTTAATCCAAATGTAAAATAGTCTGATTCCAACATAAGAATTTTATTTATGCAGAGTGATAGAAAAAGCTATAGAAAATATCTTTCAACTTCTCAACTCATCTTCCCTACCACCTGCAGATATTCCCACAAAAGACTTAAAAGATACATCTAGGGCTGGGGATTTAGCCCAGTGGTACAGTGCTTGCCTAGGAAGCACAAGGCCCTGGGTTCTATCCTCAGTTTAAAAAAAAAAAAGAAAGATACATCTAGCCAGGTGGTGGTGGTGGTGGTGGTGGTGGTGGTGGTGGTGGTGGCGGCGGCGGCAGTGGCAGTGCACACCTTTAATCCCAGTACTCAGGAAGCAGAGCCAGGTGGATCTTTGTGAGTCTGAGGCCAGCCTAGTCTACAGAGTGAGATCCAGGAAAGGCGCAAAGCTACACAGAGAAACCCTGTGTTTAGTTTTCAGAAAAATTATGGGCTGAAGTACTTGATAGGCTCCATGTGACACTATCTCAAAACACAAAAACTTAATTAAAAACACCTAACAGCCAGGCAGTGAGTGCTGTTGATCCCAGCACTTGGGAGGCAGAGACAAGTAGATCTCTTCTAGTTTGAGGCCAGCCTGGTCTACAGAGCAAGTTCTAAGACAGCCAAAGCTACATACATAGAGAAACCCTGTCTCAGGGGGAAAAAAGAAAAACCAAAAATACCTAACACAACTGGCATGGTGGCACACACCTTTAATTATAGCACTTAGCAGAGGCAGGCAGATCTCTTATTGGGAAGCCAGTCAAACTATAGTGAGACAGTCTCAACACAAACACATACATACACACACACACACACACACACACACTCACTCACTCACTCACTCACTCACACCACCCAACAACAACAAATCACAACCTGGACAGACTCTAGTAGAATATTTCAAATAAAGACTTTTCAATAGTCAGCAATAGTTGTGCAGTAGACTTGTGTAAGTCTGCATCAGAGGCTATAGGTCTGACTGGATTGCTTCCTTGGGGTGAGTGCAGTTTTGTAGCTCTGGGGATTAATCCAGAGCTTCCTACGTGAACAAACTTCATCACTGCACCAAGACTATGAAATAATGCAAGTTTTGTTTTTGAGACCGTTATGCTAAGGATGGAAGCCTGGGTTGGCCTCCACTCAAGATTCTCATGCCTCAGCTGTCTGAGCTCAGACTGCAGGCACCTGCCTCTATGCACGGACATGTGACTAAGAAGCTGGCTGGATTAAGGAGCCAGGGAAATGAAACACAGCTCCTACCTCTCTCACAGCCACTGTATTGAGGATATAAAGACAGCAAATACACATCAGGGTTTCTGTGTAGCTTTGCGCCTTTCCTGGAACTCACTTGGTAGTCCAGGCTGGCCTTGAACTCACAGAGATCCACCTGCCTCTGCCTCCCAAGTGCTGGGATTAAAGGTGTGTGCCACCACCTCCGGCTCATGTTATCTTTTTTGCTAATGATTTATTACTTGCTATTTTATATTTGTTTTACAATACAGGAATGGGGGTTAGACAAAAGTCAAGTTCACCCAATCATCTTTGAGTTCAAAATGGGCTATACAGCGACTCCTAACATCAACAGCACACCTGTACCAGAAACTGCTCCGAATGCCAGCATAATAGGTGGCATGAGTGAGGTTTTGCAGGAGGTTGGACAGATAGATGGGTCAGCAGCACAAAGTGCACTAACTGACTGCTCTTGCACAGGACCTGGATTTTGTTCCCAGCACACATAATGCTCAACTGCCCGCAACTCCAGTCCCAAAGAACCTGACACACTCTGCTGACTTCTAAAGATACCAGGTATGTTCATGCTGCTCAAACATACATTCAAGCAAACTACTTATACACATAAAATGAAAATAAATACTAATAAAAATGCTATGTTGCTTTGCAAAGGAAGCAAGAGCTCTCACGTCAGCCTTGAAGATGAGAAGCTCAAAGGCTAAGGAGACAATAACCAACAAGAGTAACCAGCACAGAGAGCTATCACTCGCCAGCTACAGTAGCAGTTAGCAAAGAACTCTATAGGAATCAAGGCGGTGGTAGCGCACACCTTTTGATCTCAGCACTCAGGAAGCAGAGGCAAGCAGATCTCTGTGAATTCAAGGGCAACCTGATCTAAGTGAAAATGTTCCTAAGATATTGTCTATGCATTGGCAAAAACAGCCCTTTGAACTGCTGTCCTCACCCTGAGTACAAAGGAACCATTTCTCGAATGACCTGTGACATAACAAACAGTGTGACTGGTGGTGGCAGCAGCCAGCTCACTGGACACATGAAGACGTTTCAAAGCCAAACCTGCACCACCAAAGACCACGTACAGTTTGTAAACTGCTGCCAGTCTGACCCACAACAAACCCATAGATCTGAGAAGCCCAGAAAATGCATGAGATGCACAAAATACTCAATGCCTCAACTGACAATGACCAACAGAAAGGACTCAACTCTCCACAACAAAGGACCTCAAATCTACAGCAGCATCTTTTGAGTTGAACACAGTGGGCTCTGAGTTTGGCCTTGTCAACTCAACTCCACGACAATCAGCTACCACTTTTCCAAGCATCTTAACTCAGCAGTCAAGAGCATTGGCTGCTCTTCTAGAGGTCCCAGGTTCAATGCCCTGTACCCACATGGTGGCTCACAATCATCCTTAACTACAGTCCCAAGGCATTCGACACCATCTTCCAAACTCTGTGGGCACCAACTACCTATAGTACAGACAAAACACCCATACACATAAAACACAGTAAGTGAAGCTAGCTGGGTACAATGGCACACACCTTTAATCCCAGCCATCGCAGGCTGAGGCAGGAAGATCTCTGAGAGTTCCAGCCTGGTCTATGCAGCAAGACTTTGTCCCAAAAATAAATGAATCTAAAAATGTTTGGTATTTTTGGTTTCTTGATGTGCACTGGTGTTTTGCCTGCATGTATGCCTGTGTGAGGGTCAGATCTAGGGAGTTAACAGTTGTGAGTTTCCATGTGGGTGCTGGGAATTGAACTCGGGTCCTCTGGAAAAATAGTCAGTGCTCTTAATTGCTGAGTCATCTCCCCAGTCACCCAAAAAAATTTTTTTAATTTTTTTTAAGATTTATTTATTTATTATTATGTATACAGTGTTCTGTTTGCATGCATCCCTGCAGGCCAGAAAAGGGAGCCAGATCTCATTGCAGACGATTATGAGCCACCATGTGGTTGCTGGGAATTGAAACTCAGGACCTCTGGAAGAACTCAGTCAATGCTCTTAACCTCTGAGCCATCTCTCCAGCCCTGTTTTTAATGTTTTAATCATAATGACTCCTTAACTAATGAAAGGCACTAAGATATGTCTGAATATATTTATGATGAATAAAATACTAACATTCACCTGTACATGCCATGAGCACGTGCACACACACAAATTGAGTATACACACACACAAAAAGTGTTTAAATGCACCCACATAAGCCAGTTATGATGGCATATGCCTTTAATCTTAGCACTGGGAAGGCAGAAGAAGGCAATCTCTGAGTTTAAGACCAGCCTGGTCTACATTGAGTTCCAGAACAACAAAGCTAAACAGTGAATGAATAAATATATGCATACATACACTTACGTATGTTCACAAATGTCCAAATTCTAAACTCTTTGGAAAAACTTTTGATCAGACTCTCAAAGCATGTGAAGTCAACTAAATCCAACAATGCCCAGGGACATCAACTACAAACTACAAAGGCCCAGCCACCAACCACACTTACAGCCTGTGAGGAAACATATCTTTGCTAGGTGAACACTTCACTGGGCCATCTGTCTTTTATACAACCAAGTTCAGTGCAGACTCAAGTGCCCAGACACAGCCACACTATGTTCATTGCAGTGCAAGGCTGACTGACAGACCGAGAACGTGTTTGGAGAGGTGGGATGGTAAAGACCCAAACCAAATTATCTTGGGCTGTCTTTGGGCCCTAAATAGCCACATATTATTTTTGCCACCTGTGTTTCACTGAAGATCTTCATGGCTGAGAGCTTTCTGGAATGTTCCAACAGACCCCACCTTTTTATTACTGTGGGTTTTGTTGTGTTTGTTTCTCTGTGTAGCCCTGGATGTCCTTAACCAGGCTGGCCTCAAACTCAAGAATTTCACCTGCCTCTGCCCCCCCCAGTACTGGGACTGAAGTCATGAAAACACTGACACCCAGCATTGTTGTTGTTGTTGTTGTTGTTTTTATTTATCAAAACTGGGTCTCTTGGCAGTCCTGGCTATCCTAAAACTAGCTTTGTAGATTGGGTTGGCCTTGAACTCAGAAATCCACCTGCCTCTGCCTCCTGAGTGCTGGGATTATAAGGGGTGTGCCACTATGCCAGTCCAGTCCCCTCCATTCTAAAAGCTAAGAGTACCATCAGATAAGAGTACATCTCAAGCTATAAATAGCATAGATTCCCCCACTTTGTTGCAATCACCTAGCTGATGTTTCCTGTTATAGAATAGTCTTTTTGTACAGTGTGAAGATGTGTTAGTCTCATTTGTTTAATAAAGAGCTAACAGTCAATAGGCAGGAAGAGGTTAGAAGGGACTTGCAGACAGGGAAAAAGAAAGCCTGGGAATGAAGAAGGGTGTAGTCCAGAGAAGACATGGAGAAAAGCAAGATGAACATACCATGATGAAAAAAGGTACCACCTCGTGGTAGAGTGTAGATAAGAAATATGGGTTAAGTTGAAAGAGCTAGTTAGTAACAAGACTAAGCTATCAGGAGAGTATTTATAAGTCTCTGGGTGGTTATTTGGGAGCTGGCTGGAGGGACAGAAACTTCAACCAACAGTTTCTACATGTATCAGAAAACTACCTTTGTTTATGACTTTACTCTGTTACTATAAAAATTTCATGCAACTGTTGCCACATTGGAAACATGGTATTTAGGGTAATTTAAATCTTTGTTCCCAGGCCATGGTTACTTCTATTTGGCTATAGGATGAAGTTTCTATTTCCTTTCAAGAAAGCTGTGTTTCTCCATCTACACCAGCCCACCTCAAGAACTGACAAAACAATCTTCTTTATATGGCCCATGGTTTAGACTCAGAATGACGAGCTGGGGGCTATATAGCTCGGTGGGAGGGCATTTGTCTAGCACAGGACCCAGAGGTTACACAGGAACAGACTTAAATACTCAACTGCAAGGTGACACCATTTGGGGCTGAAGAGATGGCTCAAAGATTAAGGGCACTTGCTCTTACAGAGGACCTGGGTTGAGTTCCTGGAAACCACACGGTGACTCACAACCATCTGTTACTCCAGTTCCAAAAAATTCTATGTCCTCTTCTGACTTCCGTGGATTAATAGGCACACATGTGACAATACATGCACAAGCAGGCAAAGCACTCATACACATGAAAATAAATTTTAATTTTTTTGTTAAATGTCACCTGAATGAGGGTCATTTCCTAGTTTTAAAATATTAGGTCAATTCAACAGGAAGACAAGAAAGGCTAGTGTGTCTTATACTTAAGAAAAAAAAAAGCTAAAGAAATTCAACAACAAAAAGACACAAATCCACAACCTACTTAATATAGAAAACAACAAAACAATAACCCATACACCAAGAAACAAATCAATGGCACTTTACCCTGGAGATGAAAACCCTAGTGATCAGGTGGGCCTGTGGACACAAAGCAATTAGTCTCTCGAAGCAGCACAGCCAAGGCCACATGACTCGGTGTTACCCCAATCTTACAGATACTGATCTCAGCATTCAGGAGGTAAAGGCAGACAGGTCTCCTAGTTCCAGGACACGCAGAGCTACATAGTGTCTCAAAACAAACAAAATAACAAATACTGTCTATCACATGAACACAGTATTTTTTTATGAGTTACTTATATTACGTGCATGTGTTCTGTCTGCATGTATGTCTGTGTGAGGATGTCAGATCCCCTGGAACTGAAGTTACAGACAATTATGATGCCATGTGAGTGCTGGGAATTGAACCTAGATCCTTTGGAAGAGCAGTATTCCCAAACACTGAGCAGACTCCAGCCCCTACATATACATCTTTTTTTTCCCTCCAGTTTTTCAAGACAAGTTTTCTCTGTGTAACAGCTCTAGCTGTCCTGGAACTCATTTTGTAGGCTAGGCTGGCATCTAACTCACAGAGGATCTGCCTGCCTCTGCCACCTGAGTGTTGGAATTAAAGGTGTGTGCCACCACGCCCAGCTACATACACATCTTAAAGCCATCTCTTTAAGGAAAATTATTAGACCTGTTATATAGAACATAAAGCTGAGGTAGAAGCCCAGCAAAGTGGCACACACTTCAAATGCAGCACTAAAGCAGCAGAAGCAGGAGGTTGGTCTGCACCTCAAATTCCAGATCAGCCAGGACTACAGAACAAGACCCTGTGCTGGAGGGAGGGAAGAAGGGGGAACAGGAAAACACAAAGAGGAAGAAAAGGAAAGGCAAAGAGAGATTGCACAGAGATTAACTAATTTGCCAAAGAACAAAAAAACCTCTCAAGAGGTCTGGAAAGACAGCTCATTAGTTAAGAGTATATGCTACTCTTGCAGAGGACCAGAGTTCGATTCCCAGTACCCATGTTAAGACAGGCTCATAACTGCCAGAAACTCCAGCTCCAGGAGATCCAATACCTCTAGCCTCTGAGGGTACCCCTGTACTCATGTGTGCTCACACACTCATGTGTATACACACGTATACACACACACACACACACACACACACACAATTAAAATAATAAAACAATCTTTAAAAATGTTTGCTTATGTGTATAGATGTTTTGCCAGCATGAACCTCTGTGCACCATGTGTCATGTGCTCTTAGAAGCCAAATGACAGCACTGGATCCCTAAGACTAGAGTCACAGAGGGCTGTGAGCCGCCATTTAGTGCTAGAAAAGGGACCCAGGTCCTAACTGAAAGAGCAGCCAGTGCTCTTAACCACTGATACCATAAATACATACATACATACATACATACATACATATATATATATATATATATATATATACATTTTTTTTTAAAGAAGCAATTACTAAACAGAAAATTTCTAATTTAAGATCTAAGAAAAATGACAATGAGACCACCATGGCAGCACACTCTTTTAATCTCAGCACTGGCAGGTCAGTCAGGACTACATAGTGGGATCAGTCTTCTAAAGGAATTTATATAAACATTCAAAATCCCAAAGATAATCCCCTAGTGATAGCACAATGTAAGGATGAACTGATTTCTCTTACTGGTTATGGAAGACACTAAGTAAAAATGTTGCTCGCCGGGCGGTGGTGGCACACCCCTTTAATCCCAGCACTCAGGAGGCAGAGCCAGGTGGATCTCTGTGAGTTCAAGGCCAGCCTGGGTTACCAAGTGAGTTCCAGGAAAGGCACAAAGCTACATGGAGAAACCCTGTCTCGAAAAAACAAAAATAAAAAATGTTGTTCAAGTACCCATGTGGTGGCTTCTTGACTCAATCCCAACCTGCAGCACAATGAGGTGGGAGAGACCTCCTAATGCTCCGCTTTGCTTCGTTCCTAGATAGTCTCTCCACATAGCCCAGGTTGGCCAATCAGTGCCTTTGCCTCAGCATACTTTTCTTTGTTTTTTTTGAGATAGCATTTCTATATGCAGCCCTGGCTGACCTGGAACTAACTAGCTCTATAAACAATGCTAGCCTCAATCTCACAAAGATCCTCCCACCTGCCTGCTGGGATCATAAGTGTATGCCACTACTGCCTGGCTTTAGTCCTTTTTTTTTTTTTTTTTTTTTTTTGGTTTTTCGAGACAGGGTTTCTCCGAGTAGCTTTGCGCCTTCCCTGGAACTCACTTGGTAGACCAGGCTGGCCTCATAGAGATCTGCCTACCTCTGCCTCCCAAGTGCTGGGATTAAAGGCATGCGCCACCACTGCCCGGCTTTAGTCTCCATTTTCAATAGGCAAGGGTACTCTTGCTCCTAAATACAGTACAGACACAAATGTAAAGTAAGGTGTAACTTTGTAAAGCTGTATTTGAACAACCTGGAAAGCTTATAAAATTACTACTGCCCAGACACACCATAGTAGATTCACATTTGACTGATTTGGTGCCACCGTGGACATAGAGAATGTATAAATTCCACCAAATCACTTTTTTTAATCTGCATTGGTGCTTTGCCTGCATATATGCCAGATCTTGGAGTTCCAGACATTTGTTAGCTACCATGTGGGTGCTGGGAATTGACCACTGAGCCACTTTCAAGCCCCCAACCAAATAATTCTTATCAAAGGATTGGAACCACCGAGGAAGAGAAACATGGGAAATACTTGCAGCAAACAGTCAGATAAAGGCAGATTATACTTGGTCTCTTGAGTAAAATGACAGCACAGGGAATAAACTATTAAAGGTTTTATTCAAGCCAAGCATTTGTGTTACACACTTGTAAGCCCAACAAGATCAGGTGCTTAATCAAGGTCATCCTCAGCTATGTCTCAAGGCCAGACAGCCTGGGCTACTTTACACCCTGTCTTAACCCACCCACCATGCAAGACACACAACTGTGATACAGGCATTCATGAAGTTCCATTTTGGCTGTGCTAGAGGCTGAACCTGGGTCATACCCCTCAAAAAGAAATAGCTGGAGGATGGTGTAGTCTTTAATCCCAGCACTTTAATACCAGAGGCAAGCCGATCTCAGTGAATTCAAGGCCAGTCTGGTCTACAGAGCTAGTTCCAGGACAGCCAGGGCTAAAAAGAGAGACCCTGTCTCCAGAGAAGAACAAATAAACCAAAAAACAACAGTAGTGATACAACAGTAATTTAGGAATGTATAAGTGGGTAGAATTTGCTCTAAAATATTCCAGTGAGACTGGCAAGATGGTTCAGTGAGTAAAGACACTTGCTGCCAAGCCTGACAACCTGAGTTCAATCCCAAGACTCACATGGTGGAACACTCCCACAAATTGTTCTCTTAATTGCAACTCAACCACTTAAATGCATCGCCCCCCAACACACACCAAATAAATGTAATTTACAAAATAAATTACAGGAGGAGATGGTTCAGCAAGGGACTAGAACTTACCCTAGAAGGAGAACCAGCTCTCAAAGTTGTCCTCTGACCACCACACACCTGCCAAGGTACTCTATCATACACACAATTCCAGTAGTTCAAAGAATTACTTTACAGACTTGCTTAAAAGGTAACTCAATGGGGTGAGAGGACACAGCAGTGCAATTAATTCACTGGCTAACAGGTAATTCAATTCAATAAAGTGAGAACAGATACAACATTCCAATTAATCATTAGTAACAGGTAGCCTGTGAGTGAGTCAGCATTCCATTTATCTGTTGAGAGATTTCATTGATAGTAATAAAAATGGAATACCTCAAACAGAAACTAATGTAAACATAGCCAACTGGTAAACTGCAAACTGTTAACATGTAGAGAATAATTCTAATTTTGTATATACTTGAAATAGCACAAACCTAAATTCTAAAAAAAAAAAAAAAAGAGAGTATCTAGAAGTCTAGAGGCTATATACATCCTCCACAAAATGGTAACAATAATGTCCCAGGGCCAGTGAGAGGTTTAAGTAGGTAAAGCACTTGCCTGAGTCCCGCTGCCCAACTCCCACAGGTGTACCCTGACCCCACTCCTGCACGTGTTCCCAACCACCAGGGGTACAGTGATAAGGGAAGGATACCCAAACAGTAATCAACCAGAGAAGTGACATGGCATGAGCCACTCAGCCACAGAAAATTCAGATACCAGTACCTCAAGTGGGTTTTAAGCAATTCTTAGCAGCAAAGACAAAAAGAAAAACTCCTCTCTGGACTTAATAATGTGGCTTCTGCAGAAAGGTAAGGTAAGGCAAGCCCTACGTTTGTTTCTTAATTTCTCCCCAGTAGGACTACAGTGTCAACAACAGCTCAGGGTTCTTCCCCCGCCCCCAGGCTGTTTTAAATTAATACAAGTAAAACTATGAGACAAACTACTTAAATGTTCCCTAGACTTTCAAAAAGAACACCTGATGCACTTGGCATTTGGCCTGGTCTCTATAGTGAGTTCCACAACAGCCAGGCCTACACAGAGAATCAGATGGACATAAACACACTACAAGACACCTAGGAAGGGGGTGTGGCTCCAAAGTACAACTCTGCACAGCTGGAGCTGTAAATCAGAATCCTTGCCCTTATCTGGTGGGAAGGAATGTGGTAAAACCCTGCCTGTGGATACAGCACCAGGAGTGGCCTTACATTCACACCACAGCATGCACACACACACCAGCCTTAAAACATCAAACGTAGGAAAACAAATTTGGCCCATTAGTTTTTTAGAAAGCTCTTGAAAATATTCACTTAATATTCACTTTTTAAAAGTGTATTACCTCTGTGTACATGTGTGCACACATAATGCTTGACAGTGGAAGGCAGATATCCACTTGTGAAAATACGTTCTCTTCCCTCCTCCACATGGGTCCCCAAGATTAAAGCCACGTTGTTAGGATTGGCAGGAAGTGCTTCTAACTGAAAAGCCATCTCACCAGCCTGAAGCATTTGCTATTTAAAATTAATCCTAAAAGGACAAATTAAACAAACCAGCAACCCCTCGGTGTCACAGCTAACAACCTGGCTAAGCAGAGAACAGGAGTGGACCCACTAGAGCACCTGACCAACTGAGCATTCCAGGTTAAATTCCTAGCCCTGAAAGTGCAACTTGTTTATACTCCACTGCTCACTCAGGACAAATCCCCTGGCTGGCTTCTTGATAACTACTCCAGGAAGATGACGGCCTACAGTCCTGGCCATGCGGGGAAGCCAGTGTGATGGCACTCCTCTGTACTTCGGGGCTCAAGATGAAGCAGCACTCCAAGTCAAGGCCAAGCGGCCCTGTGTAACCACAAGTCAGCTGTGGAGACCCGGAGCAGTTCTCAACTGTCCTCTGTACACAACATGCTCAGTGTGGGCTAACAAGTCAAATTAGTTAAGACAAATTTTTCGTCTTAACTTAAAATTGTAAAAACTATTTTCCTGAAGCCGGGCGGTGGTGGCGCATGCCTTTAATCCCAGCACTCGGGAGGCAGAGCCAGGCGGATCTCTGTGAGTTCGAGGCCAGCATGATCTACAAAGCGAGTTCCAGGAAAGGCACAAAGCCACACAGAGAAACCCTGTCTCGGAAAACAAAACAAACAAAAAACAAAAAAACTATTTTCCTGGAACGTTTCTGTTCCATTAACGATAAACCAAACCCCAAACTTTGGCTAACTAGATAAAACTCAATCATACACCACAGAACGTCTGACCAAGTGTAGGGAGGAGAATGAAAAGGGAAATACAAGTTAACACACAAGATAGCACTCAAGAAAACGAAGAAAGCCAGGCACGAAGGACTTCAGTCCCAGCTCTTGGAGGAAGAAGCAAGCAGATCTGAGTTCAAGGCGAACCTGGTCTACATAATGAGTTCAAGTCTAGCCACAGGTACATAATGACACCCAGTCTCCAAAAATGATTGATAGACGGAAGAATGTCAACTGAAAGCCCTGTACTACTACTACTACTACTACATACACCAAGATCAAGTGTGAGCCCAACTTCCCACGGCAGTCAACAAACACGGCTGGGGAAGCAAAGGCACTACAGTACACTGGCATATCACGCTGCAGAGGAAAAGGAGTGGGGGGGGGGGGGGACACAGCAGGGGGCCAGTTCGCCACCTTCACAGACTAAGGACTATTCCTAGGGAACAAGTGGTCTGAAGACCGGGGCGGGGCAGGAGAGGAGAGACCAATGAGAGCTCGAGTTACAAGTCGGAACGGAGGGCTCCGAGAGCGCCCCTCTGAGTGGCTGGCGGCGCACCTGGAGACCCAGGCAGGCCGCGCGCCAGGGGCGCCCCCGCCCGTGCCCCGCACCGCCCCCAGGACCGTTTTCTGCCAAATCTGCTCCCAGCCCCCACCGCGAGCCCTCGGGGCGGGGGTAGGGGGGTCGGGCCAGCCGCCCAGAGCTGCCGGGCCACCGTGGACCCCCTGGGAGCGGCCCCGCGGCGCCTGCACGGGAGCGGAGACCCGACCGGGGACGCGGGCGAGCGAGCGCGCGGAGGACGCGGGCGGGCGGGCGGGCGGGCGCTGCTCACCAATTCCTCGTAGCTCCTGTTGTGCTCGTTGCCCTCCCAATCCAACCTCTTCGGCAACAGCTGGAAAGAGACACGAAAGGCGTCCGAGTGACCACCGCGGCCGGGAGGCCGGGCGGGACGGGGACGCGGGGACGGGGACGCGGGGGCGGATGACCGACCTGGTACTGCTCCAGCTCCTGCACCAGCACCTGCGGCAGAGACGCACGGTCAGACCCGGCCGGCGGCGGCGGCGGCGGCGGCTGCGACCACCCGCCCGCCTGCCCTCGGTCTGCTCGCCCTCCCGTCCGCCCGTCCGTCCGCTCGTACTCACCTGCGCCGCTCGGCGACACGGGCCAGCCGAGAGGTAGCGGGCGATGAGGAAGTACAGCTCTGCGGAGAGAAGACAGGGGCAGTCAGCGGGCGGCCGCGCGGCGCCGGGCCGGGGGACGCGCGGCCGCGTCTTACCCGACTCGATGAGAGGCACCGGACGTCGGGCTGGCGAGGGCTCCGCCATGGCGGGGCGCGAGGCGGGAGCGAGCGGGAGCGAGCGGGGCGGAGAGCGTGTAGGCCGCGCCGAGGCCTGACCGGACCGGCGTACCCCCCAGCTAGCCTCAGGCGCGCGCCGCCGCCGCCATGCCGTGCGCGCCGACGCGTCCGCGGCAGGAAGTAGCGCGGGGCTCGAGGGGGTAGGGGAGCGAAGTAGTCCCTCTCCGGCGGGGCCCCGCGCGCGGCGTGGCGGGACGCGGATGTGGCGCCCGTGGCCCGCCTCCGCGTCCTGCGTGTCGGGAGCGTGGGGCGCAAACGAGGCCTGCGTCTGGGGAGCGTGCCGGGGCGGGGGCGGGGGTGGGGGGTGAGCGCGCGCGCGTGGCCCGGATCCCTGCGCGCGGTGAGGCGGCCGCCGGCCTTTGTGCGGCGGAGGAGGCGAGCCGAGCCGAGCCAGTGCGGGGCGGCTGGCGGGGGCGGGGCGGGGCGGGGACCGGACCCGGAGGACGGTCACCTGGGCCCGGCCTCAAGACCCCGAGGCTAGGGAGGAGCTGTGCGGGAAGACGGCGGGACCTGGAGCGCGCCGGGCTGCGGGCACTGCGTCACTGCCTGCCTGGCGGCCGGGCCCGCACCCCGTGGGGACCGGCGGAAAGGGAGAGATTGCGTGTGCGGATGACGGAGTCTGCGGGTTCGGCATGACTCGGCGGGGACGCGGAGCGACGGGTGGGAAGGCTGCTGGGGCCAACCTGTGTCAATCCTTCCGGGACCTGAAGCTGGAGAGGTGGAAGCGTTCCAGGCGATTCCCCTAATTACCACGCTCGGCTCCTGACCTAACCGGATCTGCGGCACCGTGTCCAGGGTGCGCTGAGCTCTGCCGTAGAGGGGTGAACAGAACTAAACATGGCCATTGTTAGAGTTCTGAAGCAGCGAGCAGTAAAAAGACTAATGCCTGACCCCAGCCGACCGGACTGGTTGCTCTCCCACGGAAAGGGGACGCCGGTGTGGGGAATGGCTGGCGGTGACTATAGGGTGGGGTTAGGGTGGTACTTGCAACCATAAAGGGTCCAGGGGGCTGCGCTTTCCTTCCTCCCTCCCTGCGAGGGGCCGCAGACCTATCAAAGTCATCTGTAGGAACCTTGTCTTGTGACTAAGGCATTCTAATCGGCCTTTCCCGTGCCTACCCTCGAGCATAACCTCTGCAGCGTAAGGAGGCTGATTGAGGTGTCCCAGTCGCGCCCAGGCAAGATTCACTGCCTGGACCTTGGACTGGCTCCAACTATCAGGTGTATGATCTTAAGCAAATCACTTAACCCCTGCGTCTCAATTGGCCTTACCTGTAAATTGCAGCCAACAGTGCACCTACCTCATCGCGAGAGGATTTAATGAGCTAATAGCGTTTTTCAGCGTCTGCGTTGACTTTCGTGAATTACATGGAATACTGAAAGTACGTATAAATACATAGATGACCCACACCTGTTTGGAGTACTGCTCACTCAACAAACACCAAGTGATAAGATAAAACGTTGGAACAGTAAGCTCCAGTGTTCCAGTCAGAACAGTTTGGTGCCATTTAGGGGAAATGTGAACCCTAATGATAAGATTTAGGGCACTGGTATAAAGAGCAAGTTTTCACTCTTCCAGGGATTTCATGCATCTGACCGTGAAAGCCAAAGTTTCAGACTGAGGATGTTGCACCCCCGTCTTTGGCTTGCCTAAGTTTGATCCCGAGCACCACATAAACTGAGCACCTACTAATCCCAGCACTGGCAGTGGTGGGAGGTTCAGAAGTTCAAGGACATGCTTAGCTACATGGCAAATGTGAAGCCCCAGGATACATGAGATCCTTAAAAACAAGTTTTGTCCGAGTATCCAGGGTGACTGGTAGACAGAACCAGAAAGTTTCCAACTGAATTGAGATAACTAGAAAGTTCCAGTCAAGGAGAGGAGGAGGCCGTGTGAGACCAAGGTGCAGCAAAGTATTACTCAGTAAACCTGAGAGAGTTTTAAAAAAAGAAAACCGTAAGGATGAAGGGATGAGGTTGGGTGCGGCACCAAATTAAAGAATCTTGGGTGTAACTAGTGGCGCTATTGCCACCACCGTCGGTAAGGCATACAAACCATGGTGGAGTTGTTAAAGGTGGGGGCTGAAGAGATGGCTCAGTGGTTAGGAGCACTGCTCTTGAAGAGAACTCAGGATTGGCTCCCAGCACCCACATGGGGGGTTATAGCCATCCATCACTCCAGTTCCGGGGGCTTCGATGCTCTTCCAACCTTTTCAGATGACTCCCGTGGTGCACATACATACATACAGGCAAAACAATCATTCACATAAGTTGAAAATTTTTTTAAAGATGCATAACTTTGGAACACCTTATTTACATTCTGACTCAAATATTCCTTTGGTTGCTATGATACAAAGCTCCCAAGTGACAAGGTGGGATTGGAGGAAGCATTACAGGGAAGCTTTAACCTCTGTTTTTTCCCTAGGTGTATATGTGTGAGAGAAAATGCCAAAGGTGTGTGGACACCTGAGAAGACCAAGAGGACATCAGATTCCCAGGAGCTGGAGTTACAGCAGTTCTGAGCTGCCCCACATGGGTCCTGGGAACTGAACCTGGGTCCTCAGGAAGATCAAGTGATCTTGACTACCAGGCCACCCCTCCAGTTCCTTTAAATGTTTAAATTGACCAAGAAGTTAGGTATTTCATTTTTTAACAGTATCAAAATATATTCCCAAATGGATACAAGAATTTTTTTCCCCAAATGCTGGTCATCATCCGGATAATCCAATCTTGGGCAGGCAGCATAGTAACCCTTACATGAGGTCAGAGATGAGGACCTGAAAGGTGAAAGCCGTGATGTAACTCAGTGGTAGAGCACTTATGCATGAGGCCCTGGGATTGGGAAAAAGGAAGGAAAGGTAAAACAGCCCTGTGGGATTACAATTTAGACAGCCATCAGAAAGACCATCTACAGGAGTGAGTTCTCCCCTTGAGTCCTGGAGGTCAAATCATTGTCAGGCTTGGCAGCAAGCAACTTTACTCACTGAGCATATCTCACATACACACACAGACAAGTTTTCTAACAAGGCAGAATATCATCCCCATTCAACTCCTATCAGAGACCCTGATGATTCATAGTATGCCCGCAAGAAAGAAGAAGGAATGCACTATCATCCAGTAATAGTGGTTCTGCCTGCCAGACAGAAATCTCTAAGACTAAAAGTGTGTGTTTCTAACACAAGTGACTACAAGCCATACTGGAATTACCCCAGATTACAAGAGGAACTGAATTATCAAGAGATGCTGGGTGCAACTGGAAAAATCCCAACAGCAGGTAATGTGAAGGGAGTGCTGTCACCCATCTCCACTTTGAGACACATCTTGGAGCCCATTCCTTTCCTAGGCTGAGTCCACACAGCTGCATCAGCTGCACCAATCCACCAACTTCATAGAGACAGCAGGAGCCAGAGAACTGGAGAACAACCCAAGGGCAGTCATCCCAGGGATGCAAACACAAGGGAGCCAGCACCACCCGGACTGAACCAAGCACCACAGAATCTCCCTCTACCACACAGGGAAACAGGTCTGAAGAGTAGGCTACGGGGAGTGGCTCAGCCAGCGCATGAGATCGGAAAATTTGCAAGGCCAAGTGATAAATGCAAGCATGTTGTCAGTTAATATCCCATATTAAGAATGAGGAAGCTGAGGCCTAGGGAGTTTAAGAATTACCCCAAGGAGTTGGGGATTTAGCTCAGTGGTAGAGTGCTTGCCTAGCAAGCGTAAGGACCAGGGTTCGATCCTCAGCTCCAAAAAATAAAGAATTCCCCAAAGGGGTCAGTGAAATGGCTCAGGGGGTAATGGCGATTGCTACCAAGCCTGACAACCTGAGTTCAATCCTCAGGACTCACAAAATGATGGAAAGAGAAGCCGGGTGGTGGTGGCACACGCCTTTAAAGCCAGCACTCGAGAGGCAGAGGCAGGCAGATCTTTGTGAATTCGAGGCCAGCCTGGGCTACCAAGTCATTTCCAGGAAAGGCACAAAACTACACACAGAAACCCTGTCTCGGGGGGAAAAAAAAAAAAGATCACTTGGTCTTCCTGAGGACCCAAGTTCAGTTCCCAGGACCCATGTGGGGCGGCTCAGAACTGCTGTAACTCCAGCTCCTGGGAATCTGATGTCCTCTTGGTCTTCTCAGGTGTCCACACACACCTTTGGCATTTTCTCTCATACATATACACATAGGAAAAAAACAGGTTAAAGCTTCCCTGTAATGCTTCCTCCAATCCCACCTTGTCACTTGGGAGCTTTGTATCATAGCATCCAAAGGAATATTTGAGTCAGAATGTAAATAAGGTGTCCTGAAAGTTGTCCTCGGACCTGCACTCCATTATACACACACATTTCTTATTTCCCTACAGCTAGAGAGAGAGCTCAGTAGTTAAGAATACTTGCTGTGCAAACATGAGGTCCCTCTAGAGTTCAAATGCCAGCACCCACGTGACAAGCCAGACATCCAAGCGCCAAAGGATCCAGGGGTATACCTAAAGCCAGATATGGTGGTACATGCCTATAATCCCAGCAACCAGGAGGTAGATAGAGAAAACCAGAAATTCAAGGGCATCCTTGGTTACATAGCATGGGATAAATGAGCCCTTGTCTCAATTAAAAGACAGCAGAGGTTGTCAGGTGGAGGTGGCACAGGCCTTTCATCCCAGCACTTGGGAGGAAGAAGCAGGAGAATCTCTGAGTTCAAGGTTAGCCTGGTTTCAGGGCAGCTAAGGCTACACAGAGAAACCCTGTCTTAAAAAAAAAAAAAAAAAAGTGGAGGCAAATTTGTCTGACCACAGCAACCACACATGAGAGGTGTTCAGGAAATGAAGGTTCAGTAGCAGAGCACTTGCCCAGCATGTGTGAATTCAACCCTAAACTCCCTAACCCCACCGCCACCTCCCCCCCAAAAGACAAAAACAGTAGGTTAAGGTCTGGATGTGCTGCCACAGGTTGTAATCCGTCACACAAAACACTTAACAAAAGTTCCAAAACAGACGTGGCTCAGTCAGTAATGTACCTTCATAGCATACACAAGGCCAGGAATTCAATTCCCAGGACTGACATAAACCAGATATGGTAATGCACACCCGAATTCGGGGAAGTGGAGGCAGGAGGATCAGAAGTTCAAAGTCATTCTCAGCAGGTAGAAGTGTTTACCATGCAAGCCTGACAACCTGAGTTCAAACCCTGGATCCACACCCAACAGTGAAAGAGAATCAACTCCTAAAAGTTGTCCTCTGACCTCTGTAAATGGACAATGGTATGAGCACATGTACATGTGTGTACATTCAATGATAATTTTATTTTAAAGATGTATTTACTCATGTGTTTTAAATATACACCAGAATAAGGAATCCGATCCCATTACAGATGGTTGTGAGCCACCATGTGGTTGCTGGGAATTGATCTCAGGACCTCTGGAAGAGCAGTCAATGCTCTTAACCACTAAGCCATCTCTCTAGCCACCAACAATTTAATTTTTAAAACAGAGTTTCTGGTTTCTAGCTAGTCTGGACTCCCCCACAAGACTGTCTCAAAACCACAAAGGAGAAGTCAAATTTTGAAGTACTGAAAAATGAGATAGGGATGTCTATAAGCAGTAAAGGTGATACCAGGCAATGGTGGTGCACGTCTTTAATCCCAGCACTTGGGAGGCATAGGCAGGTGGATCGCTGCAAGTTCGAGGCCAGGCTGGTCTACATAGTGAGTTCCAGGACAGCCAAGACTACACAGAGAAACCCTGTCTAAAGAAACAAAAAACTAAAAAAAGAAAGAAAAAGAAATTCCAGGTCTAATAATAGATATTAATTGGTTGTTTGGTTTACCACAAGGTCTGTGTAGCTCTCGCTGTCCTGTAACTTGCTATGTAGACCAGGATGTCTTCAAACTCACAGAGTACTGAGATTAAAGGCATGCACCAACATGCCTGACTCTATTAACTGAATTTAGGTTCATATGGCAGGTGTTGGCAATGAGCCCACAAGGTCAGTCGAGTTCTGAGGGCCATGAAGTGGGACACACCATAAACAGAACCAAATCAGCACCTGGAGGTGAAATCAAGTACCCCAAAAACCTGGATCATTATTCATTCTACAACTACTACCTCAAAGGCCTTCTCCAAGGCAGGCACCCTATGGTCAATGCAGGCTCTGAATTTCTATTGTTCTATAAATAAATTCCCTGGGAATGGGAGTTAATGTCTTAACAGATGTGCAGAAGAATTTGAAACCATGGAAGTATCTGGCAGTTTTTGAAACAGTCTGACTTATATAGCCCTAGATGGGCCTGGAACTCTCGATGCAGCTCAGGCTGACCTTGAATTCACAAAGATCTGCCTTGTTAGAGTAAAGGAATGCACCACTGCAACCTTCCTGATCAGTTGTTAGGCCCCCAGCTGCTCTCAGACGGTGCACTATCAGAAGCCCCTCACCCACCCCTGTGGAGTCATCTTTCCTGTCAAATCTAACCAGCCAGCTGTCCTTCATGCGCCTTGTTGCCGCCTCCTTCAGCAAACTGTTTCCACATTTAATCTCCCTCTCCGACTTCTGCCTCTCCCTAGTCACTGGCTTCTGTCCTCATTTGTCCCCACCAGCAGGCATCAGCCCATGTCTCTCCCCAAGTCTTTGAGATGTTCCTCACGTCATCAGAACAAACACAGTGTGACGGGATAAGACCTTGGCAATTGGGGAGCTGGGTCCAGAATGGGTCTGTATGTGCATGTCAGAGCTGAATAACAACCTCTGTGGGCGTGGGGGCTTTCGGGTGGTGCCAGAGATCGAACCCAGGGCCTCAAACATGCCAAAGAACCACCCTACCACTGAGCTGCAACCTCATCTACCGAGGAGCCTGCTTTTGACTAGCTGTTTAATATTATTTACTTTCGTCTATGGAATCCTGGCATGTAATTTCAGAGTCTCTCCTTCCACCACGTGGATCCCAGGGAGCAAACTCAAGTCATCAGGCTTAGCAGCAAAAGTCTCGACCTGCTGAGCCATCTCACCATCCCTGTTTAACCATCTTCAAATGAGGCTAGCAACTATAAATTAATAATTTTTATGTCCTGGATACTGCTGATCCATCCATACACGTGTATAATTTAGTGCTCAGGACATGGCTAGCTAGGCTGTGTGTTCAGAGTGCCTAGATGGGCATTAAGCAATGCCCAGTTCATTCAGGAGGCTTTTAAAGCAGGATGGAAGGTTTGAGACCAGCTAAGGCAATTGAGCAAGATCATGTTTCAAAGCAAACAAGCAGGGCCAGTTAGAAAGACAAGTAGTAAAAGTACTTGCTACCAATCCTGAGAACCCGGGTCCAATCCCTGGGACCCACATGGTGGAGGGCAAGAACTGACTCCTGAAAACTGTCTTCTGACCTCCTCCACACACTTACCATGGCAAGTATTAACATGAGTGCGCGCATGCGCGCGCGCGCGCGCGCGCGCGCGCGCGCACACACACACACACACACACACACACACATCTATAAAAATTTTAAACACCCTACTTTCAACACAATGTTTTATATATGTGTGTGTGTGTGTGTATATATATATATATATATATATAACCCTTGGCCTTGGGATGTAGCATATTTGCTA
Source organism: Onychomys torridus (assembly GCF_903995425.1). Taxonomy (NCBI): domain Eukaryota; kingdom Metazoa; phylum Chordata; class Mammalia; order Rodentia; family Cricetidae; genus Onychomys; species Onychomys torridus. The sequence continues at coordinate 73,332,797 of NC_050454.1, forward strand.
GCGTGCTTGTCCAGCATGCACAGGTCCTGGGTCCATCTCCAGCACCCCATAAAATAAGGAGTGGTAGAAAATGTCTATAATCCCAGAAGTTGATAGGAGGAGGGTCAAAGTTCAAAATCATCTTGATTTTGTTACAAAAAAACAACCTGTTTCAAATCCATGCCTGGGCCAGGTGATGGTGGGGACACCTTTAATTCCTCCAAGACTTTTTTTATTTGTTTGTGTTTTGTTTTGTTTTCAAGACAGGGTTTCTCTGTATTCTGGTTGTCCTATAACTCACTCTGTAGGCCAGATTGGCCTTGAACTCAAAGAGCTCTGCATGCCCCTAACTTAACAAGCACTGGGATTAAAGGCGTGCACGCCCACCACCTCTTGGCTGCCTCCAAGACTTAATCATTCCTCAATACAATTGCATAAATAAACTTAAAAAAATAATGCTGGGATATGGCAGAAAGGGTCCATATACTCAAACAGGAAAAGCTCTTACTTTTGAGTGTGCATGTGCTAAATGTTTCCATATGCATGTGTTTGTGGGAGTGTGGTCCATGTGTGTAAAGATCAGTTAACTTTGGGTATATTCCCCATTATTCTTTTGTTTTGTTTTGTTTTTTCAGACAGGGTTTCTCTGTGTAGCCCTAGCTGTCCTGGAACTAATCTGTAGCTCTGTAGAACAGGCCTTGAATTCAGAGATCCGCCTGCCTCTGCTTCCAGAGGGCTAGGACTAAAGGCGTGCACCACCACCGCCGGTGACCCCTATTATTCTTTACCTTACTTTTATTCCAGACAAGGTTTCCCACTGAACTTGAGGCTGGCCTTTCCAGCTACAATGGATGGCCACTCAGCCCTAATCCACTTGGTTCCACAGTTCCAGCTAGGTTTCATAAAACCTTGTCCCCAACCTGTTCTCTCCATTCCCCTTTTTAGTTCCTCAGTCCTCAGAGGTCTGTCTGACTCTGACCTCAATCCTGGCACTGTCCATTTCCTGAAGTCTAGCTGAACATGTTTCTTGTCTGTACAACCAACCCTTTCTTATTTCCCACACCTTCCAAATCAAATTCACTGGGAGTTTTTTGTTGTTGTTGCTTTGTTTGGTTGGTTGGCTTTTGTTTTGTTTTGTTTTTTGAGACAGGGTTTCTCTGTGTAGACCTGGCTGTCCTGGAACTCACTCTGTAGACCAGGCTGGCCTCAAACTCAGAAATCTACCTGCTTCTACCTCTGAGCCCTGGGATTAAAAGGCATGTACCACCACACCGGGATTGTAGGCTATAAGCTCTTCAGCCTCTCCCATACTCTATGCTTTGGAAAACAGTCAGAGCACTGTGACTCAGACTCTCTTGCTCTCTGCTTTCTTTCCAGGATCAACCAATAGGAAGCTGATGTGGAAATGGGAAGGCCAGAGGAAAGAGCCAGGGGTTTCCTGCACCCTTCCCACTTAGCTGCGCCTGATCACTGCTTTTTTCAAGCAGATTGCAGTTCACATGGTATAAGTGACAATCTCCTCTGGCCCTTAGGGACTTTGGCTTCTCACCTGGGTCAGCCAGCAAGCTTTGAGAGAACTGGGGTACAGCCTGCTAGTCATTGCTGAACGAAGACTGCCCACATCCTTGTCAGTAGCCTTCAGTTATGCTCACTAGGCCTTCTTGGTTCTTTGGAACTGTCACTCTTACAGTAGGTCCCCATAAGTGATGCATGCTACTATCCAGCAGCCACCAGAATTCACTCTGTCCACTTCCTGGCACTGCCCCCATGCTCTGCAAGTTCTCAACTTGAAAGGAGCCACCCAGATCCCAAATAAAACCTTCATAAAGATCCCTTCATAAAGCCTTCCTTGAGTCATTTCCCTCTGGTTAAGCTAAAGAAAAAACTTAGGGTCACTTCCCCACACTTTGCGGAACATCACACAGGTTATTGTAACCAAAATAACATAGGTTATTATAAACCAAAACCTTCAGGCAGAGGATTCCTGGACTCTAAGCCCTTCACACCAGGATGAAAGCTCTTTACATACAATCCTGCTTCTACCTCCAACAGACAGCTGCTTCTTCCTTCTGGTGTAGGCCTAAACTCAGTCTGCCCCTCTCAGAGTCCTTCAGCGGCCACAATTTGACCCTGGGGGAGGCCCAGTCCTATAAGGCTCCAGGTCCTACAAGGCCTCACATAGCCTGACCTCTCCTGCTTTTCTGGCCTCTCCCTGGCTCTGCCCTCTGACTGTCTGCATTGGTAGCAGAGGCACAAAGCTGCCTCGGGGCATTTTTCTTGCTTTTTCTTCTACAGGAAGGCTCTTTCCCCAAGAAAGCCACCCATAAAATGTCATATTTACAGTGAGATCTTCCCTAACACCCTAAGATGAGGACTCAACCTTACCCCACACTCCCATCCCCTGCTCTTTTTCCTTTTTTTTTTTTTTTTTTTGGTTTTTCGAGACAGGGTTTCTCTGTGTAGCTTTGCACCTTTCCTGGATCTCAGTCTGCAGACCAGGCTAGCCACAAACTCACAAAAATCCGCCTGCCCCTGCCTCCCCAGTGCTGCGACTAAAGGCACACGGCCCAGTGGGCTTTTTTGTTATTTTTGTGGAGGCTTGTTTCCATTTTTTTCTGGGGGGGGGGGGGGCCCAACTGCTGAGCTTACAAATGTGTGCCAACATGCCTAGGTCCTGCATACTTTTCCTCCATGGCTCTTTCTCTTTCTTTTTTTTTAGATTTATTTATTCTATTTTATGGGTATGGGTATTTTGCCTGTGTGTGTGTGTGTGTGTGTGTGTGTACCTGATGCCATGGATCCCCTGTAACTGGAGTTGCAGAGAGTTGTGAGCTGCCACGTGGATGCTGGGGATTGAACCTGGGTCCTCTAGAGAAGTACCCAGTGCTTCTAATGGCTGAGCCATTTCTCCAGCCTCTCCTCCACAGCTCTTGTGTCCTTACCTCTATCTCCTCTTGCTCCTCTCTCTAACTGCCCCTCTCCTCCATTCTCTGAAGGCACACAGACATGGACACACGTTGTTCACCAGGACCACTCTCAAGCTATCCAAAAGCCAGACACACAATAAATGTGCATAACCCAAGGACATGACCGCTCCATGGTATGAGAAGGTTTTATTGTAGCAATGAGACAGAGGACAGCCAGAGGCGTCTGGAAGAGGCCAGAGCAGAGAGAGAAGGAAGCAGAATGGACATGGCCAGGGCTGTGTGTGATCGAGTGGAGAAGAGCAGAGGGTAGAGACAGAGAAACCAGAGTGAGAAGAGCAGGGGCTGAGAAGAGTGGGATGAGTCAGGTTATGAAGTGAACAGCTGGGGTGGGGGTCAGGAGACTAGCTGGAGTCTTTGGAATGTTTAACAAGCACTGACTTGTGAGTAGGGATTGAGGGAGGCTGGAGCCTAGCACAGACCATGACATGCTGATAGGTGCTATGGGTCTGTTAACTGGAGAGTCGTACTGACAAAGGTGACCAGCTGAGGCCAGATTAGGTCTCCTGCTTTTTTGTTGCTTTATCAAGACAGGATTTCTCTGTGTAACCACTCTGGGTGTCCTGGAGATTGTTCTGTAGACCAGGATGGCCTCAAACTCAGAGATACACCTGCCTCTGCCTCTCTAGTGCTGGGATCAAAGGTGTCCCCACCACTGCCCAGCAGGTTTCCTGTTTTTTTATTTGTTTGGTTGGTTGGTTTTTCGAGACAGGGGTTCTCCGTAGCTTTGGAGCCTGTCCTGGACTAGCTCTGTAGACCAGGCTGGCCTCGAACTCATAGAGATCTTCCTGCCTCTGCCTCCTGAGTGCTGGGATGACAGGCGTGCGCCACCACCAGGTTTCCTGTTTTTAGGTAAGACTAAAGAGTGCTGTGCCTCCTTGGGAGACTTTCTGAGGCTGAAGTGAGGCCAGTGGTGTGATCTTTCTTCTGTGGAGGCAGAGTTTTGTCTTTTTGGCTGAGGGGAACCAGATTCCAAGTTCCTGGGTAATGTTGGCTTTTATCGAACTGCCAGAAATCCTTCTAAAGTCCAGGCTGAGCTAATTTCTGGATATTGGAACTGCCTTTCAGAGTTTGGAGAATTAGAGTTTCCTTTGCCCTGACAAAATACATGTCAGATAGTCAGTGAAAGCGTGAGCCAAGTTCTCAACCTCACTCAAATCTTCAGGTCAGTGTAATAGTTCCCAAGACAGCCAGTCAGAACCTGTTGGCCACCCCCACGCCTGGGGTCATGAAGCTGGCCCTGCCCTGTAGAGTGCTGTCTGGAAGCCTTCTTAGCAGCCATTGGAAACCCAGAAGGGAGAGGATTTCTGTGCTGTAGGGATAGGCCACAAGTCTTTGTATTTCCAGGGGACTTGCAGAGCCTTTGCCTGCTTCCTGACGACAATGTCAGCTTCACTGGCAGGTTCCCACTCTCCTGAGGCCCCACAGAAGACAGTGCACACTGCTGGCCTTGCTTCCTCAGTGTCCCAAGGGGCCACAGCACTCCCTAGTCTTATGTTGTCTGAAAGCAGGAGATCCACTTGGGAGGTGGTGGTGCACACCTTTAATCACAGCACTTGGGATCTCTGTGAGTTCAAGGCCAGCCAGCATGGTCTACAGAGAGTTCCAGGACGGCCAGGGCTGGTACACAGAGAAACCTTGTATCAAACAAACAAACAAAGCAGGAGATCTAACCCAGCCTCAGCTGGTCACAAAGAGCTTTAGCCTTAGGTGTCCCAACAGAACCAAAGCAAAGTCCTTTAAAAAAAGATTTGTTCCTATGTGTTCACAGGTGTGAAGGCCAGAGGACAAATTGCACTGTCCTTCCGCTATGTGGTCCCTGGGAATCAACTCTGAACTCAAAAGGCAAGGATAGAAGGAAGGAAGAAGATGGTGGGGGGGGGGGCGGTCTTCCAGGGCTACACAGACCCTGTCTCTCTATATATAATGATATAATGATAGGAAATTAAGATGTTTTTTGATGCAAGGATACAGAGTCTTGGGCTGTGGCTGTGAAGAAGGCCCTGACCATGCAAGACTTCAGACCTGAGTTTGACCCCCTAGAACCCAAGGGGAAAACCAACAGGTATGGGTAGGATAGCCCAGGGCTGGGAAGGGTCCCTGGGGCTTGCTGGCCAGCCAGCCTAGCTACTCAAGGAGCGAGGGGCCATTTGTGGGAAAGGAAAGGAAAGGAGAACAGGTACCTGAGCAGTGACTCCAAAGTCTGCCTTTCACCTCGGCATCCGGAGTCTCAACCTTGTCCTCTTCCCTCGCTGACTGCCTTAGGGCTGGAGGACTCGGGTGGCAAGTACAGGCCTGGACGAAATGAGGTGCAGGATGCACGCCATCGGCCTGAAGCCTGTTTCCTGGTGGTCTTCCGGCAGAGACTCAGCTCCTCTCCGTCAGACACTCTTCAAATGCTACATCCAGAGCTACCCAGGCCTGGCAAAGCCCAGCAGATGTGTTAACGCAGGACCTGCAGAGCCGGTGGGTTTCTCACAGACATTAAAAAGAGCGGAGACGCGCTCCTTGACAAACTAGTGTAATCCTGGTTTGTTTGTCTGTTTGTTTTGGTTTTTCAAGACAGGGTTTCTCTGTGTAGCTTTTCGTCTTTCCTGGATCTCACTCTGTAGCCCAGGCTGGCCTCGAACTCACAGAGATCCGCCTGGCTCTGCCTCCCGAGTGCTGGGATTACAGGCGTGCGCCACCACCGCCCGGCTGTGCAATCCTGTTTAACACAGGTGATGCCGGAATAAAGTTCACGGAATCATGGGTAGCTGTCACCGAGAGTGTGTGTCTGGGGCCAGCGAGGTGGTTCCAAAGAAGAAAGCGCTTGCTGTGAAGATCTGAGGACCTGAGTTCAATGTCTGGGACCCAGGATGGAAGGAGAGAAGCCGCTTCATGAGGTTGTTCCCTGACCTCCACTTACACTTTTGGAATGTTCACGTGTACACGTACAATTTTTGTTTACTGTTTATTTATGTACTTATTTATGGGAGTGTCACAGGTGGAGATCAGAGGACAACAGGCAGGAGTTGGTTCACGCTACTGTGTGGCTCCGAACAATCAAACTCAGGCCATCAGTCTCGGAAACAAGCATCCCCACCCACTGAACCATCTGGCCAGCCATAAACTATGGTTAAAAAGAAAAAAATCAAGTATGCTCATTATAATTTGGGGGATTAATTTTCATAACAGATAACAGATAAATTTTTCTAGGACAAGCCTCAAAACAAGATTTGCCAAAAATCTCCACTGGTTATAAAGCCTGCAGATAGCAGGTTCTGGTAGGATCTTGTTCTTTCCTATAAACAGTTTGAGATCCCTGTCCCATGCTGGAAAAGACACAGCTTTACTTTGAACCAGATCTTGGTGCCCCATGACGAATGCTATTTACTGAGTAGTTTTGGAATTACTAAAAAGTTTTCCCGCATTAAGAAAATTTAGCTTTTCTACCAAAAAGTAGAAACTATGCACTGCTCCGAATTACCTACCATCTCACAGCTGTTCAGTAAGAAGGAGCTGGGCTGGGCTAAGACCATAAAATATCTTCAGTTGCAGAGAACACGTGACAGTTCACTAGAACAGGAGACACAGTGATCTGCCCACTTGTTCTCAGGCTGATCCTTTCCAGAGCCTCCTAAATGGCGTGTGAGAGCCACAGCCACGGTGAGCACACCCAAGGGGCAGAGCGCTGTCCTTGCTTTTCTCTTCTTTTCCTTATTTCTTTATGTTTCCTGTCCCCTCTCTGTCCTCGTTCTCTTTTCCTTGTCTCTTCCCGGGAGTCTGTAACTCCCCATATCCTCTTTCTCACATGTTCCTTCTCTAGAGTTTAATCATCTTCCAACACGTACAAAACATCCCATCTTTTTGGAACACATCTGTTGCTAAAATTCCTTCCCCTGGGGTGACATAAACAATATCTAACCCTCCTCCCAAGGTCCCAGTGACAAACCATAGCATGATTCTACCAAGGTTCACTCTGGAGGGCCAATGAGTTCATCGGGCTTCCTTCCAGAACACAGATGAAGGGTTACCTACATGGTGCGGGAGAGGTAGGTACTCCTCCCACAAGAGGCCACACTGGGAACTCTTTACCCAGTAGAGATGATGGCTTCTCCAAAGCCAAATAGATGAAGCTTTCTCCCCCTGTCTTCCCTGGATAGAAGAGCATCTAGCAGGTGGTAAGAAGTGGCTGGATACTCAGGTGGGAATCCTGTGAGGGGATGTAAACAATTATATGAGGGGATTATATGTTTATATCCCATGAGGGGATATAATCAATTATCAAGCCCAGCTGGGATAATCTTTTGTGAGCAGGCACAGCTGAACACCCATGATGGCAGATGTTTGGCTTGGAGGACAGTCATAAACAATAGCATCCCATGATACAGGGGCTTTAATATGGTGGTTTTTACATGCCACTTCACTCAAGAGACATCAGAGCTTAAAACAGAACAGACCCTTATGGTTTCTATTTGTTTATGTATTCTCTTGATTGGATTTTTGTTTATTTAGATGTATTTAATTAAATACCATTGATTGTGGGGGGACACATACGAGCATACGAGGAGGTCAGGACATTCTGTGGAGTCATTTCTCATTGCCTATCTTTTTTGGTTTCTGAAATCAAACTTTGGTGAACAGACTTGCATCACACACTTTCACCAACAGGCACATCTTACTGGCCCCTAATTTGTTTGTTTGGTTTGGTTTTTTGGTTGTTTTGTCTGAGATAGGTTTCTCTGTAGCCTTGACTGTCCTGGATCTCGCTCTGTTGACCAGGCTGGCCTCAAATTCACAGAGATCCACCCGCCTCTCCCTTCTGAGAGTTCAACCACAGTCAGTGGATTGCGAAGCATCAACAGAGACTTGACTTTATAGAATACACTGGCTGGTTAAGACTCCACAGTCATTTATCTTTCTTTTATTTATTTTTTATACTATTTTTATTTTATTTTATTTTATCTTTTGGTTTTTCAAGACAGGGTTTCTCTGTGTAGCTTTGTGCCTTTCCTGGACCTCACTCTGTAGACCAGGCCGGCCTCGAACTCATAGAGATCCGCCTGGCTCTGCCTCCCGAGTGCTGGGATTACAGGCGTGCGCCACCATGGCCCAGCTTATCTTTCTTTTAATGCTGGGACATGAGGTCCCAGGGCAGGCAGTTGGGAGGGGAGGGAGGACCATCTAGAGGTCACAGACACCCACTGGTGCTGGAAAAGGTCTCTCCACCTCTGGCTTTGAGAATGTCAGTGTCTGACCTGGCCCGGAAGTTATCCAAGCCTCAGGAAAATCCTGGAGAGGCTGGTCATTTCAGAGCAGTTTCTGGCCAGCTGGGGGCTTGATCCAGCATTGACCAGGGACAAAGAGCCATGAACCTGCACACCACCAGTGCCTGGATGCCTGCCCTGGGCTGTGGGGTGGGACGGTCAGTCTCATTCTGCTTTTGCCTTTCCAGTATTGGTGAAATTATTAAGGCCACTCCACGTAGTTAAAAGGGAGGTTTATTTTGTGGGGTAACTTACAAATGAAGGGATAGGTTGTAGGGTCTGGAAAAGGTATGACTCAGTCTGGCAGTGTTCTCTGGAGAACTCTGCTCGGTCTACCTCCTGCGTCCAGTGTCCCAGAACCAAGAGAGAGACCTCCTCTCGATCCTGGGTCTTCCGCTTCCTCCTCTGCCCCGCCTTGTGGGCGTGACCATTACCGAAGCCTCAATGGGGGTTGGAACTTCCAGGCCAATGCTGGGATGGCTACCCACTACATTCCAGTCTGGTGTGAGTTGTGCAACATCACCCTCTGTGACTAACCCACATATGGAAGAGAGTTCTAGGAAATAGCATCCGCTCCGGGGATGATTTTGCCTGCCTGTGCCCTGACTAGCTTGGTACTTCCCTTCATTTCACCTCAAAAACGTAAGTGATGATAGCTACTCAGCATTATTCATGAGAGTTACATGAACTACGTTCTAGGATTTACCAAATGCTGGCCTTACAAGCCCTGCTCAGTCAGTCAGCCCTGCTCTCTTCATTAAATTAAAGGCTCAAAGAAGGTGCTTTTGGCTTAAACTCATAAAATTTATCTCTTTGACATGGTGACAATTATTATATGTAAGCCATGCTCCACAGTACGTGTATGTAGTAATACTAGCATTAAAAATGTCAAGGCCCCAGTCTAAAAAAAATAAATATGTATATGTAAATTTAAAATGAGCAATAAAGTTATAATCATTTATCTAATTCTGTAGAACTAATGCTTACCACTACAGACGCAGGTATGCATATTTTTTTTAGCTTTTTTTTTTTTTTTTAAACATTCTATTTTTTTTTCCCGGTTTTTTTGAGACAGGGTTTCTCTGTGTAGCTTTGCGCCTTTCCTGGAACTTGCTTTGTAGACCAGGCTGGCCTTGAACTCAGAGAGATCTGCCTGGTTCTGCCTCCCGAGTGCTGGGATTAAAGGCGTGCGCCACCACCGTCCGGCTAACCATTCTATTTTTATTTTTTGTGAAAGAATGTTTTGCCCACATTTAAGAATGTACACTATGGCCGGGTGGTGGTGGTGCACGCCTTTAATCCCAGCACTCAGGAGGCAGAGGCAGGTGGATCTCTGTGAGTTCGAGGCCAGCCTGGGCTACAGAGTGAGTTCCAGGAAAGGCGCAAAGCTACACAGAGAAACCCTGTCTCAAAAACAAAACAAAAAACAAACAAGCAAAAAAAGAATGTACACTGTGTATGTGCCTGGAGCTTGAAGAGGCCGGGCCAGGAAAGGAACTGTGGTGACAAACCAGGTGTGAGTCACCTGCCCTGCAGGTAGGTGCTGGGGACCAAACCTCAGCCCACTTCAAGAGCAGCAGGTGCTCTTAACCACTGAGCCCGCTACCCAGCTCTTTTTAGTTTTTTGAGAAAAGGGTCTCGTGTAAACAAGGATGGCTTCTTAATTTAAAAAGAGAAGAAGAAGGAGAAGAAATAAAAGGAGGCATGACTGAGCCAAAGGGTTTTATCATAGCTAGAAGGCAGAGCACAGGCAGAGCAGAGACATCTGGGAGAGTCTAGAGTAGACAGGACCAGCCAGCTGAGCTGTGTGAGGAGAGGGAGCAGGGGACCAAGAGTGATGACCACGGGGCAAAGAGGCCAAAGGGGTCAAAAGCGCCTTATAACCAAAATGGCTGGGTTATACAGAAACTAAAGAAGCTGGGGAAAGGGAAAGCCGGGTCCAGTCTCTAGGCTGGAGAAGTTCGGGCAGGGGGCAGGTATGCAGCCTGTGTAGAAAAGGTACACAGGAGAAGTGGGAGCAGGTGTGTCTTGCTTTTTGGTCAAGACTGTGTCTGGTGCCATTCCATCATAGGACCAGAGTATTTGAGACGGTGAGCTCTTGAGGGACAACGTTCATGTGAGATCATCCTTTCAGATCCTGGTCCTAAGAGGATCTGAGAGGAAAATACTCCCCTCAGACAGCCAGGAAGCAAAGACAGACAGGAAGGAGCTTGGGCTCCTCAAAGATGCTCCCTAAATGACCTGACATCCCTCCAGGCTCTTCTTCCTAAAATAGTGCACACTGGTGACTAAGCCTTGACATGTGTCTTCCTGGACATTTACCCAAACCTCAACTTCGAATGGATTAATTAATTCATTCTTTCTTTCTTTTTTTTTTTTTTTTTTTTTTTTTGAGGCAGGATCTTTCACTACAGTTTCAAACTCCTGTCTTCTTCTGCCTTAACTTCAGGAGTACAAAGATTACAAGCATGAGCCACCATGTCCAGCAACTTAAATATTTTGAATAGGTCCTCCCCTGTAGCAAGCTTTCTTGGACTGCTAGCCCCCAAGTCATGAATGGAGACTTACTATTAATTATGAATGCTTGGCCTTAGCTTAGGCTTGTTTCTAGCTAGCTTTTTTTTTTAACTTAATTCATTTCTATGTGTGCTGCCCCAAGGCTCATTTATCTCGTCTACGTACTGTCCATCCTGCTTTCCTGCTTCCTGTGTGTCTGGCTGGCTGACCCTAGGCTGGCTGGCCCCCTTTTCTCTCTGACCACCAGCCCTGCCTGTCCCTCCTCTGCCTGGCTATTGGCTATTTGGCTTTTTATTAGACCAACCAGGTGCCTTAGGTAGGCAAGGTGAAACAGCACCACATCTTTACATAGTTAAACAAATATTGCATTCCACAACACTTCCCCCTTTTTCCCTAAATAAAAAGAAAGATTTTAGCTTTAACACAATAAAACTATATACAATAAGAACAATTATCAAGTAAGAATTGCATTTACAGTATCCAGTCCATTTGCAATGGGCAAATTCATAGAAACTACTCCATTATTTATCCTATTTTGGTGAATCCAAAGTTCTGTACCTAATTTAACTTCTATCATACATAAAGAAACCTGTAGCTATAACTATCTAGTCTTCAACTCCATCAAAGATCCCAGAAGGATATATTATTACCTGAATAAACAGGAAGTACAATGCAAGCCACTTCCAAACTATAGAAGCTACAGAGACATCTGGCTGCCTGTACAGTCACCCAAGGTTCCTCTGCAAATTTGGGACATCCATCTTCCACCTATAGGCTTAGAATACCTGATTTTAAAAGATGTATTTGTTTATTAAATGTACATTGGTGTTTTGCCTGCGTGTATGTCTGTATGAGGGTGTTAGATCCCCTGGAACTGAAGTTATAGACAGTTGTGAGCTGCCATATGGGAACTGAATCCCGGTCCTCTAGAAGAACAGCCAGTGCTCTTAACCTCTGAGCCAATTCTCCAGCCCCATCCGGCAGACTTTTCAGCAGTCACTTTCCTATACATCCTGCACGTTCACTTTGGATAGTACATTGTCAACAGTGAAGGCAAAGACAGTTTCTTGCCCAAATGGCTAGTGTTGCCACAATGAAAGCAAACTCCACATGGAGGTTCTTCAGTGCTCATCATCCTTTTATGAAGTAGATTGGTGCTGCCAGGAGCAGACATGTCTCACTGTTATGAAAGCCTTAGGTTATTAAACATCTGAAACACCATATTGTGCAGATCTCTGAAGCATTTGAAGATCACCTATCTATCTAAAATTAACCTTGAAAACATACCTAATATGAATACAAATTTGATTATTATAGATGACTAACTACTAACCTGCATTTCTTAATTATACATTACATTTTTTGTTGTTGTTTTGCCAAGTGGAGGAAATCTTAAACATCCTAGTATACACGCTGTTGTATGGTTATTAGTGATAATTTTAATGAAGATTTATAATGAAAAGGAGTAAATTAAGCAAATAAAAATGCAAAATGTAGCTGGGTGTTGGTGGAGCACGCCTTTAATCCCAGCACTCGGGAGGCAGAGCCAGGAGGATCTCTGTGAGTTCGAGGCCAAGCCTGGTCTACAAATCGAGATACAGGACAGGCACCAAAACTACACAGAGAAATCCTGGGTCAAAAAAAACCAAAACAAAAACAAAAAGTTGAATAAAGTCAGTGGTGACCTCAGGGCAAGATCCCACACAGCTATGTTTCCATCCTGTGGAAAGGAATTAAAGAAAAGCTTAGCACTATATGTGATGGTGTACACCTATAATCCCAGCACTCTAGAGGCAAAGGTTCTCAGATCTCTGAATTTGAGGCAAGCCTGGTTTACAGAGCAAGCTCAAGGACAGCAAAACTTAGGCAGTAAATGTAACTCAAAAACAGAAAGCTGTGAAGATGTAAGTGAATGAGGGGTCATGTTCCAGCTCCAGTAAGCAGCAGAACTTGGCAGTTTTGGCTGTGTTGTTCTGGCTTAGAGTTAAGGATAGAAGAAATGGGTTATGGAGTTTGCTTCTGCACCTAAGAATAGTCGCCAGGGCCAGACATGTGTCTGAGGTGTCCCTGCATGGAGACTCAGAGAGGCCATTTCATGAAGCCATAAAGTTGAAGCCAGGATTGCCTTGGAGACCCCAAGATGTTAGAGACGACAGAGCCAAGGAGAGCTGCTAACAGATCGTGGACCCAGCCCAAGAGAAAGAAGTATGTTGCACTCAACAAAGCTGATAGGAGTTGGAGATCACACATGGAGATGCAGAGTTTGGAGTTTGTCTACCTGGTTTTCAGTCTTGCTTTGGTCCAGTATCTCCTCACTATGCTCTCTACCCTGTGTTTCAGAGTGGTAATGTATATCCTGTGCTATTATACGTTGGAAGTATGTGATATGTTGTTTGATTTTGATTTACACCCCTGTAATCTTACAGCTAAGAGACGGTATTAATCTCAGAAAAGACTTTGAACTTGGGATTTTTTTTTTTTTCTCGAGACAGGGTTTCTCTGTGTAGTTTTGGTGCCTATCTTGGATCTCCTGCTGTAGACCAGGCTAGCCTCGAACTCACAGAGATCCTCCTGGCTCTCTCCTGAGTGCTGGGATTAAAGGCATGTGCCACCACCACCCAGCAAACTTGGGACTTTCAAACATTGTTGACTCTGTGATGGACTATGGAGACTTTTGAAGTTATAATAAATGAATTTTGCATTATGATATTACAAGTTTATGGCGGCCAGGGAGTGGAATGTGGTGGTTTGAAAGAAGATGGCCCCATGAGCTCATAGAGAGTGCTACTATTAGGAGGTGTGGCTTTGTTGGGTAGGTGTGGTCTTGGAGGAAGTTTGTCACTGTGGGGGTGGGCTTTGAGGTCTCATATGTGCCTAAGCCACACTTAGTGCTTCAGGCCACTTCCCGTTGCCTGCATGCCAAGATGTAGCTACTTCTCCAGCACCATGTCTGCCTTCAAGCAACCACGTTCTACCATGAGGCTAATGAACTGAATCTCTGAACTGTAAGCAAGCCACCCCAATTAAATGTTTTCCTTTATAAGAGTTACCATGGTCGCCAGGCAGTGGTGATCCATGCCTTTAATCCCAGCACTCGGGAGGCAGAGGCAGGCAGATCTCTGTGAGTTTGAGACCAACCTGTTTTACAGAGTGAGATCCAGGACAGGCACCAAAACTACACAGAGAAACCCTGTCTCAGGGGTGGGGGAGTGGGGGGTTGGGGGTGGGGTGGGGGGGGTGAGTTGCCATGGTCATGGTATCTCTTCACAGCATTAGAAACCCTAAGACACTGTCTCAAAAAATCATAGTTGTTTTTAGAGCCCACTCTCCAGTTGCAGCCCTAGGAATAAATAGAGCTGAGGTCACAGGAGGCAAGAGTTCTTCCACCTAACTCCTCCCCAACCTACAAGTCTTTGCTTTCCGTCCACTAAAATGCTCTGCATCTGACCTATTGCTCCCTCACATGTGGATAAACATTTAAGGAAGGCATGCTGCTTGTGTGTGCTCCAGGATGAAGCACACTTCTCCACATCATGTTTTCAGCCTGTGTTTTGTCTTCATCGTATGTCATTCCAGGAGAGGGACAATTTTGCTCTGCTTCCTAATGGCAAACCTGTCCTCCGAGCAGTTGTTCTGTGAGATTCCAGTGTGATTAGCAGAGGGGGAACATTTTCTTCTGGCCAGTAGGAAAGGAAGACCCTGCCAAAAGAAACCCTGCTCTGTCGACATCTGATTCCTGGAACAAACATTTTCCATGGTTAAACTGTCATCTAAATTTAAACACCTCAGCCAAAGCTGCTCCATGTCTTTACAATATTTCTCCCAGGACTCCAGATGGATGCAGGTCGAGTGCGGCAGTGCTCTGGGACCGAGTACTGTACGCTTCATCACTGCTTTGCCTCTTCTGCCCCAGCTTTTCACTCTGAGTATCCTCCAGCCTGTGGATTAGCTGGGAGGATGGTACAAAGGAATCCATACACTTTGTGTCATAGAACAGGTGTTAGCTTTTAGACACGTTTTGCATATATATCTCACATAAATATGCATAATAAAATCAATATTTAATTGAATCACTTGAAGTTGAGTTTCGTGGGGTTTTTTTTTTTGTTGTTGTTTTTTACATTTTTGTTTGCGTGCATGTGTGTGAGTGCATATAACACAGTGTGCATGTGGAGGTCAGAGGACCTGCTCTTAAGAATTGATTCTCTCCTTTCAATATGTGGGTCCTGTTGTATTTTTAAAACATCGGAGCCAGGCGGTGGTGGTGCGGCACACGCTTGTAATCCCAGCACTCAGGAGGCAGAGGCAGGTGGATCTCTGTGAGTTCAAGGCCAGCCTGGTCTACAGAGCTAGTCCAGGACAGGCTCCAAAGCTATAGAGAGACCTTGTCTCGAAAAACCAAAAAAAAAAAAAAAAAAAAAAAAAAAATCGGGAAGGAGTCACATCACACAACAGGCCCACGTGGGGGTTTATTGAGGGAAGGGAGAGAAGGGGCCAGAGACCGGTCCCTGGGGACAACAGTGAAGGAAGAGGAAGAGACGGGAGGTGGACAGGTCTGCCTTTTATAAGGGAATGTAGCAAATGCGCACAGGGGTGCTCTTAGTGGCTGTTGCTGAGGATATATCCTGTCAGGACAGGACAGTACAGAAGCCTAAATGCAAACAGGTGCCAGGGTTCAAACTCAGTCATCAAGCTTGATGGCAAGCATCTTTACCCCTAGGTCATCTCACCAGCCCTATGTTTCTTATTTAATATGCAGTGTTTCCCTTTTTTTTTTTGAGGGTGGGGGAGGGGGCGCTGTTCAAGACAAGGTTTCTCTGTGTAGTCCTTGCCTTCCTGGAACTCACTATGTAGACCAGGCTGGCCTCAGACTCAAAAGATCCATGTGCCTATGCCTCCCAAGTGCTGGGATTAAATGCTGTGAGATGCCTTTCTGTACACTGTGAATATGTGTTGCTCTGACTGGTTAATAAATAAAGCTGCATTGGCCTATGGCAGGGCAGGATAAGTTTAGGCGGTACATTCAGACTGAAGACCAGATGAAGAAGGGTGAAGTCAGGAGAGATGCCAGCCTACCACCCAAGGAACAAGATACCAGCAGACTGGTAACACCACGGCCACGTGGCAACATATAGATTAATAGAAAGGGGTTGAATTAAGCTAGTTCTAAGAGCTAGCTAACAAAAGGCCTGACCTATAGGTCATACAGTTCGTAAATAAGCCTCTGTGTGTTAAGTAAACAGCTGCAGGATTCAGGTGGGACTCGGGTGAACCAGGCATGACCAGAGAAACTTCTTGCTATAATTAAAGGCATGCTTAAAAAAAAAAAATTACATTGTTCTGCCTACAAAGAAGGGCACCAGATCTCATTATAGAGGGTTGTGAGCCTCCATGTGGTTGCTGGAATTGAACTCAGAACCTCTGGAAGAACACCCAGTGCTCTTAACCGCTGAGCCATCTCTCCAGACCCCACTTTTTTGGTTGCTTTTTTGTTTTGTTTTGTTTTGTTTTTACACAAGGTTTCTCTATGTAGTCCTTGCTGTCCTGGAACTCACTATGTAAACCAGACTGGCCTCAGATTCGGAAATAGGAAATACACCTGCCTCTGCCTCCTGAGTGCTGGGATTAGAGGAGAGCACCACCACCCACCCACCCACTGGCCTTTTTCTTTAATTAATTGATTTCGAAGGAGTCTTTTTTGCTGTGCTGCCTAGGATGACAGCAAACTCCTGAGGCTGAAGTGAATTTCCTACCTCAGTCTCCCGAACAGCAGGAGCATGGTCATATGTTAGCTCTGATTCTCCAGCCCCAGCCTCTCAAGTGCTAGGATCACAGTCCTGTGCCAACACACAC
Source organism: Onychomys torridus (assembly GCF_903995425.1). Lineage (NCBI taxonomy): Eukaryota > Metazoa > Chordata > Mammalia > Rodentia > Cricetidae > Onychomys > Onychomys torridus. The sequence goes on from NC_050454.1 coordinate 73,349,379, forward strand.
AGGAGGAATCAAGCCCAGAGCTTCATGAATGCTGGGCAAATGCTCAACCCACTGAGCTATAGACCCAGCTCCACACTGCTGTACTCCTCAGTTAAGCAAAGCCTACCTGAACATAAAATCAGAAACATAATCCACAAAATAAAAGTAGATAATTATTCCATTGGTTATTTATGAGTGCATAACTAAACTAATTGCCCCCTAAATTTAGTAGTTTAAAACAATTCTCAAGAGCTGGGAATGGTGGCACATGTCTTTAATCTCAGTCAGCACTAGGGAGGCAGAGGCAGGCAGATCTCTGAGTTTGAAGCCAGACTGGTCTACAAAGCAAATTCCAGGACAGCCAGGGCTACACAGAGAAACCCTGTTTTGAAAAACCATAACTAAAATAATAATAGTATCTAAAACAATGTGCGTGTTTCCCTTCAGTATGGGTGGATCAGAAGTCCAGGCTTAGCTGGACACTGTCTCAGAGTATCAGTCAGGGCTGTTTGTCTGAAACTCCCTATCACCAGGTACTGCCTGACATGGTGGTCCAAGCCTTTAACCCCAGCAGCTGGGAGGCAGAGGAAGGTGTAGCCAGGGCTACTTAGTGAGTTCCAGGCCAGCTAGGGATACATAGTAAGACTCAGTCTCAAGAGGCTGAGGCAGGAGAATCATGAGTTTGAGGCCAGCCTGAGTCACACAGGGGTGCCCTGTTTCTAATAACAACTAACCTAAACCTCAGAATGGGCATGGTGGCACATGCCTGGGGAGGCAGAGGCAGAAGGACCAAGAGCTCAAGGTCAGCTTGAGAGAAAGGAATTCCACAAGTTGTCTTCTGACCTCCCATGGGCCATGTCACACACTCACATAACACAAACAGACACAGATACACAGGGAGGGTTTCTGTATAATAGTGAAGGTCCAAGGCCGGGCGGTGGTGGTGCACGCCTGTAATCCCAGCACTCGGGAGGCAGAGGCAGGTGGATCTCTGTGAGTTCGAGGCCAGCCTGGTCTACAGAGTGAGATCCAGGACAGCCTCCAAAGCTACAGAGAAACCCTTTCTGGAAAAAAAAAAAAAAAAGTGAAGGTCCAGCCTTAATTATTATACTATCCCAGGGGCCCAGAAGGGACACTGTCATCAGCGGGGGAATGAATCCAGATGCAGGAAGCTCTTTCATCCAGTTCAATTCGTCTGTTCGTCTGCTGCCATCTTTCAGCCACCAATCCAACCCTCTCAGTTCAACGCCCTCAATTCTCTTCATTCATCCCTCCTCTCAGGACTGCTTATATCTTATCCCAAGCAGCAACACCCCATGTTTTGTATACAACACAAGATTGCAAGGTCCCCACCAGAAACTTCCTGGCAATTTTATTTGTAACCCAAAAGGACAGAGAACAAGAGCAGAGTCAGATGGCAGTTGGAATAAATCAGAGAAGGAATTTATGTGCTAGAAATATATCCTTACTGTGGTTAGGTGAAAGCATTACAAGTCTATCAGAAATGTGTCCTACTACAAACTTACAGGTGATAAGGTCGGGAAAATCTGTAGGTCACTAAAACTGTCTGTTTTCCTCTGCAGCCAGTGTCCTGACAGGGCGGGGGAGGAGTACTGATAGCTAGTCATTCTGCGTCAGAGCTTGAAGCACCTGGTGAGAGGAAACCCCTTTGATCTAAGAAGTTGCTCTAGGGCGGTGAGGAAGAGGGGAAGACCTGAACTGGATTTGCATAAAGCTTTGTATCTAGGGGACAGGCCCTTGGCTTGGGAGACTGTTTTATCTTACTTAGTTAGGGGCTTCAGGTGTCTAGCGGGTGGTCTGGTAGCTATCTGTTCCTTGCTTATTTCTCAACGTAGTTTTACTCACCACTCACGAGGTAAGAAGATACCCGGGTATGTATCACCCTTGGTGAGATCCGCAATGCAGCTAAAGCCCTAGTCCTGTGAGCATCCTGTTCTGGCGCCAGATATAATCACTCATGGTCCAGGGATTTCACTACGTTTGGCATGGGATATCTGAGGGGGAAAAAAAATCTACGTACACTATGCTCTTACATCTGTTAACTTTATTCCTCTAAGACAAAATTCCATCTTTTCAGCTACAGCTCCATCAGGCATACAGGACAAGAATAACTCTAGATGCACCAAGCTCCTTGTCCGTCTAGTTTATTTCTCTGGGATGACATCCTGTCTCCACAGCTTCAGTTCCGTCCCGACACTCAGCTCTTCTTTGTTCCCTCATTTACTGTCCTCTCATAGTCCTGCTAACAACTAAGCTTCCAGCCTCATCTTCGTCCTCTGTTTCTTCACCCTCCATCTCTACTTGCTCTCTACTCCTGGCTCAAGAGCTCTGCCTTACCATCCACATCTGTGTTCTTCTCTACTTCCTGGTCATGCCGTTCGTTCTGTCCCTCTACAGAAAACACCTGTCTGTCCTTCCCCTGGCCAGGAGGTTCTCTGCCTCCTCAGGAATGTTGCTCTACCTTCCACCTTGATATGTAAAAAACTTCTTTTGTTCTTAGTCATTTGCTCTGAATAGTCACTAGGCCTCAAGGCTAGAGGATGGTCTGAGCTTCATTAGCACAAGAAACAAAACTGTGTGTCTCCCGCAAGCTTGTCTTTGCCTACATGACCTTATCCAAGTACTGGCTCCCGCTGGGAAGTTAGTTACCTAGAAGTTCACCAGGTCTGAGGAGATGAACTGTTTGCCAATTGGTCTGTGAATGTTTGGGCATGCAAGAATTTCATAGCATCGGGCAATGGTGGTGCACACCTTTAATCCCAGAACTCAGGAGGCAGAGGCAGGTGGATCTCTGTGAGTTCGAGGCCAGCCTGGTCTACAGAGCAAGATCCAGGAAAGGCACAGAGCTACACAGAGAAACCCTGTCTCCAAAAACAAAAACAAAAACAAAATAATTCATAGCAGAAGACAGCTGAAATATTAAAAGCTGGATAACTCCAAATATTCATAATAAATGGCTTGCCTTTTGACACACCCTAAGCTGGTCAAAGTATAGCTTTAATACACAGCTGAATCTCTATAATATATTCTTGTGGCCACCACAGAGAGTAATAAAATAATTGTTGAAATAAAGAAGCAAGTTAGAGCCAGGAAGTGGTGGTGTACTCCTTTAAATTCCAATACTTGGGAGACAGAGGCAGGTGAGTTTGAGGCCAGCCTGGTCTACAGAGCAAGTCTGAGGACAGCTAGGACTACACAGAGAAACCCTGTCTCGAAAACCAAAAACCAAAAACAGACAAAGAAAAGAAACAGGTTAGAGCTGTGATGGTAATCTCAGCACTCAGGAGGCTACTGCTGGTGGACCACAGCCTGGCCTACAAAGTGAGACCTTGAATTAAAAAAAGAGAGAGAGCTGGATATGATTCTGTACACCTCTTATCCCAGCAGTTGGGAGGTAGAGGAAGGAGGATCGGGAGTTCAGGGCTAGCCTCAGCTACCTAGGGAGTTTGAGACTAACCAGGGATGGTGATTGCTATGAATTCTGCACATGTAGGGAATCCCAGCTGGCCAGGCTAGGGTATCCCATGCATGAAGGAAAACACACTGGGCAGATGCATCAGGGGCAGTGGCTCCTGGAAAGTCATTCACATTTGGGCACTGCATCCAGTGGAGAGTTTATTATAATAGAGAGATGAAGAGAATGATAGGAAGGAGGGAGAGAACGAGATATCAAGGGTGCACACTTCATGAGAGGAAAAGCTAAAGCTAGAGAGAGAGAGAGAGAGAGAGAGAGAGAGAGAGAGAGAGAGAGAGAAGGAGGAGGAGGAGGAGGAGGAGGAGGAGGAGGAGGAGGAGGAGGAGTTTTTCCTTAGAATGAGACTTTCGTCAGGACACAGGGCAGCCCCAAGGGGTGGGAATATAACAATGAGAAGGCTCAGGAAAGGTGCCATGGTAGATGTGCTTGTGCCAAGCCTGGTGACCTGAGTTCGAGCCCTGGGGCCCAGATGGTAGAAGGAGAACCGACTCCAAAAGTTTGTTTTCTGATTTCCACGTGCTCATTGTGGCACTTGCTCTCACACATACATGCACTAAATAAATAGATAATACAATTAAAACATTTAAAAGACACCCCCCCACCCCCGAAAAAGAGTTAAGCATAGACTTACTTAAGGTGGGATTTACATGTACAGGTGTAGGTCTCTCAGATCCTGTGTACTTCTAGGTCTGCCAAGCTGTCCCTGTGTAGATGTCCAGCTTCCAGGAGTTGCATCTGAGACCTTGGCATCTCCTGTCTGGTAACGTCCATGGAAGCTACCAGGGAGCTAAAGTCACTCAGAGGAGAGATGCATGCTCACATGACTAACCCTACCTACTCCAAAAAACTTGGGCAGAGCCAGGCGGTGGTGGCACACACCTTTAATTTCAGCACTCGGGAGGTAGAGCCAGGTGGATCTCTGTGAGTTCGAGGCCAGCCTGATCTACAGAGCAAGCTCCAGCACCAAAACTACACAGAGAAACCCTGTCTTGAAAAACCAAACCAAACCAAACCAAACAAACAAACAAAACCAAACAAACAAACAAAAAAACTGGGGTGAGATTTCCTGGGTCTAGAAGTCACAGAAGAGGACAACCAGAAGTATGTGCCTGGGCTCTCCAAGACTCCACCCTGAGTGAAAGCTTTTGTTTTTGCTGATTTCAATCTGTGCTTTGTCAATTTGATGGGATTTAAAGTCACTGGAGGAGCACACATCGGTGTGTGTCTATGAGAGTCTGACAGGGCAGCTCTGAATGAGGTGGAACCATTCCATGGGCTGGGGTCCCAGGTGGAATAAGGAGAGCTGAGTGTCAGGATGCAGCCTCTGTTTGTTAACAGTGATTGAGGTATGACCAGCTGCCTCATACTCTTGCTGCCATGCCCTTCAACTACAGACTATAGCTCCCCTTAAGCAGTTAGCCCAGCTACACCCTGTCTTTAAGTTGCCTGTTACCAGGTATTCAGTTCACCACAATGGGAAAAGTAATTAAAACACATTTGTAATATAACGTAATCTCAACATTAACATTTTTTTTTTTTTTTTCAGAATCCTAAGAGTCTTTCTGATAAATTGCCAAGCCTAAATGTTGCCTTGGGACCTACCCAAATCCAAGGGCACTTAACTCACGTAGGTAAATTGGTATTTTCTCCATGAGATAGAACCCATATTCAACCCTTGTGTGAGAAAATATAAAAGTGTAACAAAAACCTATATGTACACCTAAGAATATTGGCCATGAAATCATAAGAAAATGGAAAGAACGAAGATGCCCTTCAAGTTATGAAAAGGCAAAACTGAGATCCTGGTTTATCACATGTGAGGTCCCCAGGGATGACAAAAGACCTACTGATCTATGGTGGCTAAAGCTTTGGGGGGCGGGTGTGGACAAGGTGTGTGTTTTGTGACCAAAGGGAGTGAACAGGTGCACTGACAAACAGGAAGCCCAAGATTGGAACGTTTCACTAGATGCAAATTTTACCTCCCAGAAAAAAAAAGGGAAAACCATATGCAAATATTGAACTTTAATTAATAAAATGTGTGCAGAAGCTGTAGGGGAAGTGTACTGATGCTGTGAAATAAGAGAACAAGACAGGTTCAGCAACAAAGAAGCACAGAATGGCCGGGCAAGCAGGAATCATCAAAAACACATTGCAAAGCCAGGCAGTGGTGGCCCACGCCTTCAATCCCAGCACTCAGGTGGCAGAGGCAGGTGGATCTCTGAATTCAAGGTCTACGTATTGAGTTCCAGGACAGCCAGGGCTACACAGTGGACCCTAGCACAAAACAAACAAAAACACAAATTGAAGGGTACATGGGTGTCTTCTACAACTTGACTGTTTATCTGAAAACTCTGTATGAAGACAGGAGACAGTGTAGCACAGGCTGGGGACACTTGGTTACTCTTGCCCAGGAACTTAAAGCAGCCCATGCAGTTTTGTGAATCTGACCAGTTTTCTGAATTACTCAGCAAGCATATTTTTCCTTTTCTTCTAGCATGCTTTCCTTAATGCTTACTATGTAGACCAGGCTGCCCCCCCACCCCCCCCCCAGTGCTGGGATGAAATCTTTGTGTGTATACCTGTGGACACCAGAGGATAACTTTTGAAAGTTCTTTCACCATAGAGATCTCCGGGATCAAACTCAGGACATCAGCTTTGGTGGTAAGCACCTTTACCCAGTGAGCCATCTGCTGGAGGAGACAGTATATAATTCTGTTGTTCAAGCCCTCCTGCTTTTTACAGCTTCCTGTGTGTGTATGTGTGTGCACACACACAACCGTTTGTGACACTGAGGGTCAAATCTAGGGCTTCACACACACCAGGCAAACACTGCACACTAAGCTACATCTCCATCTCATATTTTGTATTTTGCTCTTTATTTGGAGATGAGTTCCAGACAAATTGCCCAGGCTGGCCTTGAGATTTCTCTGTAGCCCTGGGCAGAATGAAGCTTGCAGGCCTCTGTTAGCCTACCAGGAAGCTGGGGTGACAGGCCTGTGCCACCAGGGCCAGTTCTCACAACTGTCTTCCTGTAAAAGCCTTTTTTTTTTTTTGTCTTTGTTTTTCTCTTTGTAGACAGGGCCTCTCTGTAGCTTTGGAGCCTGTCCTTGAATTCGCTCTGTAGACCAGGTTGGCCTGGAGCTCAGAGATCTGGCTGGCTCTGCTAGGATTAAAGGTGTGCACATAAAGCTGTACTGTGAGCTGAATCAGGCAGAGCTGGAGATTGTGATTTGAGCACTTCCACAGAAACCTCCTTCACAACGCCTTGCTCTGCAGGTCAAAGAGGAGGGAGGAGCTATGCCTTGCATGATGAGTTGTATCCCACCTGACTTCTGTGACCTCCTCATGGCTCTTTTACCACTTTTGTTACCTTCTGTGACATGTCCTATGTCCCAATCCTCCAGCCTGTGAACATGTAGCCGCACATGGCAAAATTGCGGATGTGATTAAATTCAGTACTTTGGGATGAGGAGATGTTCTTGCATGACCTATGTGGGCCTGAGTCTTTCAAGTGAGACAAAGAGGTGGTAGGGGTGGGGCACAGAAGACTTGGAAGGAGTCCACAAGCCAAGGAATGCAAGCAGCTCTGGAAAAGGGGAGTGCAGATCTGCTAATTCTTCTTGTGTTCTGTATGGTCTGAAGAATGTGCCTGTGGTTTTGATTGTTTATTTAGCATGTAGTAAGCACAGGAAAACAACCAATAGCAACAGACAGGCAGCAAAACATCAAACCTGTCACCTACAGAGAAACCCCATCTCAAGATACAAAACAAAACAACAACAAACTAGAGCCTTGTCTCCCAGGTGAAGTCAGGATTAACCATCACAGAATCCACAGTGTGATTACTTTGCTTAAGCAGCCAGAGTCAGCCTTTAAAAATGCACATCAGAGCACATGGGTTCTCACATCAATGAAGCCTACTCCAGCCAGGCATATTGATGTACACATCTGGAATCCCAGGTTTGGTTGGAGAGGTTGAGTCAGGAAGATCAGGAGTTCAAAGCCAGCCTTGGCTCCATGGCGGTGGGGGTGGGGGGTGGGAGGGTGGTTGTTAAGAAATATGTCAGGGCTAGGGATATAGTTGAGTGGGTAGAGTACTTGCCTAGCAAATGTTCCAATGTTCCCTGGTACCCTATGAACCAAGCATGCTGATACACACCTGCCACCAGAGTCAAAAGCAGCAGCAGTTTATGATCATCTTCATCTGTTGGGGAGTTGAGACCAGCCAGGATGGTGGTGCCTGGTCTCAAAAAGGGAAAGAAGAGGCTAGACTCAGATGCACAGAGTGTAAGTTGCATACAGCTGTAGACACACGACCTCCTACCTGCAAAGGTGCACATCATAAGCTGTTTCCAAAGCCATCTGTTGATGTGGCCACTGTGCATAGTTTCGTGTCACTGGCCACATTGAGCAGTGTCCTGTGTATGTGGGGTGGTGGTGGTGAACAAGCAATCTCACATGTAGTCCAGTCCTTGAATTCCCAGAGAGCTGCCTGCATCTGTACCTCCTGCATACTGCGATTAAGGCATTGAAAAAAATGTCTTTAAATATTTATGTATATGGGTGTTTTTTGTCTGCATGTATGTTTGCACACCAGGAGAAAGCATCAGACCCCAGAGGACTACAGTTATAGTCAGCTGTGACCCACCACGTGGGTGCTGGGAATTGAACTCAGGACCTCTGGAAGGGCAGCCTGGGCTCTTAACCCTGAGCCATCTCTCCAGGTCCATGGTCTTGAATTTTTAATTCTCAGGCTTCCAGAGCCCTGAGATTACGGGCATATAGTACTAAGCCAGGCCTTTTGAGTGGAAAGTTGTAGAAGCATCTTACTACATTTTACTTATTTGGGGTGAGTATGTGTGTCTGTGTGTTACATGTGGAAGGCACAGGAAAACTTGCAGGCATAGGTTTTCTCCTTCTACTACATGGGTTTTGGGAATCAAACTCAGGCCGTCAGGTTTGGAGGCAAGTACCTTCACCGAGTGAACACCTCACCACTCTTCCACGTGAAATGTCACCCTAATTATAGACAGTTCGTTTTTGGCCAAGCCTGTGTCACTAATCTTTTCTTCCCCAACTGCTGTAAGGGAGACATAGGCATAAACTTTAGACCGCACTTTAAAAGGTCTCAGTCATATGCTTTTGTCCAAAGTTTTGAGGGCTAGAGAGATGGCTCAGAGGCTGCTGCTTAACCATAGGACTGGAGTTTGGATCCCAGCCCCCACATGATAAGCCAGCCAGGTGTTTTGCTCACACCTGTAACTCCAGCTCTGACATGGGCAGAGACTAGAGAGGATCTCACTGGGGCTTGCTGGTTTCCAGCCAAGCCAAGAAAAACACAGCCCTATCCCAAAGAAATAGTTGGAAATGATGGACACCTGACATCCTCCCTAGCTTCTGTACATGCATACAGGCACATGTAACCAACATATATGCACACACTTAAATGTGTCTGTGTAGAGGTATGTGCACATGAGTAAAACAGGTGCCCTGCAGGAGGCTGGAGGCACCAGATCCCCCAGACCTGGAGTTACAGGCAGTCGCCAGCCACCTGACATGAGTGCCAGGAATCACCGAGTTTCCTGGGGACCTGGGTTTAATTCCCAACACTCACCCGGAGGCTCACAGCTGAAATTCCAGTTCTAGGGGCCACTCTCATTCAAACAACCACAGGACCTAACAAAAGCCATCTCCCAACAAGATCATTGGCGCCATGAACAAGAGCTGTCCACTCCAATCCTCCACTTACAGCGGTAATACAACGGTTCCTTCCAAGACTCTCCTCAGCAATACAAAGTAAAAACCCACCTGGGACTGGAGTCCCCAGCTTGTCACTTATTAGGGGACATAAACTACAGCACTGTGTCACCCCGTGACCCACCACCATTTTTGTGAACTCCTCTGACCTCTCCATGTCCCTTCCATAGCGGGCCACACTCCCTTGCAGATTGTGATTGCTCTTGCCTATCACTGCTCACACTACACTCCAGACCCTCGACAGTACCGCAACACTCGCTTTTCTCAACGGAGACGACTGTGAGGCCGCACCTGGAAGGAAGGCAGTCTGTGATGCTAAGGACAGAACCTTCTACACTAGATTCTTGTTCCCTTTCCCCCAGCAGGTGTCAGTAGTCCAGGCCAGCCTTGAACTTCTGATCCTGACACCACCTCCAAGGCTGAGATCACAAGTTTATGCCACCACAGCTGTTTCAAATGCATTAAAAAAAAAAAAAAAAAAAAAAGAGGCTTGTCAAATTGACCAATTCTGATGTTTACCCCAAACGAACGTTTTCACTATTTGTTCCAATTTTGTCTCTACAGATTTTCTTTTGCTGTTCTTCGAGACAGGGTTTCTCTGTTAAGTCCTGGAACTCACTTTGTAGACCAGGCTAGCCTTGAACTTAGAGATCAGCCTGCCTGTGCCCGGAACTAAAGGCATGTGCACGACACTCCTCCCCACCTTCCCCCTACAGACATTTAACCATTTAATCCCTCCCTAGGGCTGGGATTCAAGGTATGTGCCAACATGCCAGCCTATCTCCAGTTACTTACCACATGCACATACATTTTGCTTCAGGTTATCTGGAAGTGACACACTGATTGGTACACACAGGACTTCTTTATGCTGTGCTGCTCTGGGGCATTGCTGGCATGTATGTGTACCATGTACATTCCTAGTGCCTGTGCAGCTCAGGAGTGCACGGATCACCCCCTAAACTCGATCAGGACAGTCCCTAAGAACACCAAGTGCTCTAATTACTGAGCCATCTCTCCAGCCCTAAAGTTCAACTTTAAAAAAGTTTTAAAGGCATGGTGGCATGTGCCTTTAATCCCAACACTTGAGAGGTACAGGTAGGTGCGTCTCAGTGGGTTTGAGGCTAGCACTTTGAGTTACACTGTGGGTTCCAGGACAGCCAAGGCTGTGTAATGAGAAGCACCAGGAACTAAGTTCCAATCCCCAGAACCCCTGGTCAGCCAGCCTAGTTAAAAATACTCACCTTTCAGAGCCTGTTGTAGAATATTTTCCCCGTTCATTCGGTGGTGCTGGGGAAGACTCCAAGGCCATTCAGATGCTGAGCAAACACTAACAGCAACCATGTGTTCTTGCCAGGAACATAAATCGAACAACTAGCACAAGAGAAACTTCTCTGGCGTGTATGAAGACCCAGAACATTATTAAACAGGTCTGGTGCATGCCTGTGACCCCAGAATGTAAGAAAATCAACTCAAGGTCAGTCACGGCTACTAAACCAGTTCAGAGGCCAATCTATATATACTGCATGAGACTGTCTTAAAAATCTATCAAACCAAAAAAAAAAAAGAAGGCCGGGCGGTGGTGGCGCACACCTGTAATCCCAGCACTCAGGAGGCAGAGGCAGGTGGATCTTTGTGAGTTCGAGGCCAGCCTGGTCTACAGAGCTAGTCTAGGACAGGCTCCAAAGGTACAGAGAAACCCTGTCTCGAAAAACTTTAAAAAAAAAAAAAAAGAAAGAAAAAAAAAATCTATCAAGTAAGGGGCTTGCACTGTTTCAAAGACCCAATTTACCAATAATCCATAGTGTCACCAGTAAGTACAACACATAAAAACGGAAGCCAGATACAGTGCACAGCTGTAGACCCAAATGCTCAAGGAGTCAAGGCTGGGATATATCATCTCAAACCAAGTATGTAAATCTCAAGAATAATAAAAGCTGTGTGTGATGGCGCATGCCTTTAATACAGGCACAAGGAGACAGAGGCAGAAGGATACTTGAGTTGAGGTCAGTCTACACAGTGAGTTCTAGGACAGCCAGGGCTACACAAAAGGAAAAAACAAAACAAGTTAATCAAAAAAATGAAACCTGCCTGGCGGTGGTGGTGCACGCCTTTAATCCCAGCACTCTGGAGGCAGAGCTAGGCGGATCTCTGTGAGTTCGAGGCCAGCCTGGTCTAACCAAGTGAGTTCCAGGAAACGCACAAAGCTACACAGAGAAACCCTGTCTCGAAAAACTACAAAAAAACTTTAAAATAAAATGAAACCAACTAGGCACTTTGAATACTCTTTCACAACTGAGACTTTATTGGTTGAGTACACAGACATTTCAATTCTTAAAACATGGACCCAAACTCTAAAAGTCATACATTGTGTTCACGTACCCAAAAGAGCCATGTGTTGCTTTCTCTTTGAACTTATTCCAGTGATGTTCCATCCTAAGCTTGGCAAGTTTTCCCTAAGACCTCACATAACAATCAAATGCTCATTGACTCACAATTTTATGCCACATACAGTACATATTCAAAATTTCAGTCTTTCACAGCACATTATCACAATTGTTAGGAAAATGGACTGCCATGACCAGAGACAGTTCTGACAGGGCAAAGACCGAGGAGTGGTTTTTTTTTTTTTAGGATATACAGTTCTACTAGAAACACAAGACCAGAAATAACTGAAAATATTCCAGACACAAATGCACGGCCAAGACTCCAAATTACCATTTAGTATGCTTTGTGTTGTAGGATATAAAACTAGCCCCCTCTACGGAATGTTATGGTGACCCCCGAGACAGTCACAGCCTCTCCTGATTCAGCATCCTGCTATTTTCTGGTTGTACCAAAAAATAAACAACCAGCAAGTGATTTAACCTCTTAAAAAAATCATTTACACTTAAAAAATGGGATGAGGTGGGACTTCCTCCCACCTTTTAAAAATGTTTCTAGAGCTACTAAAAAACTCGCATTTACAAAATAGTTGATAAAAATATTCCTCTGGATTGTACAAGAAGGGAGGCGGGGACACTGACAGACATGATGGATGTTTAGTCGGACTTGGCTTCTTTCTCTTCTACTTCAGAGGCTGGACTCTGCAAACCACAGGAAAAGCAAAGATTAAATATGCCATAATCTCCACCATGGGTGCACTTTACTCCACATAGCCCTGGCTATTCCTGCAATTTATTAAACAGACCAGGCTGGCCTCAAACTCAGAGATGCACCTTCCTCTGCTCCCAGAGTGCAGGGATTAAAGATGTGTGTCACCATGCCTGCCCAGACAGGGTTTCTGTTTAACAGTCCCAGCTGACCTGGAACTTTGTAGACCAGGCTGGCCTCGAACTCAGAGATCCACCTTGTGAGTGCTGGGATTAAAGGTGTGTTCCACTACCGTCTGGCTAAACTAAACTTTTTTTTTTTAATTTTATTTTATAATAAATTTAATTTTACAAACTAGCCACAGATTCCCCTGTTCTCCCTCCTTCCACCCTCCATAAGCTAAACTTCCTAATTGAGGAGCAAATATTTGACAACTAAGAACCGGAGACAAGTGAATTTGTGAGTTCAAGGCCAGCCTTGTTTATAAAACCAGTTCCAGGACAGCCAGTGCTACATAGTAGGACCATGCCAGAAACTACTACTACTCTAATACTATTCCAGCTAGAGAATGGCTTGGTGGGTACAGCTACCTGCCACACAGGATAGCCGACAGTTCTAATCCTCAGCACCTACACAAGTGCCAGGTAAGTGCTGCAGTCCTCCCAGCATGGTTCAGCAAAATACATAAAAGGGATCCCATCAAAATACACAAAATGGAGAGTAACAGCAAAAACCACCCACATCAACCTCTGGCCTCCATGCATACAGTTAAGTACGTATGTTCAGACACCATAAAAACCCAAACATTCCAATTTGCCTTCCTAAGCTTAGCAAATATAACAAAGGGTTAGAAAAATAAGAATTATAAGCTTAATTGTCCGGCATGGTGGCTCCAAGTGGTTGGAGGCTGAGATAGGTGAGTCAGTTCAGGACTAGATTAAACGTGTACTGGACTCTGAGTCTCCCCCATGGTTCACAGAAAAGACCAAAATCAACATTACTAAAGTTTTTAATGATTTATTTTTATTTTATGTGCATTGGTGTTTAGCCTGTATGTCTGTGTGAGGGTGTCAGACCTGGAACTGGAGTTACAGACAGTGATGAACTACCATATGGGTGCTGGGAATTGAACCCGAGTACTCTGTAAGAACAGCCAGTGCTCTTAACCACTAAGCCATCTATCTCTTCAGCCCCCCATCAACCTTATCTTTTTAAACTGAGTTACTTATCACTTAGCACTAAAGTTATTCTTCAGAAAAATGAAAACCCATAAAGGGAACGAGTCTAATCATTTATGTACCCAGAATATGTAAAGAAGGATTCCAGTGTGAGACCACTGCAGTGTGAGTCAGAGAAAACTAGTCACTAGTTCCAACAAAGCCTTACAAAAGTCATGTGGGAAAACCTTTATTTATGACCTTTACATTCCATTCCTGGTGAAATTGGCATAATCACATTCAAACAAAACCCAATTCACTAGAAAATGTTACCAATTCATGAGGGAGAACTACATAGAACAGTTAATCATAAAAACCTAACATGAGCTGGGAAGTGGTGGCGAATACTTTTAATCCAGCCCCTGGGAGGCAAAGGCAGGCAAATCTGAGTTTAAGGCTAGCCTGGTCTACAAAGTGAATGCCAGGACAGCAAGGGCTACAGAGAAACTCGCTGCAAAGTAAAAACAAAACCCAATCTGCTACATAAAAGATCTAATTTAACATATGCAGATCTCTTCTGACCTGGTTCTCCGTCTCTCCGTTCTCTGCAGGCACATCTGTGGTTTGCTGGTCCGCCACCTCAGCCTGTTTGCCCTTTGCTCCCCTCTTCCCTTTGCTTTGCACTTTTTTGTCTGATGACTTATTCTACAAGAGCAAGAGAATATGGTAATAAACTCTGCATTCAGATCTGACTGGATGAGACTGTTTCCACAACATACATCCCAAACCAACCTCAGCAACTCTTACAGCCTTGGTGCTGGACTTGATTGCCATCACACGTTAGCTGAGACCCTATCAACCCAACAATTTCTTTTAAGCATAAATAATCCAACTACCCCACAACTATTGTCCTGAAAAGACTTGTACCCACGCATGTAGACCATTCACCTTAACCATGTACCGCATTGTAAGGTCATGTTGTCCTGCTACATAGTCCCTTGCTAGATACTATACAATGAGTAGCTAAAAAGATCAATTTTGAGTTATTTTCATTTGGGTGTTTGCAGAATCTGCAAAGTACAAGTATTAGTGTGAGTATATAACTTGAAATATTAAGTTAAAAACTAATCATAAGCAGTATGAAACAGTACTTCTGGACTCCATCTGGCTTATAGGGAAGGGGGCTTAGCAAACCGCCACCCAAACCAAAACAACAAAAACATTAGTTCTCTGTAAAGATTGTAAAAGCAGACAAATTTAAGTCAATAGGTCATATTCAAATTACTCCCAGGCTGGACCACCAAGCCCAAGGACCTCAGTTCTCCACATCCACAGCAAAGAGTCAACTTCAAGTTCTAATCCTAAATTGTGGGACAAACACATACACACATCAATAAGTGAATGTGATAAAAGCCAAACTCCTTATGGGCCCCAAGATAAACAAGCAAATCAACAGTGAGGGAACACGAGGGTGGGGGTGCCCCATATAGCAGGGTAACTATTCATCTGACCCATTCTTTTTCTTTTTGGGGGTGGGGGGGGGGGGGGGGGTGGAGGGTGGTGTTTGGTTATCAAGACAGGGTTTCTGTTTAGTCCTTGCTCTCACTGTGTAGACAGACCCAGGCTGGCTCTGAACTCGAGATCTGCCTGCCTCTGCCTCCCCAGTGTTTTGTTAAAGACAGGATTTCTGTCTAACAGTTCTGGTTGTCCTAGAGCTTGCTTTGTAGACAAGGTTGGCCTTGAACTTACAAGAGATCTGCCTGGCACTCCTGAGTGCTGGGATTAAAGGCGCCTGCCACCACCGCCCGGCTCGGTGATGCACATCTTTAAATTCCGCACTGCACTCAAAGCAGCAGAGGCAGGCAGACCCCTGTGATTTTTCAGGCTAGTCAGGAGCACAGTGAGACTATCTCAAAACATGGGAGAAAAAAAATCCCAAAACTAAAATATGTACATAAAATGTTCCTAAACAAAGTAAATCAAGTCTTCCTATGTGTGATTAAGCTTTAAAAATGTTTACTTTTTTATTTTTTGAGCTAAGGATCGAACCCTGGGCAAGTGCTCTACCACTGAGCTAATTCTCCAACCCCCAAAATGCTTACTTTTAAAAGTGACACCCCCCACAAGCTTATGCTACAAGTTGGATGATTAAGACAAAAGCTCGTTAAAGAAATTGAGCATAAAAATTTAATGGAAACCCTAGAATAAAGACCTTCTCAAAAGTTTTTCTTTGGGAAAGCCAAGTGCCAAGTCTGTTCCTCAAACACAGTGGCCAGGTGTAAGAAGGGATGCATGCATGCTACCACCCCATCCTCCATAGACAAAAAACTTACTTACCTCTCAATAGGAAAAAGAAAAATGATTACATATGCTGCCCCAAACCTGCTCAAGTCAAACACAAACTGCTCCTGCTTAAGACTCTACAGGTAGCTCAAAATATATAGTACAAAAAACTTAGCAAACAGTTCAGAGATTAAGATTCACTTTTTAGACCCTGACCAGTACTGTTTATGTCGAGATTACTGATGATCTGCAGCATGACAAAGTCTTAGTTGATGTGATCACCTTCTTTGAAGCTGTGTTTAAAAAGACCACAACCTGGGGCTGGGGAGAGAGAGAGACAAAGCCTTGGTGCTCTCCCTGAGGATCCAGATTCAATTCCCAGCACTTACTTGGTGGCTCAAACTGTCTGTTAGGTCCTTTTCTTGCCTCTGGGATGCACATACGTGCACACAGACAAGAGAGTGATACAAAAACTATTGAAGGCTGGAGATGGCTCAGATGTTAAGAGCACTGGCTCTTCTTCCAGAAGTCCTGAGTTCAATACAAAGGAACCACATAATGGCTCACAACCATCTTTAATTAAATCTGGTACCTTCTTCCTGCCTGCAGGGATGCAGAGGCAGAACACTGTATGCATAATAAATATTTTTTTACTTTAAAAGCTTTTAAATTATGTGCATGCATATGTGCCTGTGTATGGGCGGGCTGTGCCTGCAGAGGCCAAAAGAAGTTATCAGACCTTATCTTATCCCCTGGAGCTAAGTATGACTCGAACAGACCCAGGTCCCTCCGTAAAGAGCGTGCGCTCCTAAACAGTGAGTCATCTCTTGGGCTCATAAAATGCTCTTGAGTTTTTTTTTTTTTAAAAGGCCTCTATTTGTGTGTGTGCATGAATGTCTGTGCACAGCATGTACCCGGAGGCGCTGGAGGTTAGAAGAGGGTCTGAGACCTCGAAACGGTGGGTGCTGGGAACTGAACTCAGGCCCTGTGCAAAACCAAACGCTCCTAACTCGACGGATGCACGCACCCAGCCGCTCCCTACAGCCTTCCCGAAACCCCGAGAACTCCAACCGAGCGGCCTGCCTGCACACCCGTTTCCAAACCTACCTTTCCCGCGGCCTTCTTCGGCTTCGCGTCCACCTTGGCAGGGGCGGGCTTCTGGGGAGTAAAGGAAAGAGGGGTAAGGGGCGGCCAGCAGCCCTGCGGACGCCCGGTCCCCGCCCGCCCGCCCGCCGGTCCGCTCCCGCCCCGGCCCGGCCCCGCGGTACTCACGGCCGACAGCCTCGCGGAGCGTCGCTTGGGCTGCGGAGAGGGAAGGGAGGGTGAAGGACGCGCTGAGCGACCCCCGCGCCCCCCCCCCGCCCGGCCCAGCCCGGCCCACCCGAGGCCCGCGCTCACCTCCGCCGCCTTCGCCGCTCCGTCCGCGCTAACCTGGAGGAGCAAGCACACCGGAGAACAATGCGGCCGCGCGGCGGCAGGCCCAGCGCCGCCCCCAGGTCCCAGGACCCGCGCCCCCTCAGGCCCGACCCCCGCGGCGGGCTCCGCCGCCCCGCTCACCTTCCTCTTGGGCATCGTGGCGGCGCTGGGTGGGAGGCGCGTGCGAGGCCGAACCCGTCACGGAGCTACACCGCCTCGGCCGCCGCTGCACGAACTGCTGCGACCCGCCGCGGGGGCGGTGGGAGAACCGGATGGAACCGGATTGGAGCCCGCCCCCTCTCCCCCGCGCCTCCCCGCCGGCCGGGCCGCCCCCAGCCCCCATTGGCTGCGAGGCCCACCGCGCCCGCGAGCGCCGCAGCCCGCGTCCCCGAATAGGCGCGGCGGCCTGTCACTCCGCCGACTCGCCCCGCCCCTCGGGCCCCCCACTCCGCGGGCGCGACCCCGGCCGAGGGGCGGGCCCGAGCCGCCCGACCCCGCTAGGTAGTTTGTTTGAAGCCGACAGCCAAAGTGCGGTCTGCGCGCTGATTCGTCGGGGCGTGTCACATGGCCGCGGCATCGCTTTCCCACAATGCCCCGGACGCCAGGCGCTGGCGGGGCGAGGTTACACCCCGCGCCCTCGCCCGTGGAATCTGTGCAAAGATGGCTAGGGTTCGTGAATGCCTCGGCGAGATTTACCATTAGCCTGTGTTGGCGCAGGCGCCGCCTGGGGACGAGAAGCCCCCCGCGGCCGGGAGTGCGCAGGCGCGCGGGCTGGGCGCGCAGGCGCAGCTGCTTCAGCGCGCCTTTACCAGCCTCGCGTTGGTATGGTCCATCTCTGTTTATGTAACTTGGTTAAGTTGTAGCGCATGCAGCTGTCGGGATCTCGGGCTTCGGTCCGTGCCAGCCTGCCCGCATCATCCCCCAAGAAGTCACCAACTGGAGCCTTCCGCCATCCCTCCTGTGTTAGAGCGTGTGCAGGCAGCCCACCTGCCCCTACGGAGCCTGTGTCTTCGCTCAGCCGCGTTGTTGGTTTTAGCTCTGAATTCCGAAGCCAGGAATATTGCACATAACTTGCTTTGTTTAAGGAAAGCAGTTAATACTGAGTACACTGTGAGAAGGCAGACAACGGGCTGGGTGGTAGAGTCCTACCTGCAGCCATATTACTGCTGCTCGATTGTAAGAAATGCATCTTTACCTACTCTAAAACTTGCATATAGGACAGGGAATCCGAATCTCATTTCTTGCAACTTGTAAGATTTTTATGCAAGTATATTAATCCCCCTACCCAGTTAAACCTTGTTTTCCTGAAGGCCCATTCCTGTATTCCACGGCTTAGATGGCCTGAAGCAGTGACCTGATTGACCCTGTCCCCTTCTCCTGTGGGTCTAGTCTTTTCGGGCTAGCTAATTGAATTAAGACTGTGAGGTTGGAAGCCGGGTGGGTGGTGATGGCGGCACTTTAATCCCAGCACTCTGGAGGTAGAGAACTTTTTGAGTTCGAGGCCAACCTAGTCTAACAGGGAGTTCCAGAACAACCAAGACTACACAGGGAAACCCTGTCTCGAAAAACTAAAAAAACAAAAACTGTGAGGTCGGGTCCCAGCCATTGGGGAAAAGACACTGTCACCACCTAAGTTAGGGAAAAAACAAAACAAAACAAAACAAACAAACAAACAAAAAACCCAAATGCTCTTCCAGCCTCTGTTCTATCTTCAGATAGTACCCTCTTGAATTGGATCTCTGAGTTGGAGGCCAGCCTAGTTTACAGAAACAAGTTCCAGGACAACCAAAGCTACATGGAGAAACCCTGTCTCAAAAAAACCAAAACAACAACAGAAAAAGGTAAAGTTTGCCCGTTACAGAGAGCCCATCAGAGATGACCATTCAGCCACCTTTTATAGCCAACTCAAAGTCTTTATTCCAGCCCACTAGGACTACACTCAGGTATTCAGGACACAAGTATAGCCCAGAGCATTTAGACAAATGGGCTTTTAAAGGCTAAAACTACATCCTGGTATCTTGCTCTGCAGCTGCAGGGGGGAAGTTTTCACAGGTAATCAGTTTAACAGGAGTTAAATTAGCTGGGACATCTTGGTCTTCCTAGAATGGAGTGGGAAATTTTCCACTGGATTATGTTGTGGATATCGCTCTGTGTAAATAAAGTTTTGATTGGCCAGTGGCCAGGCAGGAAATATAGGCAGGACAAGAGAGAAGAGAATTCTGGGAAGTGGAAGGTTGGAGAGAGACATCGCCTACCGCCGCCATGAAAAGCAACACGTAAAGACACTGGTAAGCCACAAGCCATGTGGCAAAGTATAGACTAACAGAAATGGGTTAATTTAAGATAGAAAAGGTAGATAATAAGCAGCCTGCCACAGCCATACAGTTTGTAAGTAATATAAGTTTTTGTGTGTTTTTTTGGTTGGGTCTGAGCGACTGTGGGACTGGCGGATGAGAGAGATTTGTCCTGACTGTGGGCCAGGCAGGAAAACTCTAACTACAGGATTATCCATCAAGGAGATCAAATTCTAGTTAAATCCAAAATGGCCTGAGCAAGAAAGAATCCAAGATGGAAGAAGCTCTGTATTGCCTTGCCCTGTCACATTCCCCACTATGGGCAAACAGAGACTGATACCATTAGCTAGACCGTTGATTCTTATTCTGATCAGAATGAGAATCAATAGTCCAGCTAATGCTAACAGTAAAGTGGTCATCCTCGGGGACCTGGTAAACAGAGACTGATACCAATGATCTGATTTATGTCTCCTTTCTTTCCTTCCTTTGAGGTTTTCTCTGACCATGGTAAGGTTTTCACTAATTACCACTGATTGGTTAGCTTAGAAACAAGTTTCTCCTAAGGCCATGCAAAATCCTCCCTACTTCATAAAAAGAGGATCCAGCCTCCCTCAGTTCTGTAGGACTACCTCTATGAGAGAATCAACTTGGCTCTCCAGCCTGGAGATAGAATTCTCTAAATGGCCTAAGTATAAATCTCTCTGGGAACTGAGTCCAAAGTTTGGATTCCCAACAATCAAGGCTGAGGTGCCCATGACAGGTTTACTGTCTACTCCTGCCCCTGCTAGAATCAGAACCAGAACTGGGGTCCATTTGACCTTCATTAACATTTCCTCCCTCTTCTCCACTATAGGCATACCCAGAGGATAACAGAGACAGTGTACATAGAGTGAGGGTATGGCTTTCCATTGAGTCGGAGGAGGCACGTTTAGTTAATCCATTAGTACAAACAAGCCAGGATGGGCTGGAGAGATGGCTCAGAGGTTAAGAGCACTGACTGCTCTTCCAGAGGTCCTGAGTTCAATTCCCAGCACCCACATGGTGGCTCACAGCCATCTGTAATGAGATCTGGTGCCCTCTTCTGTATACATAATAAATAAATAAATCTTAGAAAAACAAGCCAGGTAATTTGAGGACGTGATGATGGTCCCTTGTCCTTGGTAGAGCATGTATAAAATTGTAATTCCTGAAGGCCTTTTTCTAGCCTGTCTTCTCTACAACCTGATTTACTGATCCCTGTTCCTTCCCTAGATCCATAGTGTTCCATCTCAGAGGGGACCTAAGAGAGCAGAGATCGACTCAAAAGATAGTTTCCCATCTGTGGTTTTTCTGAATTCCAGTGTCCAGGTTTGGGGCTGATGGAGACTGTGTATCCTGCCTCAGTAAACTCTGGTTATTTTCATCTTTAAGGGGTCTGAGTCCAAGTCCATCTGTCCTTGTCCTTAGTGGCTTTCCCCACCCCCCATGGGTGACACCAGTCACCTTCCCAGACTTAGGGAAAGGGTAAGACTGCTGTCTGGTAGCATCCATCATCCTTGTTACCCTGTTTGGCCAGTTCTTAGTTCACCAGTCTCGCCCCAGGGTGTATTCTCTACAGTCCAGTAAAGTGGGTTACCAGGACTGGGAGAGGCCTCATGTTAGACCTGAGAAAAAGACATTTCCATGACCGGCTGACTAAAATAATCTCTATTTAGAAATACACAAGAGACTGGCCAGAGGACTGTCTCCTCCCCGGAAATTGGGGTTTCAGATAGCAGCCTCTGAAGGTCTTTTGAGGTCCCTTTTATGGGGAAGGATTAGGGTTGGCAGTGTTGTGCCCAGGTCCCAAGACCCTCAAACAAGACCACTATAGAGCTGATGATACCCAATGCAAGCACACAGAGGTGTTTTTGTTTTTGTTGTTTTTGGTTTTTTTGAGACAGGGTTTCTCTGTAGCTTTGGAGCCTGTCCTGGACGAGCTCTGTAGACCAGGCTGGCCTTGAACTCACAGAGATCCACCTGCCTCTGCCTCCCGAGTGCTGAGATTACAGGCGTGTAATCCCATGCCCGGCTGTTTTGGTGTTTTGTTTTGTTTTTGTTTTTGTTTTTTTTAATTATGGAATGCTTCACAAATTTGCATGTCATCCTTGTGCAGGGGCCATGCTAATCTTCTCTGTATCGTTCCAATTTTTAGTATATGTGCTGCCGAAGGATTACATGCAGAGAGTTACATATCTTGGGATTGGACGAGGAGACTAGGGGTGAGGTAGTTCTTTGCTTTGAAGTTACTGGCTGAACTATAAGCGTGAGGTTACTGATGGCTGACAGGATTCAGGGTATCTACAGAGACGTAAACTTTTTACTCCCTATGTCCTGTTTTTGTTGAACCCAGGATATAGACATTCAAATTTATTATTCCAGTCCTATTCTCCCATGAGTTCAGTTTCTTGTCAGGTGAGTCCATTACTCCCAATATCCTGTTTTACCAAGTCCAGGATATATAGATTTATTGTTCCAGCCATATCTTCCCATGTGCTCAACTTCTGGTCAGTTCTAAAACTGCTGGTCAGCAAATACCTGTAGAGGAGTGGGGGTGCATCTCTCAAGAAGGCCACAGATTTTTCCCTTTCATCAGAAAACAGCTGTGGAGATAATTAGATAATCTCGCACCTGGACAGAAGAGTGGGGACCCAGGGCCCAGGGCCACCTGTGGGGTAGATAAGTGCAAGAATGAGTCATGTGGAAGGGGAGTCATCAAGGTACCAAAAAGCAATCGTACATCACAGGTTCAGGAGTTTAGCCAGGCAAAGGACAGGGTATACATCAAGGGGTCACAGGTTCAGCGAAGGCTGAAAAACATAGTTTTCAGGATACATTAAGTTTGGGAAACAGAAACCTGCTCTGGCTTCACAGCCACCGGTTCCAGGGCCATTTCCTCTGTGGCTCTATGGCCTCTGGCCTCTGAGGAACCTCCTTTTCAGAGGCTGTGTTCTTGGGATGGCTCACTCTCCCTTCCAGTTTGGATCTGTTTCTCTAGCCCCCAGGAACACAGGAACACAGGACCGCAGGACCACAGGAACACAGGAACACCCGCTGTATAAGGAGACACACAACCCACAGGAACACAGGAACACCTGCTGTATAAGGAGACACACAACCCACAGAACCACAGGAACACAGGAACACCCGCTGTATAAGGAGACACACAACCCACAGAACCACAGGAACACAGGAACACCTGCTGTATAAGGAGACACAGTCATACAGAGGAGAGACAGCTAGAAAAGACAAACTCCAACGGGAGTCAGGGAGATGTCTCACACATATCCTGGAGACAGGATCTCTGGTCATGTCTGACCTCCCTTCTTGTTTCCTAGCCGGATATTACAGACCAAACTTAATTCCGCAGGTGTTCAGACCATGACTTCCAATTTCCCATTTTTATCCCTCTCCTGGGTGGCAGCGTCGGTGTGCCTCCAGAGTGATTGGCAACAATTGTTCACAAAGGATTGGGGCTCTGGAACATCGCAGGGTTCACACTCCCTAAGAGTTCTCCCCAGCCTGTGTACTCTTCCCCACTCCTAGGCATCCAGAGGCCCTTAAGTGTCTAGGTTCAGACTCTGGGGATCTCACTGGGGCCTCCAAAATGTTATGGGGAGCCCTCCAGAGAAGACCACTCACAGTTTATAGTCAGTTACAAGTCTTTATTACAGCAGGCTCAGATGATTAACTCAGGTATTCAGGACCAAAGTGTAGCCCCGAGCATTTAGACCAAGGGGCTTTCAAAGGGAAAACCACATCCTAGTATCTCACTCTATAGCTGCAGGGGGAGGTTTGCACAAGCCTGCAGTTTACAGGAGCTAAGATAAGTTAGCAGGGACGTCTTGGCCTCAGGTCCTAGAACAGAGTTGGGTTATTTTCCACAGGGTCCTCCATCAAGGAGATCAAATTCTAGTTAAACCTGAAATGGCCTGAGCCTGAACAAGAATACAAGATGGAGGAAGCTCTGCACTGCCTTGCCCTGTCCAGACATGTCAGTTTGGAATAATAGTCTCTTTCTTTGTGACCCCTAACAAATCTAGAAAAATGTTTTAATGAAATATGGCCAGCTGGAGCTGGAAAGGGGGACAAGTCATAGAAGCACTTGGGGTGAAACGTCGGAAGCAGGTCCACTAGCCATCATCTGGGAGCAGATGGGGCCAGCTGCCTTGAAAGTGAGCAGCTGCACAGAAAAATGAGTGAATATTTAGAAACTCAACCATGTGACTCCTGTTAAAACAAAGACTTCTGCCCTCCATTTTCAAAAAAGCTGAGCAGGGCGGCGGTGGCGCACGCCCTTAATCCCAGCACTCAGGAGGCAGAGGCAGGCAGATCTCTGTGAGTTCGAGGCCAGCTGACCATTCTTGTTAGAATTCTGCCCTCACTCCAGCTTCGTGATTACACATGCACAGTTCAGGAGCTAAGCAAAGGGTCTTGCATCTTACATCACCATTGTGTGCTGGTGACTATGGTGTGTGCATGCTACATTGTCACGCAATCAGTGCATGCGTGGTGTAGCTCCATAAGCCTGCCTACACATACATGTTCACCACTACCCTTAAAAGGCTGTGACTCAGACCCCACCCTCTCTGTATTTTGTTCTCTCTCCTCCATCATCTCTCTGCTCTCTGGCATGTGTGTCTCCCTAGGCCTGGTTCTTCTGCCCCCACCCCTTTTTCCTAATAAAGCTCTGATACTGGGTAGTCGTGGCCATGCCTTGTGACCTCTCCATGCGGTAACCAGCGGTAACCAGTGCCACTTGTCATTCTTACAATTCTCACCAAAGTCTGACGTGTTTAGGGTGTCTATACTCTTGTCTTCCTTGCCTCAGTGGTGTCCACCATTTTCTGCTACCTCGACTTTTGTTCCTCCAGTCGGCTGGGCAGCCCTCACTTCATGGCCATGTTAATTAACATGCATGTCTTTTTTCTGGTAAAAAATCCCAGTGAGGTTTTTCTTGCAATGTCTCATCTGCTCTTTGTCTTATTTGCGTACTGTACATGGCAACGTGAAGGGGCTCCAGCAGGCCTGTGTAGGGCAAACACGGCTCTGACAGGCCTTCCCCTTCCCCCAGTCCCTCTGCCTTGCTAAAAACAGATCACATTCCTAAAGCTGGCCACCAAGGTCTGTTCCTTTATTTGGCCACTTCCTCCTTCTGAGGCTGACCACCAAGGTCCAGCTATCAAAGTATTGAAGTCCAGCAATCAAAAGCCCCCTTTGGCTACCCTAATTAACATGCCCAATTGAACACCTCATCCTAACATGAGGTTTCCCCTTTTTCCTTTATAAATTGCCATTTGCCTATGGGCCACGTCCTGTCTCCCCTATCCCGAGGCTGACCTTTGTCCCTGCAGGGCAAATGTCCCTTCACCTTCTCCCTTGTTCCCTTCCCGTCTCCCTCTTCTTCTGTTTCCTGTCTTTGTCTCTTATTCCCTGACCTTCGTCCATCTGAGGCAAATGAATCTCTTTTGCATCAAAGAGATTTTGGTTTTGGGATGTCTTGTGCTGATACCAGTCCCTTCAGGAGTCCTTTGCGTGTTCAAGATAGTTCCAGGACAGGCAGGGCTACACAGAAAAAAACAAAACAACAGGAAGGAAGCAAGGAAGGAAGGAAGGAAGGAAGGAAGGAAGGAAGGAAGGAAGGGAGGAAGGGAGGAAGGAAGGAAAGGAAGGAGGAAGGAAGAAGAAAGGTAAAGATCGAATTCTATGGTGAACATTAGCCCATAGCATTTATGGTCGTTTCAGAAGAACACTAAGCCTAAGCCTGCCAGAGTTTAGTCAAATCGTTCTGTCCTTGCCTCAAATATGGGCAGGAAGGATTACTTTCATTCCGTGTTTCTCCCCAACATGGCTCAAAGGAGAATCACTCTCTCACAGAACAGCTATTTAATTCACAAGAAAAATGAAAAAAAATTTTTATTCTGATGTTAAGAAAACTTGCTCTACCTGCTTCCCAAGAGCCTGGGAACAGGTGTGGGTTTCTCTGACTCCTGTAAACTAACGGTAAAGACAGTGCCATAGCAGCACACTTACCTGATGTGCTCTGAGGGATGATGATGTCCAGTCAGACCTAGAGCAGGGAACTGCTTTAAGTTTTATTAACCCACAGCTGTGATTTTCAGCTTTGACCAGAATAATAATCAAAAAGTGGAATTTTGTTGTTTTGAGATGGTCTGAGGTAGACCACAATGGCCTCCAAGTCAGTGTCTCCGGTCTCAGTCTCAGGGATGCTGGGATTCTAGGCATGCACCATTATGTCTGGCAGCAAAATGTTCTATTAATAGCAATACTCTTACCTTTATACAATGAAAAGGCAAAAATACTTACTTATCCTTTCTTGGAACTGTTATAAGACTTCATTTTGGTATAACAAAGGATAAAGCAAAGGAATATGTTGCGGTAGCGCCCACGCTACCACCACCCGTTTACCATGTCTGAGCGAGGGGCTGTGGATCGAAAGACAGCAGGTGGAGGAACCCCGGAGGGCAGAAGTTCGCTACTGAATATTCTACATATTAGCACCTAAGCTGTTTACACCAAGTGCAGGAAACACAAACAAGGAACTTCCCTTAAGCATCCAGGAGGGTGGAGACTAGCAGGGAATCAGCATAGGGAGGACATCAAGGTCAGGCAAGCAGGGCGGCAATTACCCAATTTGGGAGTTCCAGGGTCCTACAGGGATATAAATAACCTTTGTAGTTAAGTGACTTACTTAAAATATGTTTTGTATTTGAATGCCTTTTCATTTTTCCTTTTCAGAGAAATCAAAACAGGCTGGAGAGACAGCTCAGCAGTTAAGAGTTTGTGCAGGCCGATGGTGGCGGCTCACGCCTTTAATCCCAGCACTCGGGAGGCAGAGGCAGGTGGATCTCTGTGAGTTCAAGATCTATAGAGTAAGATCCAGGACAGGAACCAAAACTACACAGAGAAACCCCATCTCGAAACAAAAACAAGAACAAGAACAAAAAAGAGTTCTTGCAGAGGACCCAGGTTTAGTTCCCAACATCCACATCAGATGGCTCACAACTTCCTGTAACTCCAGAGGTCCAGCAACCTCTCCGGCCTCTGCTGGCACCTCCACAAAGGTAATTTACATACTGTTGCAGAATATCACTTTAACTATGTAAAGGTGTGTTGCTTCCGTTTATGCTGCATTTGTTTTACCTTGCCTGCCTAGGGCACCTGATTGGTCTAATAAAAAACTGAAAGGCCAGTAGCCAGGCAGTAGAAGGATAGGCGGGCTGGTGGGCAGAGAGAATAAGTAGTCGAGAAATCTAGACTCAAGAGGGAATAAGGGAGGAAGAGGGAGAGGCCTATGGCCAGCCAGCCAGGCAGCTATCAGCCAGCTAGCCATGGGGGAAAGCAGGAAAGCAGGACATACAGAAGAAAAGAAAGGTTAAAAAGCCCATGGCGGGGGCTGGAGAGATGGCTCAGAGGTTAAAAGCATTGGCTGCTGGTTGCTCTTCCAGAGGTCCTGAGCTCAATTCCCAGCAACCACATGGTGGCTCACAACCATCAATAATGAGATCTGATGCCCTCTTCTGGCCTGCATGCATACATGCAGACAGGACACTGTATACATAATAAATATATAAACTTAAAAAAAAAAAATCCCCATGGCAAAACAGATGAAGAGAAACAGGTTAAGTTGTATAAGCATAAGATAAGGTCAAGTATTCATAACTAATAATAAGTCTCCATGTCATGATTTGAGGGCTGGCAGTCTAAGACAGCCTGTTACACATTCACATGCACTCAGCGTGGCAATCAGAGCACACAGCCTGGCACTGCAGAAAGCATTTTTTTTTTTTTTCCGAGACAGGGTTTCTCTGTGTGGCTTTGGAGCCTGTCCTGGATCTCACCCTGTAGCCCAGGCTGGCCTCGAACTCACAGAGATCTGCCTGGCTCTGCCTCCCGGAGTGCTGAGATTAAAGGCATGCGCCACTACCACACCCACCACCGCATGGCTAGAAAGAACATTTTTTTTTTTTTTGGAGCTGAGGACTGAACCCAGGGCCTTGCGCTTGCTAGGTAAGCGCTCTACCACTGAGCTAAATCCCCAACCCCGAACATTTTGTTACAAGCAAATATCTCAATACAAACAGCAAGAGAATTTTCCCAAAATGGGCAAGACTGTAAGTCACAAACTGAACTAGGTAACACTTCCATTCAATTAGCAGAAAAAGCCAATTAAACAGTGATTTGATTTCTTTTTAAAAAATTTTTATTTTATTCCCAGCAACCACATGATGGCTCACAACTATCTGTAATGAGATCTGGTGCCCTCTTCTGGCCTGCAGGCAGAACACTGTATACATAAAAAAAAAAAAAAATAAATCTTTAAAAAATTTTTAATTTTATTTTATGTGCATTGGTGTTTTGCCTGCATGTATGTCTGTGAGTTTCAGATCCCCTGGAACTGGAGTCACAGACAGTTCTGAACTGTGTTGTGGGTGCTGGGAATTCAATCTAGGTCCTCTGGAAAAGCAGCCAATGCTCTTAATCTCTTAACCTTTTTTTGAGACAGGGTTTCTCTGTGCAGCTTTGTGCCTTTCCTGGAACTAGCTTTGTAGACCAGGCTGGCCTCGAACTCACAGAGATCTGCCTGGCTCTGCCTCCCGCGTGCTGGGATTAAAGGCATGTGCCACCACCACCTGGCTTGATTTTTTTTAAAGATTTATTTTTATTACTTTAATTATGTGTATGTATGTGGGGGGTGGGTAGGTGCACATGAATGCAAGTTCCCACAGAGGTCAGAAGTGTAAATCCTCCTGGAGCTGGAGTTTCAGGTTGTGGTGAGCCATCTGATGGGTTCTGGGAATCAGGTCCTCAGGAAGAGCAACACCTGCTTTTCTTTCTTTCTCTTTCCTTCTCTCTCTCTCTCTCTCTCTCTCTTGTTATTTGACACAGAGTTTCTCTCTGTAGCCAAGACTGTTCTGGAACTCACTCTGTAGACCAGGCTGGCCTAGAACTCAGATCCACCTGTCTCTGCCTTCTGAGTTCTGGGATTAAAGTTGTGAAGGTGTGCTCCACCACTGCAGGTGCACTATGTGCTCTTTATCTCTGAATAATCTCTCCAGCCCCACTTGATTTCCTTTTTAAAAAAGTGTTTTTTATGGGGTCTGGAGAGTTGACTCAGCAGTCCAAAGCACCATTGCTCTTGCAGAGGACCCAGGTTCAATTCCCAGCACCCATAGAATAGGCATAGAACCTGTGCATAGGGTACATAAATATGCATGCAGGCAAAACACCTACACACAATATATATATAAATTTTTCAAAGTTGTTTTACGTGTATGTGTGAGTGTAGGTATGTTGTAGTTGGAATTTTCTTTGGGCTGCCAACCAGCTCCCAAAATAAAGATACAGAGACTTATTAGTTATGAATGCTCAGCCTTTAGCTTACACTTGTCCCATCATGTAGACGAATTTCTAAACAGTCTTGTTAAATAAGAAACACAGAGCCAAATACAGGGGTGATAGCCGAAGAGATCAGAAAAACAGTGACTAGCTGTGACTAGCCTTAGCTTACCACCTCGCCATCACTTCCCCAGAGAGCTTCTTCAAGCATAACCTGCGCTTTTATTGCCTTCCTGTTCTGCCTTCTCATCGGCTCTAAACTCAGCCACATCACTTCCTCATCACTGCCTGTCTATACAGACCTACAGGTCTCTATGGTTGGTACTGGGATTAAAGGCCTGTGTTACCATGCTTGGCTGCGTCTTTGACCACACAGAGACTCTGCCTGCCATGTGATCGGATTAACGGTGTGTGCCACCACCGCCTGACTTCTGTTTATGGCTCAATATGTGACCTCTGATCTCCAGGCAAACTTTATTTATTAACATACAAATAAAATATCGCATTTCAGCACAAATAAAATATTACCACAACACTAGCTCTTTTTTTTTTTTTTTATTAAATCTTTTATTTTACATACAACAACAGTTTCCCCTCCATCCTATCCTCCCATTTCCTCTCCCGTCTTCCTTTCTACCCACTCCGTCCACTCCTCAGAAAGGTCAGGCCTCCCATGGGAGTCAACAAAGCATGGCACGTCAAGTTGAGGCAGGACTAGGCCCCTCCCCGCTGCATCAAGGTTGCATCCCACCATGGGGAGTAGGTTCCAGAAAGTAGGCTTGTGCACCAGGCACAGATCCTGGCCCCACTGCTATTGGCCCCACAAACAGACCAAGCTACACAACTGTCAGCCACATGCAGATGGCTTAAGTCAATCCCATGTGGGCTCCCTAGAGCAGTCTGTGAGCTCTCATGAGCTCAGGTTAGCTGTCTCTGTGGGTTTCCCTGTCATGGTCTTGACCCCCCTTGCTTATTTAATCCCTCATTCCTCTCTTCTACTGGACTCCTGGAGATCGGCCCAGTGCTTGGCTGCGGATCTCTGCATCTGCTTCCATCAGTTACTGGATGAAGGTTCTATGATGACAGTTAGGGTAGTCACCAATCTGATTACAGGAGAAGGCCAATTCAGGCACCTCTCCACCACTGCTAGGAGTGTTAGCTGGGGTCATCCTTGTATAATCTGGGATTTTCCCTGGTACCAGGTTTCTCTCTAACCCCATAATGGCCACCTCTATCAAGATTCATCTTTTGGCTGGGCCGTGGTGGCACACGCCTGTAATCCCAGCACTCAGGAGGCAGAGGCAGGTGGATCTCTGTGAGTTCGAGGCCGTCCTGGTCTACAGAGCTAGTCCAGGACAGCCTCCAAAGCTACAGAGAAACCCTGTCTCGAAAAACAAAAAACAAAACAAAAGATAATATCTTTTGTTGCTCTTCCTCTCTGTCCTGCCCCCAGCTTGACCATCTTGATCCCTCATGTTCCCATCCTTCATCCCCTCCCCTCCATCCTCCACATCCCTCCCAACCCCTGCCACCCTCAGTTTACCTAGGAGCCCACTAGCTCTTTTAACTAATTTAACCTGTTTCTCTTCATCTATGTTTTGCCTCGGGCTTTTTTCTTTCTTTCATTGTGTGTGTTCTACTTCCCTGCTTCCTCTATGTCTGCTGGCTCTCCCGTTCTCTCTCTTTTTCCTCTCCCCAGCCTGGATTCCTCCTCCTCCTCTTTATGCTTTCTGCCCACCAGCCTCACCCATCCCACTATGGCCTAGCAACACATCTTTATATTGTTAAACAAATGCAGCATAAACAATGTAATACATCTCTGGGGGTTGGGGATTTAGTTCAGTGATAGAGTGCTTGCTTAGCAAGCGCAAGGCCATGGGTTCAGTCCTCAGCTCTTGGAAAAAAAAAAAAAAAAAGAAACCAACAAATAAACAAAACACACCTTTGCCTAGTTAAACAAATATTCTACAACATGAATGTCTTACATTTAGGTTTGCATTTAGATTTCTTGTTATGTGAACACACTGTCCTGCTGGCTGAGCCTACAATGTACTCTTTCCATCAGTGACTCTGAGTAGGGTGAGTGGTCTTACTCATAGATTAGTCTGCTTTGCTTTCTTGTATTGTAGACTTTCAAATCAACACTGCAGCAAAAACACTTTCTTACTTCTGAATTGACCACGTTTTAGGATGTGCTTGAGATAAAGGAGATTAAAGGTTGACACCCCCCCCCACACACACACAGGGTTTCTCTGTAGCTTTGGAGCCTGTCCTGGACGAGCTCTGTAGACCAGGCTGGCCTTGAACTCAGAGATCCACCTGCCTCTGCCTCCTGAGTGCTGGGACTACAGGCATGCGCCACCACCGCCCGGCAAGGCTGATTTTTTTTTTTATCTTGAATTTTTAAAATCTTAGGTATTTGTGCTTGTGTGTGCACTTGCACATGTATGTGCGTCAAGGCCAGAGGTTGATGTGTGTTTCTCAGTCTCCAAGTCACTGTGTGTTGGTTTTTATGAGGCTGTGCAATGTTATTCATTAAGTGGCGCTGTTATCATTCAAGAAAAGCCACTATAAGAGTTTTATTAGGAGAAGGGAGGGGCAGAAAAGAACGTGACCAGGCCTGTGGAAGACATGCACAGGGGGAGGGGGGCAGAAGAAGGGAGAGGAGACTGTGTCCCACTTCTTTTGCATTCCCCTGCACATGAGCATATGGGTTTATGGAGCTATGCCATGCATGTGCATAGATTGTGTGATCATGCTGTATGCAAATTATGCGATCACACAGCACACGATTAAGTAGGACATAAGGCCCCTTACTTGGCTACTGAACTGCGCATGTGTGGTCTTGTAGCTGGGAGAGTGGCCTGGAATTCCAACAATGGGACCTGGGTCTCACTGATTCAACTAGGGTGGTTGGTCAGGGAGCACCAGACATCCTGTTTCTTCTTCCTCCGCACTGAGATTACAAAGCCACACCACCAACACGTCTGGCTTTTGACATGGGCGCTGAGGATCATACTCAGGTCCTTATGCTTGTTTGACAAGAGTTTCTCCTAAAAGGTCCATCTCCCCAGCCTTTCTTTTCGAATCTCTTAACAGACCCATTAATTGGTCTAGTGTTTTTTTCCATCTGAGTGATAGGAACAGAAAGAAGTATAGAAAACTTTTCATTAGCCAGGCATGGTGGCACACACCTTTAATCCCAGCAGAGGCAGGCAGATCTCTGTGAGTTTGAGGCACGCCAAGTCTACAGAGTGTTCCAGGACAGCCAGAGCTACATTTGGTGAGACTCTGAGGTGGTTTGAAAGAAAATGCCCGCCCCCCCAGGGAGTGGCACTATTAGGCTTTGTTGGAGTAGGTATGGTTTTGTTGGAGGAAGTGTGCACTATGGGGGTGGGCTTTGAGGCCTCCTATGCTCAATCTACTTCCAGTGTCTCAGTCTACTTCCTGTTGCCTGCATATCAACATGTAGCAGCTCCTCCAGCACCATGTCTGCCTGCATATCACCATGCTCCCCTTCATGATGATAATGGACTAAATCTCAGAATCTGTAAACTGCTACCCCAGTTAAATGGTTTCCTTTATAAGAGTTGCAGTGGTCATGGTGTTTCTTCACAGCAATAGAAACCCTAACTAAGAGAGACTCTATCTCCAAAAACCAAAAAGAAAAGAAAACCTTTTGTTAGGCCTTATATGCTCAAGTTCCACATTAGTGATAAGTTTTTTTTCACACCCCAGTAAGCCTCTCCACCCACGCAGTAATCCAAATCAGACCAAATCAGACCGAATTAGAAAAAGCTTCAGTTTAATGGGTAGAGTGTTCCCAGGTGATTCTCCAGCCCCACAGAGAGGAGATGGGGATGAGAGACTGTAAAACCATGTGTCTGTTTTCTGGGATGCAGCTTAAATATCCTGTGGGAGTGGTCTTGAGACTCTGTAGGGGAGGAGCAACGTTTGGCGGGCTTTGAAGGGGCGGGTTTGGGGAAAGACATGGGGGAGGGGAGTTGAGGTGTATCTTCTACCAGCACATTGGAGACTCTTCAGGTATAGGGGCACCAGGGGCCGAGGTGGAGTGCCCACCCAAACAATTAGCATTTCACATTTTTACATTTAACATATTTAACAGCTTTTATGACAAAGAAAAACTACTAAATTATGCACATACCATCCTGTTGCATAACATTCCTCAGAGATTAAAATATTCCATCCTGCAGGGAAGCACCTTCAGCAAGAAGGTAAACAACTCAAAATAGTTTCCAGAAGTCCCTGAAATGACCAGATTCATAGGCCCCTCCCTGCCAGAATAAACAATGAAAGCTGAGTGTCCCTCTCAGACTAAATGAGCAAAGACGACTCAGACAAACCAAGTTGTGAAGAACATTCTTTTCTTTTTTTTTTTTTTTAAAACATTTATTTATTATGTATGTGGTGTTCTGCATGCAGGCCAGTAGAGGGAGCCAGATCTCATTACAGATGGTTGTGAGCCACCATGTGGGTGCTGGGAATTGAACTCAGGACCTCTGGAAGAGCAGCCAGTGCTCTTAACCTCTGAGCCATCTCTCTAGCCCTCTTTTTTGATTTTTCAAGACAGGGTTTCTCTGTGTAACCCTGGTTGTCCTGGAAATCAGGCTGGCCTCAAACTCACAGAGATCTGCCTGGCTCTACCTCCTGAGTGCTGGGATTAAAGGCGTGCACCACCACTGACTGGCAGAGAACAATATTTTGATAACAAATGCTCTGCCTGACAGAGGTTTAGACTAACTGGGAACTTGAAAAGGACACTCTCCAGCCTGTTGAGCCTCCTGCAGGCTGAGCAGTGTGCCCCAGGTTCCTAGCTTTTGTGAGCTGTCACCCATGCTGAGTGGACTTAGGTGGCAGAGCTGTCTTTGTGTTATTTCTGCTCCTGTAACCCCTCACCCATATTCCTGTAGAGTAACCCTGATAAAACTCATTGGTTCACCTGTGGAGGGACCCCAAAACAATTGACCACACAGCTGCCATGACAGACTTAGGGGCTCAGACACAGCTTCTGTGACAGGCTTACTGGTGGGCAACACCCAGATCCAGAAAAAGCCTTAAGCTGACACCACCCAGGGATCTAGCCAGGGATGGGGAAGGACCTGACATTCCAAACATTCCAACCATTAGATAAGGTGGGCTGATGTCCCTGAGTCTAGCACACACCAATTTTTGTTTTACAGATACCCCTAGACAATTGTCAGCCAATCGGGGGGCCTGAACCCTGGGAATCCCCTCACCCCAACCTCTACTATGATAAAAACCCTACCCTGCCTGGGCTCAGGGCTCTCTGCTCTCACCACTTGATTTGTGGGACAGACAGGGCAAGGCCCAGAGCTTGAAAATAAGTGCTCGGAGCTGGAGAGATGGCTCAGAGGTTAAGATCAGTGACTGTTCCAGAGGTCCTGAGTTCAATTCCCAGCAACCACTTCTGGTCTGCAGACATACATGCTGTATACATAATAAATAAATAAATAAATAAATAAATAAATAAATAAATAAATAAATGATAAATCTTTAAAAAAATAAAATAAAGGCTCTTTGCTTTTACATGTGGGATTCGGTCTCTGTGGTGGTCTTTTGGGGGTCCCCTAGATCTGGGCATAATATTCACTGAGTTGGACTTTGGTGGTATCTTGGCATCTGAGGTGTCAAGTTGGACATAGTGCTTAGTTAAGCACCAGGAAGAAACAGACTGGGGACTTTGGGTTCATTATCATATTCTGTCCTGTAGCTAGTGAAATAATCACAAAGGATTTAGTTACTCTTTTGTGAGACTGGGTCCCACTTGCCATAGACTGGCTTCAAGTCTCTGAACCCCAAGGATGACCTTGAACTTTTTTTTTCCCCCTTTGGTTTTCACTGGCTGGGTTTCTCTGAGTAGCCCTGGCTGTCCTGGAACTCACTTTGTATACCAGGCTCATCTCAAACTCAGAGATGGACTGCCTCTGCCTCCCAAATACTGGGATTAAAGGCGTGCACTACTACCAGCAGGCCAGATCTTGATTTTTTAATCTTTCTGCTTCCATATCTTGAGTGCTTGTGTTGTGGCCACGTTGCAAGACCCCCAACAAGACCACCAGAGAGCTGATATCCAGTGCAAAACACACAGGGGTTTATTGATAACAAGCAAGCTTGGACTTGGTCCGAGTCCAACATCCAACACAGCGGGTGGAGGAGGACAGCCCTGAACTCTCAGGGTGAGGGGTTTTTTAAGGGAAAAAACTGCAAGCAGGGTGGTACAAGCCTTGGTGTCATATGATTGGGTGAGGCTGTGTAACCTTTGAATTTACTGGTTGGGGGTTACAGTTATCATTTTTGGGCAAGATTGGACAAGACCCAGGCTCTGTCCTTGAGCTGCCATGGGGGGGGTCACAGGTTCACATTGACCTATGTAGCTCTAAGTTGGTGAGGGGTCCAGACAGAAAACAACTGGCTGAACCTTCAGCAGTCAGTACGTGCAGAAAGGGAGCTACTGCAAGGACTATGTCACGGCTCTCCCAGAAACTGCTTGCTCATCTCAGGAAACTGAACTGAGGCCTGATCTCTGAGAGAGGACTGAGCA
Organism: Onychomys torridus; assembly: GCF_903995425.1. Classification (NCBI taxonomy): domain Eukaryota; kingdom Metazoa; phylum Chordata; class Mammalia; order Rodentia; family Cricetidae; genus Onychomys; species Onychomys torridus. The sequence continues at coordinate 73,384,812 of NC_050454.1, forward strand.
GTCTGTTATGGCATCTGCTTGGTCCCTTCATGTTAGGGACCCAGATTTCAGGAACCAAACATGAACCATGGAAAGTACTAGCTAAGCCAGAGAACAAGTTATAAGACCACTGCCCTTCCCCAGAGCAGTAACACCTGTTTGCTAACCGGAGGCTCCCAAAGATAAGAACATTCCACAGTCAGGTGCCATGGCAACCGAATGTAAAGAGCATTCCACGGTCAGGTAGCCTAGCAACAGAACAAATGGCCCCTGACCAGTCACCTTAGCCGACTTCACGACCTGCACGTCTCCCACGTTCTGCACGCCTTCCACGTCCCTTCCCCTTCCCTCCTTCCTGCCCCTTCCCCTCTTATGCTATATAAGCCATGTGGAGGAAAATAAAGATTGGCAGCTTGATCAGAATACTGTCTTGCTGTCATCTCTTGTGTCCCCTGTCCCCTGTTCTTTCATTCACTCCCACAGGTGGGTTGCCCCCCCCTCCGTTGAAACCCTGCTGGCCGGGGCACTTTCACTTGGATTATATATGCGTATGCTTCCCTACCTGCCTGGTTTAAGCATTTCTTGCCTGGAAGATTATCTTTGGTCACCCACCTGGATCCAGTGTATTCATTAGGCTTCCAACAGTGGAAGAGGGGATTGGGAGGCAGGAATGAAGGCAGGTTGGGGACCCAAGCAGAGAGCTGTGATGGCCAATCTTGAAGACTGATGAGAGATGAGGCCAGAGTGCTGGCATCCAATGCTGGAAAAAGCTAGAAAATGGACTCTAGTTTAGGAATTCCAGAAGGAAGATAGCCTATTTTTAGCACAGTGGGGTGTACTTCAGATTTCTGAACTCTATAACAAATTTATGCAAACTCAAGCACTAAATGTGTGGTAATTTATTACAGTGTTAAGGGGAGCCCACCAGAGATGACCACTCAAACACAGTTTATAGCCAGTTGAAAATCTTTTTTTTTTTTTTTAAAGATTAATTTATTATGTATACATTGCAGAACACCAGAAGAGGGCACCAGATCTCATTACAGATGGTTGTGGGCCATCATATGGGTGCTGGGAATTGAACTCAGGACCTCTGGAAGAGTAGCCAGTGCTCTTAACCTCTGAGCCATCTTGCCAGCCCCAGTTGAAAATCTTTATTCCAACCAGCTAAGACTACACTCAGGTATTTGGACCTAAGTGTAGCACTGAGTGTCCAGAGCACCGGGTTTTAGAAGGCAGAAACCATGTCTTAGCATCTCTTGATGGGCAGCAAGGGGGGATTTGCACAAGCAGGCAGTTTAAGAGAAGGCAAGTCAGCTGGGCCATCTCCTCGACCTTGGGTTCGCAGAAGGTCATTTTGGGTAATTTCCCATGGGATTCTCATCAAGGAGGTCAAATTTTAGTTAAACCTGAGATGGCCTCAGCAAGAATACAGATGTAGGAACCTTAGCAGAATTAATAAGGAAGATCTCATTAGGAGTTCTACTTATCAAAACTTGTACTGGATCTTGGTTGATGCTTTCACACTTTTTCTTTCTTTCTTTTTTTTTTTGGAGCTGAGGATCGAACCCAGGGCCTTGTGCTTGCTAGGTAAGCGCTCTACCACTGAGCTAATCCCCAACCCCCACACTTGCTTTTATACATAATAGAACTCAGCCCCCCTGAGAACTGAGAGCGGCCCACAGGAACTGAGCTGAGCTGCTCCTGAAGGCTAGGACGAGCTTGTCCTGCTCCTCAGCTGCATCTATTACAGGATCTTCACCAGCAGTTTTCTCAGCATCTTGCCTCACCAGGAACAGAGTGGTCCTCCTGGGGTGGTGTGACTGCAGTGTTGAGACTTGGGGTTGAAGAGTCAGCAGGCATGGGGGAGTGGGGGGTGGTTGTGGGGAGGAGATATGGACACCACTGCCATCCCTTTCTCCTGAGGTGGTCACTCCAAATCCATCTAAAGCTCCAGTGTGTGCAGGACATGGCAGCCTGCCTGCAGCCTTAGGTAGTCTAGCTGTCGGGGAAGCTCATGAGGAGGCAGTCTACTGGCCAGCATGTCTTTTCATAGAGAGAATTCATTCCACTACTGCTGGTAGTGTGAGAGCCAAAGTTACATTTTAAGTTTTAATTGTTTTGCCTAAGAGATCCATGAAACAAAAATGCCTCTGGGGCTGGAGAGATGGCCCAGAGGTTAAGAGTACCGACTGCTCTTCCAGAGGTCCTGAGTTCAATTCCCAGCAACCACATGATGGCTCACAACCATCTGTAATGAGATCTGGCGCCCTCTTCTATATACATGATAAGTAAATAAATCTTAAAAAAAATGCCTCTGATCTGCAAGCTTCTTGCTCAAGGACAGATAGTTCCTGAAATGTTGGAGACTACTGTTTATGGGAGATAACAAGTCATATGTTTCCCACTCCCCGAAATAAGTTTGTTTGAGCCATCTCACTGGATGTGCATGATGACATGTGGGTGGGAAGTTCCAGGCAGAGAATATATCAGAATGTATGTTTGCTTCTGATTGGATGTAGGCTTGAAGTCGTCAGGATATATGCGTACCCTGATTAGACCTGGTGGGAAATACTTAAGACACTGTAAACCCTGATTTGGGGTCACCTTCTGGAAACCCAAAGATGGACCTGGCCAGAGCCCATCTATCTGGCTAGTATTTAATTAAAGCTTGTGTCAAATTTGGCTTCAAATTATGGTAGTGGTCTTATTCTAGATAGTGGGGTTAACAGTATTTAAGTGTGTGTCACGTGTTTCCTTGCAAGTAAAACATGCAGAACTAGTCATTATTTCTCAGTTACTCGTTCTCAGAATCTAACATGCGAGAAAAGACAGTCAATTATCTTTCACTTTACTACTTTATTCACCATATGTAAGTGAATCTGGGTTTTTTGTTATTAATATTCATTATTGTCTAATATGTTTTTTCCCCAAGGGGCTGAAAACACAACATTCTTTTACAAAACTTAATTTCTCTTGACACTTCAAAGACTATCTGAGAGAAAAGCAAGCAGACAAAACTTTTGTAGTTCCTTCTGAACGTTGTCTAACCAGAGGGAGTGAATGAGGATCAGTAAAGGGGTCTTCGGTTTTATTCTGACTGCCAGGTCAAGGCTTTGACAATAGGTCTTACGTGTCTCCACAAGTATTCGGAAGTCCTTCCCAGTGTTCTCACTTTGACATAGAGGAAGGTAACTAGGCACAGAGACAAGCTTCTGCATTTTAGTCAGGCATGCTTGTGATCCCCCTATTTGGGAGGTGTAAGCAGGGAGATCAGAAGTCAGTTTCCTCATCAGCTACACAGAGGGTTTGAGGCCAGCCTGTATTCCCCCGACCCTGTAGTTTCAGAGGTTCAGTCCATTATCATTATGACCGGGAGCATGATGGTGTGCAGGCAGATGTGGTGCTGGTGAAGTAGCTGAGAGTTCTGCATTTTGTAGGCAACAGGCCAATTTTGGTAATTTTATTAAAAGCTCACTATAAATCCAAAACGTTTTTTCTTTTGTTCTTCATTTGTGCTGATGGGACCTAAGACTCCACACATGGTTGGCAAGTCTCAATCAGACACTAAGTGGTCTCTTTTGATTAATAATTTATTTCTAGGAATACAATTTTATACGCTGTTCATGTTTACTAGTGTTTAGTTTAAAAAAATGTAGACAAGCCATTTTACACGAAACTGATCAGAAGACATTTTTTTAGTTACTTGCTATGACGAAGTAGGTTTCTATTCACGCAAAGGCTTATCCTAAGATAAATTTAAGAATAAAGTTTGCCTGGTGGTGGTGGCGCACAGCTTCAATCCCAGCACTCGGGAGGCAGAAGCGGGCGGATTCGAGGCCAGCCTGGCCCGCAGAGCCAGTTCCAGGGCAGACAGGGATACACAGAGAGAGACCCTGTCTTGAAAAAACAAACAACAAACAAACAAACAAACAAACGAGCAATAAAGGTGAGTTAATTCAGTAAGAACACAAATAGTTCCCAGATACTACAAACACAGCGCAATGCAATCACAGTTTGCAAACCCTGGTCAGCCTCCGCTAGTGGTACCGGTACCACGTGGCTACGGTAGCCGGGAAGGAGCAACTCCCCTTACGGTCCCCGAGAGGAGGTGCCATGAGCAGGCGCGGGAGCCGCTGGCGGCGTGGTTCCCATGGTGCTGCCGTAGCCGCGGTGCACCGGCGCAGGCGCAGTCGACGACGCCGTCTCCCGGGCGCTGCGGTAGCGGAGTGGGGCTGCAGTGCGCAGGCGCAGGCGGGTGCGGCGCCCTGGTCCCCATGGCGCTGTAGTAGCGGAGCTGGTGCGTGGGAGCCGGGATGAGCGCGTCCGAGGCGGACCGCGGGGCGTGGCTGCTGGTGCTGAGCTTCGTGTTCGGGTGCAACGTGCTGCGGATCCTCCTGCCGTCCCTTTCCTCCTTCGTAAGTAGCTGCCTGGGGGCGGCCGAGGCCGGGACGCCGGGCCTTGGCGGGTGTGTGCTGCAAGGTTTACACCGTCAGGTGGCTCCTAGCTCCTAACAGGTCGCGAGGTTCCAACCAACCAACTCCACTCACTGCGCTCTGGAGAGTTGGGACTCCCGGAGCCACGCTTTCTGGTAGCAGGAAGCCTCAGGCGGGACCACAGTGCAGCCGGGCCAGGCATCCTCACAGGTGCCTGGTTCTGGAGCGGCAGATCCCGGACCGCAGGGGGCCCCCCTTCTGCTGTCTACATGGAAGAAGGAACACTACCGAAGCGTCTAGAGGACATACCCTTCTTGCTCACTCGCGTTTCTTTTCTTTTCGGTTTTCGAGACAGGGTTTCCTCTGTGTAATAGAATCAGACTGTCCTGGAACTTGCTTTGTAGACCAGGCTGGCCTCGAACTCACAGAGATCCTCTTTCCTTTGCCTCCTGAGTGCTGGGATTAAAGGCGTGCGCCACCACCGGCTTTCTCATTTCTTTTTAATTTTTTATGTGTATGTGTGTTTTGCCTGCATGTAAGTGCATCCCATGTGTGCAGTGCCTTTGAGGCCAGAAGAGGGGCATTGGATCCCCTGGAACTGGAATCATAGCTGTGAACCACCATGCCGGTGCTGGGAGCAGAATCCAGGTCCTCTGCAAGAGCAGCTAGTGCTCTTAACCACTGGGTTATCTCTCCAGTCTCTCCCCAGTCTGTAGCTATGAAAGATTTATTTATTATTTTATGTGTATGTTCCCATTGTATGTACGTGTACCATGTGAATGCGGTTGCCTTGTGGAGGCCAGAAGAGATCGTCACATCCTCTGGAACTGAGTTACAGATGGTGTGAGCTGCCACATGGGTGTTGGGAAGGAACCCAGGTCCTCTGCAAGAGGAGCAAGTGTGCTTAACCGCTGAGCCATCTCTACAGCCTGTACCTATAGCCCTGGAAAACATTCTTTGTGATAATCCATGTGTTTGTTTCAGTAGTTAAGAGTTACTCACTTAGCCGGGCGGTGGTGGCGCACACCTTTAATCTCAGCACTTGGGAGGCAGAGGCAGGTGGATCTCTGTGAGTTCAAGGCCAGCCTGGTCTACAGAGCGAGATCCGGGAAAAGTGCAAAGCTACACAGAGAAACCCTGTCTCGAAAAATAAAAAAACAAAAACAAAATAAACAAACAACAACAACAACAAAAAAAAACAAAAAACCCCAAGAGTTACTCTCTTGTCGGGACAGCAGCACCTGTGGTTATGTACGTTCTCATTCTGGTTCCTGTGTAGTTTTATTTCCCGTCTCATTTAGTGTGTGTGTGTGTATGGGCACATGTATGTATGTGTGTGGGTGCACACAAATGGAGGGCTGCAGGTTGATATCAGGAATAGTCCTTGGTCACTCTTCTTCTGTCATTAGACAGAATTTGAGGCAAGGTCTCAGTAAAATCCAGAGCACACTGATAGGGCTAGTCTCATTAACTAGCTTGCTGTGGTGATCCCATCTCCATCTTGCAAGGCTGGCATAGAGGGGCATCTACACCCACCTTTTAGGCGGCTTCCTCATGCGCGTACAGCAAGAGCTTTAACCACTGGGCCACCTCCCTGCCTTTGTGTGGTTCCTTCTCCTTCCATCCCGTGTCTCACTTCATTTTACCTCAGAGTGGAGCTAAGGAAACAACTCAGTTGCTCAAGGAGGCTGTGGGGCTGTCCTCGCTCAGTTTGTCATGAGTTTCCAGTGGCTAGCAGATAGGGAGGAGATGCATGTCTGGCCATCATCTCAGGATCCTCCAGTATACTTTTACAAGACTTGTGTGTGCTCTGTATCAGTCCTGAGTGTTTGCCCTGGGTGCATAGGCAGGCATCATTGTTTGGAGGAAGCACCTGGACTTGACCTGGGCCAGCACCGAGTTCTGTGCTGTTCCTGCAGGAGGTACACTACCTTGAATCCACTACCAAACCCTTTGGTAGTAACACCTGGGGTGGTTGCTGGGTCCGGAAGGATAATGCATGATAAATACTGTAGTGGAGTACAGACCATCTGTAATTGGTGTTCAGAACAGGGAAGAGGGGTGAGAGATCTCATTTGTCTTGTTGCTGGGTTTCCAATGAGGGAACACCCTGGTATAAGGATGCCAAAATGCTGCTCCCCACAATGGTGAGAGTGTCCCCACCCCCTGCTTTGATTTGAAAGACCAAGTGTGACGAATTGATGACAAGGTGGTTGGGTTGGGATGCAGCACCATGTCTGGGTGTTCAGAGTGTAGCCTTCCTCACTGTGATCCTGAGCGGTAACTTTCCTCACGGTGTTGCGGGCATCGGTGCGGTCAGGAGGGGCAGGCAGCTGCCGGGGTGGTGCCGGTGCCTGTGGTTGGCCTGGCTGGGATTGTTCTGAGGTTCCCTTTATGTTGGTCACAGCATGTCTAGCTGAGACTGTCGGATTCATAAAGTAGGAGATCCTAAGAGAAGAGGACATAGGGTGCACTGTGCACATCCACAGGAGGCACACTGCTCAGGTACTCCCGAACTGATGTCTACTGGTGGGGTGAGGCTCTTCTGAGATGAGGGTCTGATGTTCAGGTGCCCAAGGAACTGGGCCTGGCAGAGGTGGGGTGAGGGCCTGAGAGTCTCATGTGCAGGTGCCAGCGTGAACTTCCTTACAGACCCAGCCTGGCTGGCAGTAGTGTACTGCACACAGGCCTCTGGGGCCTGGCTGGGGCAGTCTACTTCTCTCAGTGTGTGTTCAGCGGTTTCCAAGTTACCCTTTGCTTTTTGCTCCAAACCTTGGCCAGCTCCTTCTGGGACCCGTCTGGAGCATTCCTCAGCTATTCCCTTTCGCCAGACCAGCCTCTCAGCAAGGCCCTTCTTTGGGATTGTTTATATTTATTTTATTTTTATTTTTGTTTGTTTGTTTATTTATCTATTTATTTATTTACTTAATCTGAGTTTCTCTGTGTAGCCCTGGCTGTCCTGGAACTCACTCTCTAGACAGGCTGCCCTCAAACTCAGGGATCTGCCTGTGGCTGCCTCCCAAGTACTGGGATTAAAGGCATGTGTCACCATGACTGGTTGGGACAGGATTTTGGGGCATAGCAACCGAACAGGATGTGCTCCTGGAACCTCAACTGAGGTGTGTTCCTGGGCTGGTGGATGGAGTGCTTGGCTGACAGGGACCTCTACCCAAGGGGCAGGCCTCTGGACTTTCTGTGTTTGGGTCTCATCTTAGGTCCCTTCTTGAGATGAGATGGGTGTGGAGACACACCCATGCTGGTGAGCTGGGCTGGTCACTTTTGTTCTTGCCTGTGGAATTCTAGGAGGGAAGAGCCGGGCTGGGCAGCTCATACCAGCAAGCTTTCAGATCTGTCTGGCCCTTGGGTTGTCAGTGATAAGTCAGGGTTTGACCCTTCCCAGAGTGACTCCAAGCTCAATCTTGGGCAAGCGTATAGGCAGAGTGTATCCTGGCCAAATAGGATTGCAGCAGGAGCCTAGTATACTTGCCCACAGGCATCTAGCCTCTGCCAGCAGTGTGGGAAGAAGGAAGCCTAGCTTCTGTCCTGTTTCTCGGTTGTCTCTACCACCTGAGTCATCTTGATAAAAAATTCACAAACTTGGTGCCTCAGAGTCTTGGTGGTTCTGTCTCCAGGGCATTTGTGAGTCTGAATCACCTAAAGGATGGCTTGTTTTTCTTTTCAGATGGGCCCCAGTGTGCCGCTCATGCTGGTCTGGAGGTGGCCATGAACTCCTGGCTGGCTTTGAGCAGCTCCTGCTGCAGCGTCCCAATGATGGGGCCATGGGTGTGCACCTCCAGGCCCAGCTTGCTCCTGTTTCTTGTTTAAGTTCAAGCAGACTTTATAGAGACCCTGATTTTGAATGATAGTTCTGTAACTTTAAAAAAAAAAAAAAAAAAAAAAAAAGGTGTACGGGAGCTGGAGAGATGGCTCAGTGGTTAAGAGCATCGACTGCTCTTCCAGAGGGCCTGGGTTCAATTCCCAGTACCCACATAGCAGCTCACAACTGTCTGTAATTCCAGTTCCAGGGACTTGACAGCCATGGCAAAACACTAATGCACATAAAATAAAATAAATTAATTAAAAGGAAACAGCAAAAAAATGATGTATGACCTTTAATGGGTGTTTAGCCTGCAGGTATGACTTATGTCTGTACATCACCTGCATGCCTGGTGCCCATGGACCCAGAAAAGGGCATTGGATTCCCTAGAACTTGAGTTACAAATGGTTGTGAGCTACCATACGGGTTCTGGGAACTAAACTCCAATCCTCTATTGAAAAAAAAGTGCTCTTAACCCACTGTCTTTGCAGTCTGTCTCTGTGACTTTTAGAGACTTTGGTCCATTCCTGTTTCCATCTCCAAGGTGGACCAGGCTGCAGTAACTCTCTGAAAGGCTGTTTTACATACCCTGTTCCTTGTGCCAGCCTCAGACGTGGCACAGTAGTGAGCTCACTGTGTAGCTGCCAGTGTGACTCAGATTGCTGGCCCCAGCCTGAGGGCTTTCTCTGTTCTGCGGGCTCTCGAGGGGGCTTCCACTTGTGTGCCTGGACTGTATGTTGACACTGCAGTTAAGGGTTTGGTTCTGGCTGTAACTTCAATTGTCCTATCGTATGGCAAGCAGAGGGGTCCTCTGAACTGGGGGTTGACACTTGCTGTGGGCCAGGTACACTTTGGATGCTTCCACTTTTTGTCTTTAAAAACAAACAGAGCTATTCTTAAAATGTTTGGACAAACCTCACATGCAGGTCAGTCATACAGTTTAAAAAGCGTTTTCTCCCCCCAGAACCCTTGAAGATAAGTTGACAGCCTTGTTGAGTGAGGATAGGTCTCGGCTGTAGTACCAGTGACAAATGTGTTAACTGTCCAAGCTGAAAGCTTGCTTCGCCTTCTCCTCGTTAGATGAGGTTCTTTCCAACATCACTGTGTTCGTGGTGATCTCTGCTGTCCCCGGTCTTGGGGGGCTGTTCTGCAGAGCCACTGCTGTGTTTGGAGGGGTCCTGGACAGTGCTGTGTTGCTGCGTCTCCCACTGGTTGGTATCCGCTTCCATCTGATGCAGAGGTGCCTTTCTGCACTCACCTTCCTCACAGCTCTGAGAGTGGTGGGTGCCACCTGGTGGCCGCTGTTGTCTTGCTCTGGTTTGACTGAAGGGCTGTTTCTGTTTTATGTGACTCCCCCAGTGTCTTCCTGCACCCTCTAAACCATGTGGCAGCTGGGCCTGTCAGAAAGCCTGTCTTAGGATCAAGCTTGTAGGGGTCCATAGCGTCAATTGGCTGGGTCTCGGTGAGCACATACAGGTCCCCGCGTTAGAGCTGGAACATGGAAGGACACTGATGCTGGCCTCTTCCCTGCCAGGTTTCCAGGGTGCTGCAGAAGGATGCAGAGCAGGAGTCACAGATGAGGGCAGAGATCCAGAACATGAAGCAGGAGCTGTCCACTGTCAACATGATGGACGAATTTGCCAGATATGCCCGGCTGGAAAGGAAGATCAACAAAATGACGGACAAGCTCAAAACTCACGGTACTCCCCTGCAGTCACCTGTCATGGCAGGCATCACGAGGGCTGATTAGGGGAGGGCTTTTGTGTGTGGATCTGAGGGTCATGCTTTGCTTCCTAGAGGGCTGCACAGTGATCAGACCTTGTAGTTGTATAGAGGATCTTCCACAGTAACTTCACTTCTCCCTCTTTGCTGGTCAACATTTGCTTCCTGTAGAAATCATTGTAGATTCTTCATCCTCTAGATTTTTATTTCCAGGTTTGGCATTTGCTGAGAGAAGTCCAGGTAGAGATTACACGGTGGGTCCAGGGTACTTTGTCTCACTCTCAGGAGCATGCCCACAGTGTGGGGATGCCAAGGAGCAGCTCCTGCGCCAAGGGTGGTGCACACTTGAGTCCCGGTGCTCTGAGGCAGAGTCAGGCAGGTCTCTTTGAATTCAAGGCCTGGTCTACATGGTGAGTTTCAGACTAGCCAGGGATACATAGTGAGACACACACACACACACACACACACACACACACACACACACTGTCTTTGTTTCTCTCTCTCTCTCTCACTCACACACACACACACACACTCTGTCTTTGTCTCTCTATGACACACACACACACACACACACACACTGTCTTTGTTTCTCTCTCTCTCTCTCACTCACACACACACACACACTCTGTCTTTGTCTCTCTATGACACACACACACACACACACACACACACACACACACACACACACACACACGTGCACGCACCCCTCCAGACAGTAGTGTGTCCTGAGAGGCCCTGCTGGGCTGTGTAAGATGGAGCAGGCTGCACACTGCAGACCTCACAGGGGCCTGTGTAGGCCTGGGAGAGCTGGGGTGGTTAGAAAATGGAGATGAGGTTTAACTGTTGGCAGGCGGCAAGTGCATTAGCAAGAGTCTGAGTAGGCTTGTACTTAAATGATGGCCTAGTGATGCAGCTTTTTAAATTCTGTGAGTTAGTGCACAGATAAGCAGCTTCATCATGGCGTTTCATACTATGTGCTGTACTTGGTCCTGTTTGGTGTTTCCAAGTATATTGATTATTCTTTACAGTTAGAAGATGTTTTACAAAGGAAAATAACACTTCTGTGTATTTGGGTATTTTCTCAGCTTTGCAGGATTAATTCATGTTTCACCTTTTTTTCTTTCAGTGAAAGCACGGACAGCTCAGTTGGCCAAGATCAAATGGTTTATAAGCGTTGCTTTCTACATCCTGCAAGTAAGTGTGTGGTGTCACCTGGGCTCTGGACAGCTTTTCTGCTCGTGTGTGTGTGTGTGTGTGTGTGTGTGTGTGTGTGTGTATGTAAGTGTATGTAAACACACACACACACACACACACACACACACACACACACACACACGGGTATGATGTGTATGGAGGCCAGAGGTAGATGTTGGGTGTCTTCCTTGATAGCACCAATCTCTATCTTCTATCTTCTCTCTCTGCAGATTATATAATGTGTATATACATACATACATACATACATACATACATACATACATACATTACATATATTCTAGTCAGCTTGCTTAGGGCAGTCCTTGTCTCCAGCTCCTGAAATATGGACAGCTGCTTTGCTTTGGACAGCTGCTTTGCTCTCCTGCATCTATGTGGGTGCTGAGGATCAAAGCTGTACGGCAAGCTCTTTTCTGCTGAGCCATCTATCCAGCCCCCAGCCATGAATTTCTAAGACCAATAAAGAAAATCTCTATTGGAGACTTAAGTTCTTGGCTGGTTTGCCTTGCCCTACCCTAGAAGCTCCTGAGTTCCTTGCCCTCGTGGGTGTAAATAGGACTCCCATCCTCCAGGTGGGAAACCAACTGTTTTTTCTTTTCTTTACTCATTTGTATGTGTATGGGTGTTTTGCCTGCATGTATGTCTATATATACACCATGTGTGTACCTGGTATCCTTGGAGGTCAGAAGAGGGTATCAGGTCCCCTGGGACTGAATTTAGAAACTGTTGTAAGCCACCCCTATGGGTGCTGGGAATTGAACCTGGGTCCTGGAAGAGCAGGCAGTGCTCTTACATGCTGAGCAATTTCTTGCCAACCCATTTTTCTCATTTCTTGGCCCCTGGTGTTCTTGCCTTCCTGGATGACTGTTGGAGCTGCCGCCGCACAGCTGGCTGGCGTCAGCAGCTACCTGAGGACCTGGGGTTTTAGTGGTCTGTGTGGGCCTTTGCTGAGGTAAAGCACTCCTGCCAGCCCCTGAAGATGGGTTTAGAGAAAGGCTGGAGTGAATCGGCTCAAGGCACTCTTAACTTGATAAGCCCTGCTTCACAGAGACCCTGGCATCCGGCAGGCACCATTCACTTGAGGAGGGTGTTTGGGGCAACAGAGACCCAGGCATCCCCAGGCACCACTCAGTTGAGGAGGGTGTTTGGGGCAGCAGAGACCCTGGCATCTGGCAGGCACCACTCACTTGAGGAGGGTGTTTGGGGCAATGGAAGTTGCTTCTGGGAAAGGGCAAGAAGTAAAGCATGAGTTTTCACCAGCTAGAAACTGATGGGCATGGCAGAGGGCCGCCTCTCGTGGAACAGCGTGTGTGCGGAGAACTGTGGTTACAGGATCTTGGAGTCATGACTGCTTTTATATTTGGCATGTAGTTCAGCTCCTCAGGAGACATTGTGGGTGGACTCAGCTAACTTAAATAGTGAATGTATGGCTTCTGTGTTAAAGGGTAAAATGCCAGTTCCCACGAGATGGCCCACCTCCCTGTCACCAGTGTCTTAGGTTTTGTCTCAAGTCCGTGTGTGCGTGTGCGTGCGCGCGCGTGTGTGCGCGCACATGCGTGCGTTCACTGCGAGGACTGACTAGGCAGGGTGTGATGCCCCCACTCACCACATCTTTCTCTAGGCAGCATTGATGATCTCGCTCATTTGGAAGTACTACTCTGTCCCTGTGGCTGTGGTGCCCAGCAAGTGGATCACCCCACTAGACCGCCTGGTAGCCTTTCCTACTCGAGTAGCAGGTAGGTGGTAGAGGTTAGACCGCCTGGCATTGTCCTCACTGTCCCCGTCTCAGCCTTTTGGAGTCTAGAGAAGCTGCTTGCAGGTCACTTGAATGCTCAGGAGCAGTTACAGCTCGGCACTCAGAGGCCGCCTTCTCCTCCTCCCTGTGGCTTCCACACTGAGTAACTTGCTGCTGTTGGCTGTTGTTTTGGATGTTAGAGGTTGTTTGTGTCATTGAAGAATGAGCAGACACATAGGAATACGTTTTTGGGTTGAGGGGTGGTTGAGATAGGGTTTTACTGTGTGGCCCTGATTGGCCTGAACATGATTGTAGACCAGGCTGGCCTCAAGCTCACAGAGATCTCTGCCTTCCCAGTGCTGCTGGGATTAAAGATGTGCTCCTCTGTGCCCTGGCAACATCGGAATAATTTTTTTTGTTGTTGTTTTGTTTTTTTGAGACAGGGTTTCTCTGTGTAGCTTTGCATCTTTCCTGGAACTCACTTGGTAGCCCAGGCTGGCCTGGAACTCACAAAGATCCGACTGGCTCTGCCTCCCGAGTGCTAGGATTAAAGGTGTGCACCACTACCACCCGCTATAGGAATAATTTTTAAGGAATCATGCCAGTTGCATGTGTACTTGTGTGTGTACTTTTAGTCCAGCACTCAGGAGGAAAGCAGGAGGATCTCTGTGAGTTCAAGGCCCACTTGGTTTACATAGGGAGTTGCAGACCAGCCGGAGCTACTTAGAAAAATGTGGGGGGATCCTGCCAGTTACAGATAACCCCAGTTGTGGTCTGTTTCTTCCAGTCTGTCTTTGCCATCTGTTTTAAAATGGTCAAGGTCACCTGGTTGAAATCATTTTATGCCCTTTTCACTTGCTTGTGTGTCTTATGTGTTCAGGCTGCCATAATAATATACCACAGTGGGTAACTGTAGGCAGAGTTTTCCTGTCCAACCACCCACTCCAAAATCAAAACAGAGGCTTAATATTGCTCAGCCGATAGCTCAGGCTTGTTACTAACTAGCTGTTACAGCTTAGCCCATTTCTATTAATCTATGTTGCCCCGAGGCTGGTGGCTTTTACCTCTATCCCATTTTGTGTGTCTGACTTATTCTGTGTCTGGCTGGTGACCCTCTGACTCCACCCTCTCTCATCCCAGCATCTTAGTTTGGTTGTCCTGCCTGTACTTCCTGCCTAGCTACCAGCCAATCAGCTTTTTATTAACAATGAGAGCAATACATATTTACAGTGTACAAAGATTGTTCCATAGCAGGTAAACTAAACAGATCTGCTTCCTGATGACTGGAATCCAAGGTGAAGGTGCCATAGATTGGTATCATTAGGACTCATTTTGTGATTGACAAATGGCACCCTCTCAAGGGTCCCTGGGTAGGAGGAGGAAATGTTAACACTGTACCATGTAAGCTTCTTCCTAAGGCTGACCCATGACCTCAGCCTCTCCCAAAGGCCCTGATTAATGCTCTCCCCAGGGTCAGGACTTAAGTATATGAATTAGGGTACAAACATGTAGGTCACAGCAAAGAATTTTCTTGTTATTTGAATTTTCCTATTAGGACACTTTCTCAGGCCCTAATTTTTACTAGTAGAGATAATACTGCTGGATTGTGGCTATCAAGCCTGTAATTCTAGCCTCAGGGAGGCCAAAGCAGGGGGCGTTGCTGAAGGTTCAAGGCCATTGTGGATTAAGTGTAAGAGCCTGTAAAAAACAGAGTGTACATTCTTGCCAGTCATAGGTTCTGGTGTGTGATAATACTGTAGTGAAATACATCATTGAAAGACCTTCAGTTTAGCTGTGCTCTGTCATCCTCTACCCTCAGGAGCAGCAGGCCACCCTTGCTGTTGTTGGCCTTGCAGCCTGGGGAGGGAGGATGAGGATGTCTTCACTTTAGGCACAAGAAAACATAACTTTGTTTACAATGTTTTTTTGTTGGTGGTGTTCATTTTTTTTTTTTTTTAAAGATTTATTTACTTATTATGTATACAGTATTCTGCCTGCATGTGTCGCTGCAGGCCAGAAGAGGGCGCCAGATCTCATTACTGATGGTTGTGAGCCACCATGTGGGTGCTGGGAATTGAACTCAGGACCTCTGGAAGAGCAGTCAGTGCTCTTAACCTCTGAGCCATCTCTCCAGTCCTATTTTTGTTTTTAAAGACAGGGTAGCCCTGTCCTAGAACTCACTCGGTAGCCCAGGCTGGCCTTGAACTCACAGAGATCTGCCTGCCTCTTCCTCCCGAGTGCTGGGATTACAGGCATGTGTCGTGTCTCTCCCCCTGCACACTTTTTAATGCCTTTTTGAGCCATGAAAAGAAATAGTGGTACAGGGCGTTCTTACAGTCTGTTATATACCCAGTGACATCTCTGGCAGGAAAGGGGTATTAGGATTGTCTGTCATTCAGGGTAGTCCAGCCTGGTGCACAGTGCACCCTGTGTGTGATCTGTACTCATGAGGTCCTTTTCTTACCCTTTAGCACCTTCCTCCCTGTGAGCTGATGTGTGTATCTTCTGACATGCGTTTCTTTCTTTTAGGTGGAATCGGAATCACCTGTTGGATTTTAGTCTGTAACAAAGTTGTGGCTATTGTCCTCCACCCTTTCAGCTGAGGGGACATGTGCAGCTACAAGACTGTGCAGAAAGGATTTCCATAGGGTAAAGAGCTGATTGCACAGATGTCCATTGTTTTTGTGTTTGGGAACATACTTGCTTTTGTTCTTCACCTGGGAGTCTTGTCCGAGTCAGGATTTCCTACACTTGTTGTCACTGAGCCAGAAAGAGACCAGTTATGACACTTACATATTGCTGACATAGTTTTGGGTCCATATGAACTGTGAACTATCTGGTGGCATTTGCATGCTGGCACTTGCTCTGGGCATGGTTCGGTTATGTTGCCAGCTGCCAAGACTTTTCTCTTTGTTTTTTTTGAAGCTGAGGATTGAACCCAGGGCTTTGCGCTTGCTAGGCAAGCGCTCTACCACCGAGCTAAATCCCCAACCCAAGACTTTTCTAACAACTCCAATAGTGCCGTTTTTAATTTTAGAAAAAAACAAAACAAAAACAAAACTTCTTTTTTTAGAAAGGAAAGTTAGAATAAAATTTCACTACCAGACTCTGCTTTTTAATTCGTGAGGTCCCGCTGCAAGAGACACCGGAGGATGTGCTTGTCCTCGTGCTCGGTTTAAATGCCATTTGCTGGGTCAGGGTCTGGGTGTAAATGTGTGTGAAAAGCATGGCCAGTTTTTCACAGTGGTTCCTATGTGTGTCCATGAGACCATGCTATATTGTTTTTATTTAAAGCCTTTCAAATGAAGTATGTCTTTAAAGCATTGACCATTATGCTGTATAGTGTGGAACAGAGTTAAGCAAGGTGGGGTCTGATCCAGTTCATTTGAACTCAGACTCATTTGGCTCACAACGTTACAAGGCAGAGTTCTGCCAAGTCTGGGTGTTTTTGTTTTTTTGAGACATAGTCTCTCAATGTAGTTCTGGCTATCCTGGAATTCTGTACATAGACCAGGCTGGTCTTGAACCTACAGAGATCCACCTGCCTCTGTCTCCCAAATACTGGGTGTGCTGCTACACCTAGCCCCAAGTCTGTTTTGAAGCACTTTTCCTAGTTACAGTATTTGCCCTCTTGCAGGAGCAATCCGTCACTGCCTGGATGGCAGGCTGTGGTCCTGGACTCCGGGGAACCAGAGCACAGAGAAGCCACATGCTATCACATGTCTCTGCACAGCTCCGATTGTCCTGGGACTCATTAGACCAGGCTGACCAGGAACTTATAGAGATCCTCTTGTCTCTGTCTCCCATTTGCCGGGATCAAAGGCATAGCACTGGGTTTTGAAGGATCATATTTATATTGTTATGTTTCCTAATGAGCTCATAAATAGTGTGTTTTTTTGACTGACTGTACTGTGAACAGGCTGTCTGTCGTCAGATGGAGTACCACCAGAGCAGGCTTGAGGGTCCACTGATTTAAACTCAGCAGACCCTGTGGATTCATGGTACCAAGGTTACTTGGCTATCAAGGGAACAAATGGAGTGCAGTAGTGTGCGTAGATGAAGTGGACCTGTTCTCCAGCTCCGCATCCTCACCACTCAGGAAAACACTTGGACTACAGAAGATTAGTCCAGGACCTGAGGAGGTTGGAACGGCACTGGTAGCTACAGAATCCAGCTCACTCCAGGGATTCAGCACTCAGGGTAGGGGGAAGGGATACACCTTGGTTCTTTTTGTAGTGAGCTGCAATCTGGAATGGTGCATCCTTTAGGCAGCCAGAGTTGGTATCCAGACCATAAGCCTCTCAAATGGTGTTGTGTGATTCTGACTGACCCTGCAGGAAAAAGGTGACAAAGGGTTAGTTTGTTCTCAAGTGTTAGTGCCCCCACATGCATAATGTATGTAAGTTTGTTAGTGTTCCCCGTGTGTACAATGTTAAGACTGAGTGGGGGAACATCACCATGTCTTCCTCCCAGAATTGTATTAATCACACAATAATAAACATTGACTTATCGAGGGAAAAGGCGCAGCAGAAAGTGTGCTTTGTCGTCCTGCCCGGGGTTCCCCAGGCTCCACTCTTTGTCTTCCTGCCCTGCCGGGGTTCCCCAGGCTCCACACTTACCTGCTTCTCGGCGTTCTTCAGATGGTCCATGTTTATGAATGTTGTTCTGTATGCAGTTTAAAAAATTATAAAAGGAAAAAAATCTGAGAAACCAAAATCATTATTATTATTTTTTGGTTTTTCGAGACAGGGTTTCTCTAGCTCTGTAGCCCAGGCTGAGCTCCACCTCACAAAGATCCCCCTGCCTCTGCCTCCTGAGTGCTGGGATTACAGGCGTGTGCCACCACCGCCTGGCTATTTTTTTTATTTTAATTTTTTTGAGGCAGGGTCTAACTGTGCAGCCCTGGCTGGCCTGGAACTCACCATGAAGACCAGGCTGGCCCAAACTCTCATCGCCCTGCCTCTGCCTCTTGAGTGTTAGCACAGGTGAGAGCAGCCCACCCAGCAGCAGCATCCCCTCATCAGGCACTACCCATTGGGCCATACTTAGCCCTTGTTCCAAGTTTTTAAAGGTGTTAGTATACACAAGCCCATATACACATTTGGAGACAATGTGGCCGATTCCAGATAAGGAATAAATTGCTTTTACAGCTAAAAGAAGGCAAGTTACACAGTGTAGGCTGGGAATTCAGATCCTTTATAGCTCCAACAAAATGGTTAGTCCTGAGCAGCTAGCTGGAGCATACAGTTGTTTTAGAACAAGATTAAGAGAAAAGGCCATTATGTAACAAAATAATAAATCTCAACAACAAAAAATAGAGAGTCCTGTACAGGCACAGAGGGGCTCACGAAGGCAGGCCACTCAGATGTTTCCGGCTCAGCTGAGCAAGAGACCAGCAGCAGTGACTAGTGAGGCCACACTTGAACCTATGTACTGTCTCTTTTGTGTCTGCTGGCCATCTTGCTGGCCAGTGCTTCCATGCAGTTTTGACAACAGTCCTGCTGACCAAGAGTCGCTGTGAGTCCCAGATCTCCAAGCTCTGTAATAAACTGGTCTTCCTGAAAAGAGTGGACATGTTCCGCCTTCACAATGGAGATGCAAGTTTGTATTTAAAATGTTACCATTGATCAAGATACAGTGGATTATTTTGTTAGATAGCAATAAAGCAAATTACCCAAATTACCCACAGCCCACCGGAGTACTACAACAGATACTATGTAAGCCCTCATATGGAAAATAAGATTAAAGGCATGTAACCAGTATACAAACCAGAATGTAAGGCTACTGCTGCATTTAAATAACTGTTTTCCTGTTTCCTTCGGTGGGTGAGGCCTGGATGGACCGCACCACAGTGGCTCTGGAGTCCCCGAAGGCGTTGCTGGCGGAGGCCTGGCCAGGCCCGAGCTGCTGGGCTTTGCTGGCCGACTCGCCATTGGGGTCATCCCTGTCCGCAAAGCCTGTGCCGAACAGCTCCTCCATGAGGCTGTTCTTTTTGTCCCGGAACGCTGCCGTCTCCTTGGCTTTGGCCCTGGCGGCCTTGCCGAATGAGGGCTCGTAGCCGGCAGACTCCAGCCGCAGCTCCTGGTCACTGCGGTGCTTGTTCACACCGTGGTAGCGGCAGCGTGGGCTGCCCGAGGCCTGCCTGCAGGACGTGGGCAGCCCGTGGTGCAGGTTCTCGGTGGCCTCGGTGAAGGAGTAGTGCTTTCGTGGCCGAGGGGTCTTGCTAACACCCTGCCCGAGCTCTGTATCCTCGGCTTCTCCCACCTCGATCACCTCGCCCACCTCAGCCACTTCCCTGGCCGGGACCTCGCCCTCTGCATCTGCGGGGGCCTCGCTTCCCCTTGTAATTGGCTCGCCTTCTGGTGGGGTGACTTTCTTTTCTTGATCTTCCCGTTTCTCTTCTTGCCTCCTAATAATTTCCAGAGAGGCTTGTGGTTTTAGGTGTTCGACCTCCTTTGATAGATCTGCATTTAGAAAGGTTAAGATTAGCCGGGCCGTGGTGGCGCACGCCTTTAGTCCCGGCACTCCAGAAAGATCTCCCCGAGTTTGAGATCAGCCTGGTCAACAGGACTGGCACCAACACTACACAGAGAAACCCTGTCTCGAAAAACAACTAGATTTTAGAAGCACCCCTAACTCCCATGGCAGAGACTGAGGGTGCGAGCCGAGGGCCTGAGTTCCAACCACTAGAAAGCAAAATTCCAAAGCTGGGACATGGCGGTGCCAGACTGTACCCTTAGCATGGAGGGGCTCCTCCAGTGTATTTGGGGCCGAGAGTGTAACTCAGTAATAGAGTACTTGCCTAGCATGCTAAGGTGTCAGGTCTGATGCCCCAGCTCCATCAAACCAACCAGCCCCAGACAGAGAAACCTCAGTGGGTTTCCATTTCAGAATGGCATGTTAGCACACCTCCCTAGACTCCAGACAAGCCACTGAAATGACAGACGAGGTGAATACACACAGGGAGGGCACTAACACACAGAAGGGGCATTGTTAATAAGCTTTCCTCGACTGTCCCAAATGGGAGTTAGGAAAAGATTATTCATGCACAAATACTAAGAAAATCTTCCCTTGAGGGTATTAAAATATGTTAAACATCAATTAACGCAAGAACCTTTTTTTGTTATTGTTTTTTTCTTTTTTCGAGACAGGGTTTCTCTGTACCTTTGGAGCCTGTCCTGAACTCGCTCTGTAGACCAGGCTGGCCTCGTACTCACAGAGATCCACCTGCCTCTGCCTCCTGAGTGCTGGGATTACAGGCGTGCGCCACCACTGCCCGGCACAAGAACCTTTCTACTCATTAAATAGGAGTCATTTCTGCCAGAGGCTGACGGAATGGCCCACTGATGGGTGTGTAAATTGGCAGTTTCTACACACAACAAACCTATATATGCCAGAAGAGCAGTTGGGGAGGGACAGCATGCGGCTCTGGGGGCCCTGGGCAGCTGTGGGCAAGAGGCCTTCTGGGAATGATGATTCTACACTACAACAGGAGCTTAGGGTATTTTGCATTTATTGCTGCAGCTGTGTGTGTGTGTGCCTAGAGCCATGCCTCACCATAGTATATGCTCAAATAGACTTTGTCAAATGAACAAATACATTTTCCAAATGGGCTTAAAAATAAGTGGGAAGGGCTGGAGAGATGGCTCAATGGTTAAGAGCACTAGCTGCTCCTCTAGAGGACCAGGATCAATTCCCAGCACCCACATGGCAGCTCACAACTGTCTGTAACTCTAGTTCCAGAGGATCCACTGTGCTAGGCATGTATGTGGTGTACATATCTCTACATACAGGCAAAATGCCCATATACATAAAATCTTTTAAAAAAGTAAGTGGAAAATGAAATGAACACCAAGCATGGGCAACGCAGCAGCCTTGAGGCAGAGCGCTGCCAAAGCTGTTATTGAACCCTTGACTTCACAGCAAAAGCATGGCCCCAGATTCTCTACTCAGTTCTCCCTCAGGCCTGGGGAAATGCATGGACTTCTGGCTTGCTCACTTGCTCAGCTTTCCCGGCTTCTCCCAGCTCAACTGTTAGCAGCGATGAATTATAAAAACAGTGTGGCCAAGTCTTCAAGGTTCTGAGGGAAATGATAACCTGGAATTTTTACCTATGTTTGGGTACAAGAGTGACATTCCAGAGGGAAGGCACAGGTCTGCCCAATGGCACCTGTCCCCAAGAAGCTCTAGGAGGTGGTGTGCTTTTTTTTTTTTTTTTTAAATATATTTATTTATTAAACTTTTTTTTTTCATTTTACATACCAACCCCAGTTCTCCCTCCTTCCCCTTCTCCCGTCTCCTCACCTCCCTCCCACTCTGCCCCCATCCACTCCTCAGAGTGGGTAAGGCCTCCCATGGTAGTCAACAAAGTCTGGCATACCACGTTGAAGGAGAGCCTAGCCCCTCCCCACTGTATCAAGGCTGAGCAAGGTATCCCACCACAGGGAATGGGCTCCAAAAAGCCAGTTCACGCACCTGGGATAAGTCCTGGCCCTGCTGCCAGGGGTCCCAGGTGGTGTGCTCTTAAGACAGTGAGATTTGCTATGCAAAGATGAGGACATGGTTTAGTAAACAAATATTCAGTGGAGAAGCAGGTGGTGATGGGAGCCTGTGGGGAATGCTGCAGCAGCCAGGCCAGGACCAACCCACACACCCCACTCCCTTTTTCTTCCAGGCTTCCCTATACCAGGGAAGCTAGGGCTTTGCCCTGCCCTGTGACCTAGAGGATCAACTTTGCTCAGCCTTCAGCCTATCTGGCTGAGGCCCCTTACACCCACAGAGATATTTTGCTTTGAGCTGTTCCCAAGAGCTGGAAGTTAGACTTGGTGACTGATGTCTGGACACTCAGATTAGCCCATCCATTCTCTGACCTCTTCCTGTCTTGGCTCCACCCACAGGAGCCCTGGCAGAGGCTGTGGAGCTAGTGACTTTTGTGCCTACTGAGTAGGCCCTGAGCTTGAGGCCCCTTGTGCCTGGCAGGAGACATTTTAAAGTTGTGCAGTTACCTTCACATTTTCTTTTAGGCTCCTCTTGCTTTGGTAGTTTACATATACAGCAAGAAATTTCGTGGCTTGTTTCAGTTGATTTTTCCTTATGACCAATGCTTCCTGTTGTCTTTTTACCCTATAATTTAGAAAAGCAGTATAAATTTATAATTATATATTTAAATAAATGTCAGTGTTTTTTGTATACAACAAATGACTGCTTTTAGTTACTCTCCCCTCCCTCCCCCAGAGAGAGGGTTTCTCCTGTAACAGTCCTGGTTGTCCTGGAACTCAGGCTAGTCTTGAACTCACAGAGATCTACCTGCTTCTGCCTCCTGAGTGTTGGGACTAAAGGTGTGCGCCACCATACCCGGCCAGCTATTCTATTTTTGTTAAAACGTTTTTTAGACAATGCAAGATTTTAGAGTTCTCATACCTTTGTTGTCCAAGATGGGACATCTGACTTTTGGGTTTCCTGGTGTCTCATATTTACAAAATTTTTTCTGTCTGCTTGTACTGATTTTGTTGAAGAAACTATAAAATAGGTAGATTTTATGAGAAACATTTTATATTCAGAAGCTTTCCTGCTTTTGAATATGAAGCAGCCTTTAAACACACAATACAACCATGAAGCACAGTACAGGAGGCATTTTCTGGGCCTCAGAGGTTATGAGCATCGCAATGTTAGGGGAGACTGGGATGAGGCCACATTGCTCTTTTGTTCCTCTGGTAAGGATGTCTTTTAAGAGGCCAAGCTGCTGCCACACCATGTCAGAGCTCCTGAGGCCTGGTGAGTAGATTGTCCATGATGTGAACAAGAGCCGTGAACACTGAAACCAGACTTCCCTGAAAACATTCTCATGTTGACGGCAGACACACTGTCTTTTCTGGTAGGCGTCACTCGGGATTATAATCCAGAGTGAATGGAGGCCAAGAAACTGGAGGTTGCTGCCTTTGAAAGCAAACCTGGCTACTTCTACTGCTCTAGAGGTGAGGGTTCCACAGTGCCTTCTCTGAGCAGAACCTGAGGCTGGGGGGGATGCAGTGCCTGAGAGAACATGTTGTCTTATATAGCAAAATGCAGGACAGGTGCACCAGCCTGGCCAGTGCTGTGTGTGGGCGTCTACAGCTGTGGAGTTCCAGAATGAGAACTTTGCAGTTGTGATGGGGGTGGGATCAGTCACTGCTCAGGCCTGAGGGACCGTGTGTGTGTGTGTGTGTGTGTGTGTGTGTGTGTGTGTGTGTGTGTGTGATTTTGACCCGAGTGATGGTTACACGGCTCTAAGCATTTGCCCAAGTCCACTGATGCTGCAGGCTAACACAGGTACATGTTATAAAATCTACCTCAAACAGCTTCATGTTCAGCAGCTGCACACTGGCTAATAGGTCTCCTTAGAGAGCTGTTTGGCTGCCATTTTGTTTCATCTGAGGCCAGTGGGAACAAGAGCATTGCTCGTTGTCCCCCCCTCCCGCACTATCACAACTCCATTTTTTTCTACAATCACAAAATGAATTCCAGTGCCCAGTCAAGTGGCTGTGAAAGGTTTCCTATATAAATTAGGGGGCTGGGGATTTAGCTCAGTGGTAGAGCGCTTACCTAGCAAGCGCAAGGCTCTGGGTTCGATCCTCAGCTCAAAAACAAAACAAAACAAAACAACAAAACAAAACAAAACAACAAAAACAAAACAAAATAAATTAGGAAAATATATCCAGATAAATCGTTTTTTGAGCAAAAGAGACTAGAACATACCTTTTGGGTAATCTTCTTTTTCATGTAAATTTTTAAGTATTCGATTAGTGTAGATGTTTTTAATTTCCAGCTCACGGTCCTTCTCCTAAAAAGAGCCACAGTGTCAGTTTCCCATAGACACTTGCTTTATAAACCTTGATTTAAAGGAGCAATTTAAGAGAAAAGCACAGTTGGCTGTAGCAGCCGCTGGTGACATGCTGTAATTTAAAACTGAAATAAAATCAAGATCAGTCCCAGGCACTCTCTCCATACTTAGGGACCACAGTATTGTATAGCAGAGACAAAGCCCTTCATCCAGCTTCTGTCGGGGCTGTGCACAGGGGCTGCGGTGGGGCAGACCTACAGCAGGACACCACCGCTTAGCTTTCAAACCCAACATCCATGTTTTTGAATAATGACAAGACAAAAGCTTTCTAAGTCTTAACTTGTTGGGGTTAGAAAAGAACTAAGAGCCTAAATGTACCTCCTCAATTATATATTGAGACAAGCCTGCTAGGGCCCACCACTGTCTCCCAGGTAATTTCCATTCCCTCTTCTGACCATGAAGAAATGTCAGTGAAGGAAACAAAGCTCTGTATGTCCAAGCTATGGAATATAGGCTTTATATTAAAATTTTTTAAAAAATTATTTTCATGAGTGTTTTGTTGAAAGTTTTGCCTGCATGCATCTATGTGCACCGTGTATGAGCCTGGTGTCTGCAGAGGCCAGAAGAGGGGATTAGATCCCCTGGAACTGGATTTATAGATGGTGTGAGCTGCCAGGTGGGTGCTGGGCTGAACCTGGGTCCTCTGCAAGAGCATCCAGTGCTCCCAACCACTTGGGCATTGCTCCAGTCCTTTATTATTTATTTATTTAATTTAAAATTGATTTTCTTTCATTTTTTTGAGATAGGGTTTCTCTGTGTAATAGCCCTGGCTGTCCTGGAACTCACTGTGTAGACCAGGCTCGCCTTGAACTCACAGAGATCCACCTGCCTCTGCCTCCTGAGTTCTGGGATTAAAGGCGTGTGCCACCACTGTCTGGCTCCAATCCTTTATTTTTATGCTCTATTTAATCATAAAATTTATTTTGGTATGTATGTACATGGATAAGAATATCTTTTTTAAAGAATGCATGTTTCCAGAAATGGAGTACTATGGTTCACCCCCACCACCACCCTTTCCTGCTTTCTCATACTTTCACATTTAGCTCAGAGACTGGAAATGCCAAGAGTTATGGTTGGGACAACCTAAGCCCATGGAGGCCAGGAGGTGGTGCTGAATCTCCTGGAACTAGTTAAGTAAAGATGGTTGTAAGCTGCACCCACATGGGTGCTGGGAGCCGAACCCAAGTCCTCTGCAAGAACAGCAAGTGCTTATAACTGATGAGCCATCTTCCCAGCCCTAGAGTGACTTTACCCACACTGCTTTGGATAAGATTTCAGTGTTTTGGTTTCTGGAAAGCTCCGTCCTGTCTTTTGGTTTGATGTGAA
Source organism: Onychomys torridus (assembly GCF_903995425.1). Taxonomy (NCBI): domain Eukaryota; kingdom Metazoa; phylum Chordata; class Mammalia; order Rodentia; family Cricetidae; genus Onychomys; species Onychomys torridus. The sequence continues at coordinate 73,409,918 of NC_050454.1, forward strand.
TGTAGTTCAGCAGACAGAATGGCTGCTGATGAGCTGATGCGGGGTTGAGTGCAGTGTTTGGGGCGTAGAAGAGAGGTTCAAGGTGCCCGTGACAGACTGGGCCACACTAAGGAAACAGTTTGGAACACACCCAGGATGCTTGTATGATTAGTGAACAGAAAAAGAAAGATGGACCACAGTTGAGAGCAAACGTCATGAGTGCCTGTGGGACACCCACGGTGAGGATCACCCCTGAGCTCATAGGATACAGTCCATTAAGGGTGAGAAGAGGAGGCAGTGTCTTGGCAGGTGCTCCCTGGGGCTTGCAGTGCCCAGGCTACAGCGTCTCACTTGGGAGCTGTGGAAGGCTGACATCCATTGAGCATGCTGTGGCCTTCATTGGTCTTGTGTGGTGGCGTTCTCAGGCATGGTTTCTGTGGTATGTTTTTATTGTACCCACTTGCTCCTGTGCTCCTCCCTAATCATTCATTTGTGGGAGTAATATCAGTTTGTGCATGATGGTTCATGCTCAACTTTTGCTTAGTAAGTGGAGTCACCCAGAATGAGGCACAGCCTGAAGTCATTGTGTTGTACCACATGGAGTGGCTTAGAGCAGGGCACAGTCTGAACTCCACACTAGATAATAAACAACTCAGACCGACCTGCTTTCCATTACACACCCACTGCCCCTGACTCCACTTCCCAGCCCTAGAGTATTTTAATCAAATTCTAGTTTTAACTTAACCTGTATTTCAGTATCTACAATAGAAAAGAGTGTGTCTTTTAAAAACCTGAGCACAATACATTTATACCTACCCTAAAATTAAAATAAAGTCTCAATGCTATCAAATCTATTTTACATTTTTGCAGTTGTCTCTCAATATTTTAAGAGGTTGTTTGATGTGATCCAGTTGAGGCCCAAAGTATTGTGGTGAATCACCTAGTGTTCTTAGCTGATGGGCTGCACTTGCACCTTATTTGTGTGCTTTGCTGCTGTGTGTGGCAGACATGGGCAGGTGAGAGTTGGACGATGCTAACAGTGTCTCTGTGGAGCCCTTTACATACTCACCAGAGCTGTATGTGGTGAATCTGGGTGGTTCATCCCTGACCTCAAGCTCTACTATAGAGCTATAGTTATAAAAACAGCTTGGTACTGGCATAAAAACCGACATAAGGACCAATGGTATCGAATTGAGGACCCTGACATTAATCCACACACATATGAACACCTGATTTTTGACAGAGAAGCCAAAACTATACAATGGAAAAAAGAAAGTATCTTCAACAAATGGTGCTGGCATAACTGGATGTCAATATGTAAAAGATTGCAAATAGATCCATATCTGTCACCATGCACAAAACTCAAGTTCAAGTGGATCAAAGACCTCAACATAAATAACATAAATACAGTTACACTGAACCTGATAGAAGAGAAAGTAGGAAGTAGTCTTGAATACATTAGCACTGGAGATCACTTCCTAAATATAGCACCAGTAGCACAAACACTGAGAGAAACAATCAATCAATGGGACCTCTTGAAATGGAGAAGCTTTTGCAGGGCAAAAGACACAGTCAATAAGACAAAGCGACAGTGTACAGAATGGGAAAAGATCTTCACCAACCCCACATCTGACAGAGGATTGATCTCCACAGTATATAAAGAACTCAAGAAATTAGACATCAAAATACCGAACAATCCAATTATAAAATGGGCTAAAGAGTTAAACAGAGAATTCTCAAAAGAAGAATCTCAAATGGTTGAAAGACATTTAAAGAAATGCTCGCCGGGTGGTGGGTGGTGGCGCACACCTTTAATCCCAGCACTCGGGAGGCAGAGGCAGGTGGATCTTTGTGAGTTTGAGGCCAGCCTGGGCTACCAAGCGAGATCCAGGAAAGGTGCAAAGCTACACAGAGAAACCCTGTCTTGAAAAACAAAAAACAAAAAACAAAAACAAACAAACAAACAAAAAAAGAAATGCTCAACATCCTTAATCATCAGAGAAATGCAAATCAAAACGACTCTGAGATACCACCTTACACCTGTCAGAATGGCTATGATCAAAAACACTAATAACAGTCTATGTTGGAGAGGATCTGGAGCAAGGAGAACACTCCTCCACTCTTGGTGGGAATGCAAACTTGTACAACCACTGTGGAAGTCAGTATGGCGGTTTCTCAGAAAATTGGGAATCGTTCTACCTCAAGACTCAGCCATACCACACTTGGGCATATACCCAAGGAATGCTCAATCACACCACAAAGATACATGTTCAACTAGGTTCATAGCAGCATTATTCATAATAGCCAGAACCTGGAAACAAGCTAGATACCCATCAAATGAAGAATGGATTAAGAAAATGTGGTACATATACACAATGGAGTACTACTCAGCAGAGAAAAACAATGACATCATGAAATTTGCAGGCAAATGGATGGAACTAGAAAATATCCTGAGTGAGGTAACCCAGACTTAGAAGGACAAACATGGTATGTACTCACTCATAAGTGGCTACTAGATATAAAGCAAAGGACAACCAGCTGAATCTGGGTGATTCTTTGGCATGAATTCTCCACCAGGGAGGGCCTACATTATGGATTCTCTTTTGTCATGTTAGTGGTAATTAACAGCCATTGATTAGAACTATTAATTCATTGGGAATTTAAAGCTAGTGATATTCTGACCCTATCGCTCCTTCTTATTAATTGGAATGCTATATAAGGAGTAATGACCCTTCACATTGTTGGGTTACTTGGAGGCAGAGTTCATGCAGAAAAGGTAAAAAAAAAAATTGTATCTTTTAAAAATGTTTAAAAATACTGGTTCTCTACCATTCTCCAAAGACAACAGTCACTGGTGTTTTGTTGTCTGTCACAGGTGTGTGCATGTTGTCTGAGTGTACCACACATATGAGCACATGCCCATTAAAGTAATGTTACAGAGGCCAGAAGAGGGCACTGGATGGTTCTCAAACACTCTTTATTCCTTTGAGGCAGGGTTTCTCCCTGAACCTGAGGCTCCTGTTTTCTGGGCTAAGCTGGAAGCTGGCAAGCCCCAGCAGTCCTCCTGTCTGTCTCCCTCGACTGAGGCACCCACCTTGTTACATGGACTTGAACAGCAGTCTCCATGGTTGTACAGCAAATGCTCCTAGCTGCAGAGCTCTCTCTCCAGACCCAGTGTTTTAAGAATGATGAATTCTTGGATTTGATCATTTTCAATTGTTCAATTATTTTTCCTTTATATAAAATGCTCTTCTTTGACAATTTCATATATATAAAATGTTTGATCATTATATTCACCCCATTCTCTTATATTTCACTTCCTTTAATTTTTTAAAATTAATTTTTGAGTCAGGGTCTTACTATATAGCCTAGACTGCCCTTGTCTTAAATTCTGTCTCAGTCTCTTGAGTGCTGGGATTACAGGTTTATCTATCATGCCCGACTATCTTTTTTGATCATCTTTGGCTATAGGAACCAGTTCTGCATGCTCAAGTCTACTGTTTCTCCCCTACAAGGTGATGGTTTCTCTGTGTGACAAGCCTTTGTACATTTCATGTATAACTCTAGACTTAAGATGTCCTGGTTCACTCTGAACCAGTGAACATTTGAGGTGTCCACTGTTACTCAGTCACATTAGGAATATTTAGCTTTTAAAATAAAATACATCAGGGAGCCATACTTCCACTTTAGATCAAAATCAGGACTGTGGACTTCACTTAACTTTAACTTACTTGTGCGTTTCCTTTTCCACCCCAGAACCCTACTCAGAAGGGCATCAACATGCACCATCACCCACCAACACAAACACACACAATTTCACTTCTGAAACCATTCAGATTTGTGTGTGGAGTTATTGCAACAGATGTCTGGCTGGAGCTGATTGAAATTTCTGGGCTAGGTCACCTGGACTGGCTTCTCCCATGGCATTACACCACCAGCGTAATACATAGTTGGTTCATTTTAAAATCTTAGACTGGATCTTTAGCGACAGCTTTTCAGGTTTCCTTGTGTTGTGGAATATTAGTTTAAGATGCGTTGCATTTGTTTATGCTGTGGAATATTTGTTTAACAATGCAAAGATGTGTTACATTCTTTTATGTTGCATTTGTTTAACTCTGTAAAGCTGTGTTACTTTGATTTTCTAAAACACCTGATTGGGCCAGGTGGTAGTGGTGCAGTACTTGGGAGGCAGAGTCAGACGGATCTCTGTGAGTTTGAGACCAGCCTGGTCTATAGAGTGAGTTCCAGAACAGCCAGGACTGTTACACAGAGAAACCCTGTCTCAAAAATAAAATAAATAAAATTTAAAACACCTGATTAGTAATAAAGAGCTGAATGGCCAATAGCTAGGCAGCAGAAAGGACAGGCAGGGCTGGCAGGCAGAGAGAATAAATAGGAGTAGAAATCTAGAGAAGAGGGAGGATCGAGAAAAGGAGGAGAGGAGGATGCCAGGGGCCAGCCACCCAGCCACACAGCCACCCAGCCACACAGCCACCCAGCCACATAGCCACACAGCCACTCAGCCACCCAGTCACACAGCCACACAGCCAGCCACAGAGTAAGAACAGAAGGAAGAAATATAGAATAAAGAAAGGTAACAAGCTCAGAGGCAAAACGTAGAAGAAGAGAAATGGGATAATTTAAGTTAGAAAAGCTGGCTAGAAACAAGCCAAGCTAAGGCTGGGCATTCAAAAGTAAAACTAAGTCTCTGTATTTATTTGGGAGCTGGGTGGTGGTCCTCAAAGAGAAAAACAAAAACACCAATTACAACCCTGATTTATAATGATGATCAATAGTTCTGTGGCCCCAGATGTAGGTTCTGTGGCCAGCCCTTCTGCTCTGTCCTCTGCACATTGTTATCTTTTTTGGTGGTGTGTGTGTGAATGTGTGTGTTTTGAGACAGAATCTCACTAAATAGCCCAAGTGGCATAGATCTTGATGTCTAACCCAGGTATGTCCTCAAACTCAAAATCCTCCTGCTTCTGCCTTCCAAGTGATGAGATTGTGTTAGCTACCATACCTGGCAGTTTTTTTTTCTCTAAATATTAACCAACA